>NC_059343.1:10761700-11064800 GCF_018350155.1 Leopardus geoffroyi
CATGAATTAACAACACATAACTATTACTGACTTCATCTCCTAATCCTTAACTCATGCCAGTGTCTGTTTAAATTAACCCTAGATGATCCCACAGTTTGGACAGAATACCTCTCGCCAACTCCCTGGAAACCACCGTTGGCTCTTGCCTCTGACCTGGGACTTGGAGAAGCCTCTCCAAATGAGATCTCTCTCCAGTGTGGGTTGGGCCCTGGGCTTTAAGCCCCCAGATGAGCCTTGATTTGGTTTCGATTGTGACAAGCATCTCTCAGTGTGGTGTGACACCACACCGTCCCTGCCTGGCCACTGTGCCTGTCTTTGTAGCAGCAACTGTTCCATGAGACCCTCCAGCAAGTGACTGCACAGAATGCCTTTGCTCAACAGCCTTGCTCTGCCAGGATTTACTGCTTTTGCCCCTTCCCAACTGCTTCTGATTTACTGATGTGGCAGAGGATACCTAAAGGTAAAGTTTAATCTGCAGCTGTACCTTTTAGAACCGATTTAAAACAGTTATTTTTTTCCATTCCTGTTCAAGAGTTCAGAGCTACTAAAATGCCAGCATGCATGAGAATGTATTTAAATAAAAAAAGAGGGGGCGGCGCCCGGTAGCTCAGTCGGTTAGGCGTCCGACTTCGGCTCAGGTCAAGGTCACGATCCCACAGTTTGTGAGTCCAAGCCCCGGCGTCAGGCTCTGTGCTGACATCTCAGAGCCTGGAGCCTGCTTCGGATTCTGTGTCTCCCTCTCTCTCTGTCCTTCCCCCGCTCATACTGTTTCTCAAAAAAGGAATAAATGTCAAAAATTAAAAAAAACAAAAAAACAAAACAGAAATAATATCCTAAAATGCATGAGAATTTAAGCATCTGTGAGAGGAAATCACTAACAACGCAATGCTGGGCAAACAGCACTTGGGTTTCGAAACTCTGGGACATCAGATACTGAAGGAGGCCTGTTTTTCCTCCTTCACTTAATTAGAGGGTGGAATTTAAAAATCTCTAAGCCTTAAGTAATAAACTTGACTTCTTTTGTAATCTCTATCAAATGTTTTGCTATGGTCAATGTGGAAAATTGAGATGTTACATTAACCCTATCTTTTAAGATCTGGCCTGAAGAGAACCACTCACTTTTTTAAATACACTAAGCTTTCAAACAGGCGATTTCTAAGAGGGTTGACACGATCTTCTGTAAATTTATCATGAACATAGCCTGCACTTCCTGTTCCCTGTTCTGAATTCAGGAATACACACACATGCAGTGCGTGTAAACTGGGAGAAAGCTAACCAATGCAGTGAAAATATAAGTGTACAATAAGTCCACGTTACTTTAAAACCATAAAGGTTTAAGACATAAATAAATAACTGAAGGTTTGAAACATGAGCACTTATCTGAAAACCTAGCTAACTCCCACGTGCTTTACAAGCTACTGAAGAAATATAAAAGCCGATACAACGAAGGGGTTAACCACGCAGAGAAGTGGCACTGACACAAATGAAATCACAGTGGAAATCGCTGGAGCGCCAAGCTGTAAGGTGCAGCCTGTGAGTGGCTAATTCCTTCCAGCTGGGTTTCATATTTAGCTCACTGAAATCTGAACACTTTCCCGAGAGCCCGCAGCACGTAATGCCATTGCAGTGAACTCCACGTGTGTCTTCAGCAAATTTGTTTTAGAGATTAACAAGTAGCATAGGAATTAAATTTGAAAAATCTTGGAGGCATCTGCGTGTCTTCTGGAAATGAAGAGTTTTGAATCCCGACTTCTGTGCCTCAAAAAATGTACTTAGAACCAGATCAGTGGAAGTATTAATTATCCCAAACTGGGAAGTGTGACAGCCTCAAATATGCAAGAAAGGTTATTGTGATTGAACACTACAGCAGACCTCAGGAAATCCCGTTTTGATTTGTACGTGGGAAAATCCAGCCTGGCTCTAAAAGTAATAGGACCAGGGGCACCCGGATGGCTCAGTAGGTTAAGCATCTGACTTCGGCTCAGGTCACGATCTCACAGTCATGAGTTTGAGCCCCGCATCGGGCTCTATGCTGACGGCTCGGAGCTTGGAGCCTGCCTCGGATTCTGTGTCTCCCTCTCTCTCTGCCCCTCTCCAGCTTGCGTTCTGTCTCTCTGTCTTTCCCAAGAATAATAAATAAACATTCAAAAAAATTTTGTTTTAAAGTAATAGTGCCAGCAGTCTGAAAATGTCCAAGATGGCTTTATGAGAGGCAACTCTGTCACCACTTTTATTCTGACCGTGCTTTCCGCAACGTTTTGGCCGCTGGGACACTTACAGTCAAACCTGCTGCCGTCCTCTGGCAAGTTGAGTCCTGGAGCTGGAGGGCGCGTATGCTCGTTCACCCTTAGCTTATCACTCTCCCTCCTCAAATTCCAAAACCTAGGTTTCATAGATTCTTTTACATTTTCAGTATTTTCAGATTCCTAAAATCCTTCAGATATTCAGTTAAAAGCAGTTCCTGAGAATGTCTGACAGATTAAGGAAACTCCCAGAAATCAAAGAAAAGAAAGTACAGGAAGACACGGCCGAAGGAGGAGCAGCTTGCAAGGAGCTTTAGAATCACTGGCTTGCTCTTGCCAACACGACGCTTGGTATTTTACGCCTGCAACTTTTTTCTGTGCAGGGTCAAATAGTAAATATCTTGGGCTTGTAGGCCACATACAGTCTCTGTCACACATTCTTGGGCTTGTAGGCCACACACAGTCTCTGTCACACACATATTCTTTTTAAAACTGATAAAAAAAAAAAAAAACCCAAACCCAACCCTTTGAAAATGCAAACCCCATTCTTAGCTCCCGGGCAGTACAAAGAGCAGGCCGCGGGCCACCCCTCGCTGGCCCTGTGGTTTGTGAATGTCATGCAGCCACATCGACTCCGCTCTTGCACGTGGAGCACCCTCACTGCTGCTCGTTCTCGGCTTAGCGACCCCTGGAGGGACTCTGGGATTCTCACGCACCTAGTAAATGAGGAGGCTTGGAGGAAGACTAGTAAGCCAGACACATGTGACGATGACCACCGGCAGTCCTGGTGACCAGCTCCTACTATCTGGAGCAAAAGACTCGTCTCCACGACGAAATTAGGAACCTGGACCGTTTCTTAAAGATTGATACAGACATTTAAAGACTTAATTAAAAGACCAAACTCCTGCGATCAACAGGGCTTAGAATGCACATGGAGTGCCGTGCTTTCTGGCGGAGACCCTGGCAACGGCCACGGGCCAGACAGCAAGCCAAGGAAGGGAAGCCGGAGGTTCCCGGAGTCTCTTCCTTGGAAGAAAGAATACACAGCCTTCCCTGCAAAGTGTATCAGTTGGTTCCGAAGGGAAGTTGAGAACCTTCTCTAAAAACGGGTCCTGTGAACTCTTTCAAACTGGCTACCTTTGCACACAGAGAACTCAAGGACCTAACAAAATGCCTGGGTTCCTGGAAAGCCAACCTGAAACAAATTTCTGGACATGACAGCAACACCTGTCAAAGAAAAGCAAGCTTATGGCCACAGATTTAGATGCCTCTCAGTTGCCTTTATCTTTCGTTCCCCACCTCTTTGGGAGTGTCTCCTACTCTCTTATGGCACACGTCTTCCTGGACTGAACAGCAGCTTTTCTCCTAAGGGGATGGTGGAGCTGAAAGAAAAGAGAATGGCGATGTCAGGGCAGGCCGGGTTCCACGGTACCACCGACCCTGCAGCCCTCCCCAGCGAGCACAATGGCATCATAGTCACCACCCAGCTGAGCCCAGGCGAGTACAGAGACCGAATTCATGGTCTGTCCTCAGCCACCAGAGGAGGAAGGGAAAAAACAGCGCTGAGGTCATTCACGAAACGCTGCCGTGCCCTGGGTCTCGAACCGTAGATTTTCCCATACAGCTTTTCTTAGAAAATGCACTCGTTCTTCAATGAATATGCTTATCCTGGAGATGTACGTATGTATGGATTTAGGAGCTGTATTTTCAAATGCGTCAATATACAGGAGGGTAACAGACAAGAGCTTTGTTGTTTTCAATGAGAAAAATCCAACGATTTCCGTGAAGTTATCAAGAACCTCCACAAACACGTAATGCGGCTTTGTCAAAAGGTAGTAATGTCACATATGTTCTTTTAACAGCACATTTATGTTCCTATAAATATAGGATATGGGAGGTGTCATCCCAACCAATAAAATAAAAACACAAATTCCCCCCAAACGATAATGTACACTCTGCAACTGGATTTTCCTCTCTAGCCTCCTTTTCCAAAAGAATTCTGAAAATTAAACACCTGAAAACTCACCTGCTTTGATTTGTTTGCTTCGAAACCCATCGAGCCAATCATTAAGTTATGCTGGCTAAAGGCCCTGGAGTCAAACCTTTCTGATAAGGCTCCCAGCGATGTGGCTCTCTGAACCAACCAGATACTCTGGCGGATTGAATTGAGGCCTCCGGTATATGTTTCGGGGTAGAAGGGGGTCCGCTGGAGACCGCGCAGAATAAACGAAGGCACAATGAGAAATGTAAGTGACGTAAATTGGGTCGTGTGATTCTAAGGAATTTCTGGATATGCAGTAATAACCCTCTCAGAGAAGGTATCTTCCAATAATGCTTGTACTAGTAGGAACTTCCTCAGCTAAGATAATAAAAGGAGAGTTTCTGACAGCACTGCTTCCTGTCCCCCACCCCCAGCTGCCTGAGGGCAATGTCAATCCCTTGATGCCCTCGTGGGCTCCCTCCTGTGGCTTCGCATGGTCCCTGCGGGTATTGTGGACATCAAAGATGGCTGAAGGGATGCCTGAGTGGCTCAGCCGAATTTTGGCTCAGGTCACCATCTCACGGTTCGTGGGTTCGAGCCCCGCGTCAGGCTCTGCGCTGGCAGCTCGGAGCCTGGAGCCTGCTTCGGATTCTGTGTCTCCTTCTCTCTCTCTGCCCCTCCCCTGCTCACACTCTCTCTCTCAAAAATAAACAAACATTAAACAAACAAACAAAAAGATGGCTCAAGACTGAATGGCCTTCTCCCACCCTCAGGAGTCCAAGCTTGTCTTGGCCGCACACAGGCCTCCTACAAGGGCACATGGTACTGAGTTCAGAAAGCCCGCATCTGGCTATAACGACTATCGTTAAAACTGATGGGTGAGGAAGCCAAAAAAGTTTTACTTCCTTCTCAACCCTTCAGCCCCAAACCCCAATTTCCTCTCTTCTGGGTGATGCAGTTGGAAGTAATGTCACAAAGGAAGGTGCAGCACGGGGATGGACAGAGACTGAAAGGATGCAGTTAGGCGTTCTTTAAACAACAAAAACGAAAACAAGTAACATTCCACCTACAAATGGCATTGTTTAACTTGTCAGCGGGGTGATGGATTTGTGAGTGGATTTATTTGCAAGTTCCCCAGATCCCCATGTGGCTAACATCAGAATCTTAAGTGAACTATGAGGCCAAAGTTACTCTCTTACTCATGAACACAACAGCCAATAGGAGTGTTGAAAACTGGGGTAACTAAGAAGGACAGAAGAGTAATACAGCTCAAACGGGGAAACAGGTAAGTTCCCCACACTGCAAGTGTATCCCTCACAGTTCAGAGCATATCAGCAAAAGCCATGACTAGTTTAAAGTGGTTAAGACCACCAGTAGATTTCAGGGGCTTTATTTCAAGTTTGACTTGTATAAACACATACACAGTAATTCCATTTAATCGCTGTCTTTTCTGAATTTATATGCTACTGACTATGCCCCACTTATTTAACCAATTACTTGTAGGCATGGATTCTGCAAGCTCTTTCTTTTAAATGTCCTATTTTCCTTCTGGCATAAAAACCAGAGCTGTATTTCCCTGCCTTTGGATGCTGGTGCGATTGTTGTTTCCTGATAATAGCCTCTCCTCCTCCTCCCTCCCTCCCTAAAGAAACTGAGTAGTCACTCAAATAATTGTAAAGTTCCAAATCTTTTCAGGAAGCAGACGTTTAAATACATTAATATGTTTAATATGCTTTTGGGTTTTTTTTTTTTGAGAGAGAGAGCACATGCCCGTGTGTGCGGCAGGCACATGAGAGGGGGAGGGGCAGAGAGAGAGAAACAGAGAGAGGATCCCAAGCAGTATCTGTACTGTCAGCGCAGAGCTGGACACGGAGCGCCAGCTCACGAATCACGTGAGATCATGACCTGAGCCGAAATCCAGAGCTGGACACTTAACTAACTGAGCCACCCAGGCGCCCCACATTAGTAGGTTTTCAAAAATATTTGCATCTGATCTTTGATCAACGGCGGTTATGCTGTTTTCTCACTTGTCCAACTGTTCTATGGCTGGATTTCCTATCGAAGGGAAGGAGCTCCAAGAGTTTTGCACGGAGTTTGTAATCCCTCCAGCCTCCACTCTGGCTGTAATTGTTCAATTCCACTCTGCCCGCCCCCCCCCCCCCCCATCCTGCTCATCTCACCCCACCCTTAAATGCTGGATCCTAAGAAACAAAGTAATCCTTCACCGTCTGTCGGTTTTAGAATGAAAATTTCTCCCTGGAGCTTTCATTTGTGTACTTTCCCAGGGCAGCAACAGAGATCTGAACTCCGTACTGTGAACCTGCCTTTGATTATACCCATTCCAAGTTACTAACCAACGATCTTTAAAAATATACGGTATCTGTTTGCATTGCCATCCCCGGGGGGCTGTTATAAGCTGTATTATAGACGTCATATTGGTAAAGGTTATCTCCACCGCACAAATCACGGTACCGTGAGTGAATAAGCCCAGGAGTGTTATTAATCTTTAGTCTAGAATTTCGAGTAATGTTGTTCTGACTTCAGGTGCAAAAGAGCTGAATACAGAACCTAGCCTATGAAACGACTTTAAAAATCATTCCTGAAAACGATAAAATTATCTGTTCAGAACCATGTGATCTGTACTAAGGGACTCCCAGGATTTCAGAGGTAAAAGCTACTTCGTTGGTCCCTGGTTCAGCTCCACTCAGCTACTGAGGAAGAAAAGTGGGCAAAGACATTCTCCCCTTTCACCGATAAGGCCCTTTAAAGACTACCGGTGCCAAACGTTCTCCAGGTAACTTCCACCAAACTTTAGGACTTCCCACAGAGGTCAAAGTGTGAGGTAAAAGAAAGAAAACGCCAAGGTTTGAGTGGACGGGCCAATATTCCGGACATCCCTCCAAGGATGAGGCTGCCCTGGGCTGCACGGCCCAAGTCCGAATTCACTTTCCAGACTTTTACTCGGCACCCCGGAATCACGTGGGCGAGCTTCACTAGAAACACCGATGCCCGGGCCCCACTTCCAGACACTCGAATTTGAATGGTCTGGGATGGGGGCCCGGGCATCCGAATTCTCAAGTCTTCCGCTGATTCCGAAGCGCGGCAGAGATGAGTCTCTGGAACCGGTTCTCTGTCACCACTGAACCGGCAATGATTTAGGAATCTCACGGGCCCCGCGGGTCGATGCTAATTACGACAACGGGACAGCCAAGCCCTCGGCTCTCCCGGCATCAGAAGAAGCCAGGCTCCGGGGCCTCCAGGCTCCTCCCTCACTCCCCAAAGGAAACCCAGTAGACCCCGGAGTCACCTCGTGGGCTCGCAGCTTGCTGATCTCGGGCGGTGGGCGAACATGGACCTATTTCCTGTGAGGAGACCGAAGGGGCGCGGGCGGGAGGGGCTGTTGCCCGGGAGACCAGAAATGCACTTCCGGCGCGGATCACGTGAGGCGCGCCACCGGAAGTCCCGGGCCCGCCGCCGCCGCCGCCGCCGCCACGTCCGCGCTGCGTTCTACGCCACGTGGGGAACTGTCGCGAGATGAGGCTCCGCCTCCCGGGGCGGAGCGTCGGGATGGCTGGAGACGGGCAGGGGGCGGGACGGCTGTACCTGCGCCGACCGGTGTGGCGGGGCCGGAAGGGGAGGGTCGTTTCTGCGCCCCCTTTGTCCCCGCGCCACTTCCTTGACTTTCAGCTTTTCGCCCTTCTCTCAGCTCCGTCGTCTCCCCACTCCTGTCTTTAGATAGCCTTTCCTCTTTTTTTGAAAAACTAGAACGGCTAGAGGTCGTGGCCCAGGAGGACGCGCCCAGCTTTTGGAAATAGCCACTGAAATCTAGTCCGACTGTGATTCTAGCATTTAGCTTATTAACCTTCCGAGCCTCGGGTTCTTGCCCGTAAGATGCGAATAATCCCTCGTGCCCAGTGCCTGGTGCTATATAGCAGACCAGAATTAGTACACATTAACCTGATTTGTATCACAGTCATTGTCAGCGACACCTGTCCTGTTAGCATCGCAGGGGGACTCATGAATAACCGAGCAAAACCCACTGGGGTAATTTGGAAAACCACGGCAAGAACCCTAAAAGGGGAATAATTTGTCCCGGAATTTTCACTTCTGGGAATTTATTCCGAGGAAAAACAGACGTTAAGCCAGATGTTCATTACAGAATTATTTTTAAAAGTGAAAACCAAACAACTATAAATACCTTAATAAGAGGAGATACCTCAGTCAGTGAGACTCTACCCGTGGCGAGGATGTTATTACCACGTTATTCCTGTACCACAGAAGAATCGCACAGTATGGAAGATTAACGAATAGGTACTGGGTGCCTACTATGTGTGAGGTATTATTCTACATCTGCGCGGTCCATCGAAGTCACTAGACACACGTGGCTGTTGAGAGCTTGCAATGTGGTAGTCTGAACTGAGGTATGCTGTAAGGGTAGATCACAGTGGATTTTGAAGATTTATTCTAAAAAAAATTTTTTTTAACGTTTATTTATTTTTGAGACAGAGAGAGACAGAGCATGAACAGGGGAGGGGCAGAGAGAGAGGGAGACACAGAATCTGAAACAGGCTCCAGGCTCTGAGCTGTCAGCACAGAGCCCGACGCGGGGCTTGAACTCACGGACCGTGAGATCATGACCTGAGCCGAAGTCCGACGCTTAACCGACCAAGCCACCCAGGCGCCCCGAAGATTTATTATGAGACAAAGAATGTAGAATATCTCATTTTACTAATAATAACATGCTAGGGAAGGACTGTTGAGATAAAAGAAGGTTAAAATTAATTGCACCTTTGTTTTTTTACTTTGTTAATGTGACTGCTAGAACGTTTAAAATTTTTTATTTATTTGTTTTTGAGAGAGAGAGAACGCGAGCAGGGGAAGGGCAGAGAGAGAGAGGGAGACAGAGAATGCCAAGCAGGAGCTAGACGCGGGGCTCAAGCTCAAAACGGTGCGATCTTGACCTGAGAGAAAATCAAGAGTCCGAGGATTAACCGAGGGGGTCACCCGGGCGCCCCACTGCTAGAACATTTGAAATGATCTGTGTCCTATGTGTCATACGTTTATATATTTCTATTGAACAATGGTATTCTATTTACCAGATATACAGTGGTGGACAAGACAGGTTTTGACCTCATAAAAGTAACACTATTGAGTGGGGTATAGACAATAAACAGATAAATAATGTCATTGTGTATCTCAGTTCAGTGACAAGCATAAAGCAGGATAAGGGCCAGAAAGGGTGTATATATTGAGGGGAGTTATTTTAGATGGGATTCTTCCTCCCCTGTTCAGAAAATGGATGTAGGAGGAATGAGGTGTGTATAGATAGAATGGGAAGGGGGATGGCAGGAGGGTGGTGTCTTCTGGGCAAAGTCAGATATGGATTGAGGCTGATAGATCGGTTGGGCCTGCTGGAATCTCTGCCTTAGGGAAGAAACCACATCAGGACAGGAAGAAAAGAGAGAAGAGGGGTAAGATACCGGAGGGAAAGAGCTCAGGGGGCCCCTGGGAAGGGCAGAACAGAGCAGGCCTCCAGTGGGCAAGTCTCGGGCAGGTAGTGGAGAAGTAGGACCACATATGCTATAGCGCTGGGGGTGTGTGAGCATATTTACATAATGAGTAGATTGTGCTACTAAATAGGATAGTACTTTGGCTGCTGCCACAGAGCCCCAGAAGGAGACTCTTGAAAATGTATTTCTGTCTCTCTGGGTGTAAGGTGTTCGGAGCAGTAAGGGAGACGCATGGGACCAGGGACTCCAATTTCACCTATCTTGGAGCGCCCCACCCCCTGGTTTGTTGCCTTGGCCCACATGGCCCAGTTCCCACTGTGCCTCTCTTCCAGCCAGTAGGAAGGAGGGGAGGGGAAGCTGGGGCAGCCCCCTTCCCTCTAAGGTAGGGTTTTCCACCTGTGCGCAATTCCTATTTGGGGCTGGACAGCCCTGTGTTCTTTTTTGAGGCTCTCTTGAGCATTGTAGGATTCTAGTAGCATCCTTGGCCTTTACCCACTAGATGACAGTAGCATCCCCCAGTAGGACAACCAAGAATGTCTCCAGACGTTATCAAATGTCCCCTGGAGGGCAAAGTCACCCTTGGATGAGAACCCTTGCTTTAAGTGTCCTACTACCTGGAGGGTACTCACAACACTTCTGCTCGAATCTCACTGATGGCCAGAAATTCATCATCCAGCCATCCTGAGGGCAAAGGCGTCTTGGAATTGTCTGCTGGCCAGGTGTCCAGCTAAAAGTTCGCAAAAGGAGGCAACAAGATGCTAGAAGATTCTCCTGCCCCCGTGTTGCCACAGGGGATGGAAACCCCGCAGCTGACTGAAGACACGACCCTGTTGTTTTCATCTTCCAGACTGAGTTTTAGTCATTCTTCATGAAAAAAACCAAAAAACAAAAAACAAAAAATGTTTATTTATTTTTGAGAGAGAGAGAATGTGCGAGGTGGAGGAGGGGCAGAGAGAGGGAGACAGAGGGTCCAAAGCAGGCCTTGCACTGACAGCAGAAAGCCCGATGCAGGGCTCAGACTCACGAACTGTGAGATCGTGACCCGAGCTGAAGTCAGACGCTTAATTGGCTGAGACACCAAGGCGCCCCTAGTCATTATTCATTTTTTTTTTAAGTTTATTTTGAAGAGAGAGGCAGAGAGACAGAGGGGGGCGGAGGAGCAGAGAGAGAGGGAGAGAGAAAATCCCAAGCAGGCTCTATGCTGTCAGTGCAGAGCCTCACGGGGGGTTCGATCTCACGAACTGTAAATCACCTGTGCCGAAATCAAAAGGGACGCTTAACCGACCGAGCCACCCAGAAGCCCCAGTCATCATTCATTTTAATTCACTTGCATAAAAATATTGGTGGTGGGAAACACCGCGTACCTAAAAAGTGAGGCTCCGATTTGAAAAGGATGGGCAGTGTTACCCCAGAAGGCTGACCAGGGAGAGAGACTGGATTCTGAAATGCAGGCGGCGGGTTGGATTTTTCCCTTGTGTTAGAGCGCCATCTGGGGGAATTTTATAAATCCTACCATTCTTCACCCTCTTGCCTGAGATGGTCTTTGGGTGTAAACCTCAACTTATAAATAATCCTTAAGTGGATTTTAGCAAAACTTTAAGGGTCCTTGCAGACGAGGAGCTCTTTAAATTGGGGTTTCTCACCCTCGGCACTATTGACATTTGGGGCCGGATCATCCTTCCCTGGGGCTCTGTCCCGTGTCCTGTCCCGTGTCCTGTGTACCATACCACGACGTTGACCAGCCTCCCTGGCCTCCACCCACTGGGTGCCTGCAGCAACCCCATCCCTCCCCTCTCCGTTGGGGAGATTGAAGGCTGCCAGGAGGCCGGGGAAGTGGATGTGGAGTTTCTTTAAATCCCCCACAGCGAGGGAATCTACAGAGGCCTTTGCCTAAAGCCAGAAGTAGCACAGAATAGTCCCGGACTGTGCTACCGGGGGTGGTGGGGTGGGGCGAAGTCCCCCCACCCGGGATGAACGGGTGTGGATGATCGCGCTAGGTGTGGGAAGCCGTGGCTAATCTTCTGGGGGCTTTTTGGATCTCCCCAGCCCTGGTACCCCTCTGCTGCCTGAGTGTTGTGGAGAAGCTGGTGAGGAGCCCGTCCCCTTGCCTGGGTCCCCTGAGCGGTGCTGAGGCACCGGCCACAACAGTCCTGAGTTCCTACCCGGGAGCTGCATGAAGGAAGGCCACCTGAACACGTTTCTAAATGTTTATTTACCTTTTGAAAGAGATTGAGAGACAGACTGCGAGCGGGGAGGGGCAGAGAGAGAGGGAGACCCAGAACCCGAAGCAGGTTCCAGGCTCTAAGCTGTCAGCGCAGAGCTCACGGAGGGGATGGAACTCACAAACCGGGAGATCATGACCTGAGCCTGGGTCAGAAGCTCAACCGACTGAGCCACCCAGGCGCCCCAAGCAAGGTCAATTTTGATGTGAACTGTTGGGGTCCGGGAGCGAATGGTCAAGAAAGAAGTCCTGAGACGTCTTCAGTGCAAAAAAGGTGGCTTTATTAAAGCACGGGGACAGGACCCGTGGGCAGAAAGAGCTGCACTGGGGTTGTGAAGAGCGACTGATTATATACTTTTAAGTTGGGAGGGGGTTCTGGAAGGTCTAAGTCTCTAAGGAACTTGGGAGCAAGGTTTCCAGAACCTTCGAGGGGCTAGCTGCTGTTAGGAAAAGGCCATTTATTACTAAAACCTCAGTCATGTGACCCTTCAGATGTATATCGGGGGCCATATGCTTGGAGGATGATTGCTAACATATTATCTTGGGGGGTGGAGATAAAGGAAGTTTCCAAAGGAATTTTTATAAGTCCAAGGAGATTTACAGGATCCTGGAGGTCGGGCATATGTCAAGCTAAGGTTGCCTTTCGCCTCTAGCAAAGTATTCACACGGAGACAGCTGAGCTCCTAGAGGAAGGTCACTCTGCCTGTCTCAAGGACTTGTCGACGGGCTGCAAGTTGGAAGGAAATTTCATTTTTTCTGCATTTCTTTTGCCTTTGTTCTCCACATCAAGTTTCCCCAGGAGCATTGCCTCGTGGCGGCTCCAGGCCCCCCTGAGGGCCCCTGCTACACTTTCCGATCTCGTTCAGCTTTGTCCCCCCACCCCCCAACCTGGACCGTCCCCCCTCCCCCCTCCCCCCCCCCCCCCGCGACAAAAATGCAAATGACCAGGGCGGGTGTCCTTCCTTGGAAATGCAGCGCCCTCTGAACTCCACACTCACCTCGCCTCTTGTTTTAGAGCCAGAGGGATCTCGGCTTCTGTTTGGCCCAGCCCATGCTCGTGTTCTCCGGATCCAATTCCGCGTCCTGGCGGGCACCTCCCTCCCTCGATAATGGACGTCTTCTTCCATCCATACGTTTTCCTTCCCCAGCCCCTTCCCCATTAGCATCGGCCTTGCTCAGGCGCTCCAGTCCTTACAGTCGTTTTGGTTGATTTTTCACCTCTCTGTAAAAAGTGGGCCACGTAGATTTCCTTGCCTTCCTTCCACCGAACCCCTTGCTGTTTCTCTGCCAGCAGTCCGTTAAACAGCCCCCCCCCCCCCCCCCCCCCGCCGGGCTCTCTGCTGACTTCTCCCCATCTGCTACCTACTGTTATTTGGCCCCTGCAGTAGCCGATACTATGGCCCATGTCCTTTCTCTCTCTCTTTTTTTACAGTTGCCACACTCTCCCTCCCCAAACTGCAGAGTAATACACGGTTAGTGCACAGAGCAAAACACAAGAAGAAATCCACAAATCTCGGAAGACACATGGGCTTAAGCACGAAGGAAAACACCAAGAATCCCTCCCAACACCATTCCTTTAAAAGTACCGCTCTTTATAATTAGTGTATCTCCTCCCACTTTTGTTTTACGCTAATAATTTTAAACACACACACACACACACACCCCCACACACTCTTTTTCTTATATATGCGCTCAGAAAGAGAGCCGGCTCTGCGATGGAGTTGACGGAGGAGGGTGCTTATGAAGAGATGACCTTGGTTGGCACCAACACCCAGGAAAGGGAAAGGGAAAGGGAGTAGGATTGGGTAGAACAGGGTTTCTCAGCTGGAGTACACTGACGTTCTGGACCAGGCGATACTGGACCCCACAGGCATCTCGGGAGCTAGAAGGGCCCTTCAAAACGTAGCATACTACATGGGAATAAACACTGCTTCAGTGAAATGAAACGAAGTGGGACAATAATTGCAGTTATTTGGATATTTGCAAGCTTAAATACTGTAATGGAAGGGTTCATTACGCATTTTCTTGAGATGTGGGAAACTCCAAAAAGTTGAACCCATATTTACATTTTTGTATTTAACTATGAGTACTTTTTTGAGAAGTCACAAGAGTCAGTATCAGCTGATAATACAGTACTGAGCTAATCTTTTTAACCGTGTTTTGAATCTTCGGTAGATGAGATTCTTGAATAGCAATGTATAAAGAGGTTTAGGGGACTGGTGTGAGACAGAGCCAACTAATTATGAAATGGTACTCAGAATTCAAGTAACGACAAAGTTTTGCTTAAATAGGATTATAAAAAGCACTATGTTCTGTCTGTGCAGAGCTCCGCAAAAACAGTACCCACCTTCATCCAGCAGAGGGCACAGCTGGGTAGAGTTGGTGATGGAGATACTTTAGAAAGTGACCGGGGAAGCGCAGGAATCTCCCCGCCAGACACTATAGTGACATATGTCATCGCATGTACCTGAGTGGAGCTGTACATCTAAGGTTCAACAAGGTGTTGTCTGTAGACTGCATCCCCAGCTCGACTCTTCCCCGTTTTAAAAAAGTTGAATCTTCAACAAGCTCGGGGTTAGGTGAGTCTCTAAGTAATACTGTTCATTTCAGCTGGCTAAAATCCTTTGAGCCCACCAAGGTGTAAGGGTTTTTTTTTTAGAGCATAATTCCACGTATGGCATGTTTTGAGTTCTCACGAGATGTCATGACACGGAGGTAAAGGACACCCGCCTATACTGTGCAGTATTCGCCTTATAGGTTATGGGGGAAAAAAAATCAGGTTAATAGCGCCCCACCCCCAATATTTTCAGATTTTGCTTGGCATGGATACCGTACACCAGGAGCTCGTGTGCTGGAATGGGCACATCGGCTCTAGGGGACGGAAGACCTGGCTTTGTCCCTTGCTGCTTGTGTGGCCTGGGTCAAGTGACTAGTCCCCAGAGCCTATCTTCATCTGTTCATAAGGAACAATAATGCCCGCTGGGCCCTTTTCACAGATGGGTGATGTGTGCTCAGGTGTAAGAGCCGCGGACACGCGCTCCTCGCGAGCACGGGGTCATCTTTGCCATAATATAACAGACACCGGCACCACAGCCGCCGTCACCAAATGTCCACCAGATGGCAGCAAAAGGCTCCTGCTTTCTCTGTGAAGAACAGATTTCTGGGTTCTGGGGCAATTAAAACAATTTTTTTAATATGTTTATTTGTGAGAGGGAAAGGGTGAGCAGGGGAGAGGTAGGGAGAGGGGGAACAGAGAATCTGAAGCTGTCAGCAGTAAGCCCCAATGTCAGCAGCGAGACCAACGCGGGGTCAAACTCACAAACCCTGAGATCACGACCTGAGCTGAAGTCGGGGGCTCCACCCACCGAGCCCCCCAGGGGCCCTGCGTTCTTGGGCAGTTTGGAGAGGTGGGAGGAAGCGGGCTCCAAGTGGGGGGCTAGGTTGAGGCTAATCTGGGGGAGGAAGGTCTTGATAAGCGGTAAGACCACCTGTAAAGCAAGTCACGGTTCAGATACAGGTCTTACTTTAGATAGATTTCGAATTCCATTTTGGGGAATTTATCCTCTGATAGTAATTCAGAACTGTAAAAGAACACAATAGCTATCTACGTCTACCTATATAGATACAGATGTTTATTACAACATTGTGTTAAAAAACAAAATTCAACCGAGTGAATTTAAAGACATGGGGGTGCCTGGCTGGCTCAGTCAGTAGAGCATCAGGATCTCGAAATTCAAGCCCCGAGTTGGATGTAGGGTTTATATTAAAAAAAAAAAAAAAAAAAAAAAAGATATAATTGGCTTTATTAAGTGATTCCCGAAGGGAGCAGTATCCCAGCTAACAAGTACCTAGAGAGATACCCCAGGAGGTATACGGAATGGGAGGTTTTTACAGGAAGGGTGGGGGGGGGGGGCTAAAGTGATTAGCAAAAGAAAAGCAAGGATTGTTTCCTCTTGTTTCGGTGGGGGAAGGGAATAGAAGTGTTTTTATCATGCAGATGACCCCACTAGTGCCAATCAGGACAAGTCAATCTGACTCCAAGCGTCACATTGCCGCAGAGGATGAAACTAACCGAGACTGGGTTTGCTGTTGTTGGGGGGTGGGGTGGGGTGGGGGCAAGTGGCTCCATTTTGGTCTTCTTGTTTCTTTCTTTTTGTGGTAAGGCCCTCATCATTGAAGTATTTTTATTTTAGGCCCGAAGAGCCAGTATCTGCAATTGCGGTAGGTATTCTGGATGACCCGTTCAAGGAAGGTCACTTAATCTAGCTTGCTGAAGCCTGTACCTTCGGGTGCTGACACACTGGCGGCGCGTATTGAGGCCGTGTTTCGGGATCAGACCCGGGGCGGGGTGGGGGTGGGGTTTGAGCAGAAGCGGCAAGAACGAGAACCCTGGCCCAATTTCCTCGGAGGGCTCCAGTAGAGCTCCTGGTGTTGCATCTTGCTGTCACGGTTGCAACAAGGCAAAAGGAAAGAGCTTCCTTTCTTTTCTTTCTTTCTTTCCTTCCTTCCTTCCTTCTTTTCCTTCCTTCTTTTCCTTCCTTCCTTCTTCCTTCCCTTCCTTCCTTCCTTCCTTCCTTCCTTCCTTCCTTCCTCCTTCCTTCCTTCCTTCCTTCCTTCCTTCCTTCCTTCCTTCCTTCCCTTCCTTCCTTCCTTCCTTCCTTCCTTCCTTTATTGCTTATGGATAATTAGTAAAATTGGAAGCCATTTAGAATCATGGAATATGGCATGCCACCTGCCATGGCAGCCATCAAAATGAAAATTAGGAATATTACCTAGGTGCATGGGAAGTAAGGCTGATGAAAAGTAAAGTTAAAGCCGAATGAATTATGTTAATAACTAGGTCAACATCCAGAGCATAGGTGGCTGGGAAAAAACTCTGTCTCTCTGTGTGTGTCTCTCTCCTTCGGGAATCATATTATCGCTGTTATAGTGATATTTGCAGAACATGACACTTCTAAAGAGATTTTCATGCTTTGTTTGAAAGACGGGAACGCTTAATGTATCCAGCAGGTTAGGGAAGACCTGGCCTATTTAAATGACTTCGGGATCCGATTTTCTTTTTTCTGTTACAGGTTTTTTTTTTTTTTTTTTTTTTTTTTTTTTAAACTGCTTAAAAAGTAAAAGATCTTTTTTCCCCTCCCTGAACTTTATGTATTTAAACACAAAAACAGTAGCAAAACTATTTTGTCTAGAAATCTTTCTAAAATGTATCACATACTTCCTGCCTTCTCCAACAGTTTGCTGAGCATACCTTGTTCCAGTCTTTTTATCTCAGGCTTCCGGGTGGATGTCAATTTCTCTCCCACTCGGGAATCCAGTGGTGAAGTATGGGGTGTTTGCCTCTCTGTGGCATGATCCCATCTCTGAGTTTTGATTCCTTGATTCCTGTTTTTATAGGTTTTCTTTTCTTTTCTTTTTGTTCTTTGGTCTTTTTCTCTCTTGCAGTCTATCAGATGTCATTTTCATAGCTGCCAGTGTCCCAGCCTTTGGCAACTCTCCTTTCCTAACCTCCCAACACACGTGCTGTTTAAAGTGCTTTGCTAGAAAATCACAATAGAGCTAACTAGAACTATGTGCAGAGAACTCCAAAGGGCTTTCCTCTTTATGAAGTGTTTGGACAGTGGAGACTTGGCCATTATCTATTTTAGTTGCTTGGAGGTATTTTGGCTTATTTCTTCACTCTTGGCTGTTTCCTGGCTACGATGAGGTCTCCAGGAAATGACCTATGCACCAGGGACATGCCGCAGCAGGGAAAATAAAACACTGGCTCTCAAAAAAAAAAAAAAAAAAAAAAAAAAAAAAGCCAAAAAACAAAAAAGTGGCTCTCTGAAACAAAGCATCGCAGTAGTAGATCCTGTCAATGCCAAGAAATCAATGGAAACTGAGAGCAGAGCCAAGCAGTCAATAGCCATCAAAAATCCCACGCTTGCACCATACTCCTTCTGGGTCACTCCGTCCTTCCACCCGCAGACTTCATCAGTACTAGAGAAATGATTAGAAGGTCCATACTGTTTATTGCTTACCGTGTTCACCTTCAGTTTACAAAGGAGCACTGGAATGACAAAAAGCAGAAGTTACACAAAATAGAGAATAATTTTTTTTTAATTTTTTTTAACGTTTATTTGTTTTTGAGACAGAGACAGACAGAGCATGAACGGGGGAGGGTCAGAGAGAGAGGGAGACACAGAATCGGAAACAGGCTCCAGGCTCTGAGCCATCAGCCCAGAGCCCGACGCAGGGCTTGAACTCACGAACCGCGAGATCATGACCTGAGCCGAAGTCGGACGCTTAACCGACTGAGCCACCCAGGCGCCCCTAGAGAATAATAATTTCTGTGATTGAAGGATCTTTCCCCTAGACACCCAATAAATAGCACACATTTTGGACATAAAAGGCATATATATATATATATGTTTACTTTTGTATTTTGAGAGAGAGAGAGCATGAGCATGAGTAGGAAGGGGAGGGGCAGACAGAGGGAGAGAGACAATCCCAAGCAGACTGTGCCATCAGTGCAGAGCCTGATGCAGGGCTCGAACTTAAAAACTGTGAGATCGTGACCTGAGCCGAAACCAAGAGTCGGATGCTTAACCAACTGAGCCACCTAGGTGCTCCTACAGGGCATATTTTTAACATATAAAGCAGGTTGCCAGATGCCATGAAGACTCAAAAAGAGTAGGCATTGATGCTCCCTATGCTTTGTTTGTTTGTAAAGAGTTAACCGTAGGAGTGGACCATGTGTGCAATTAAAATCAAAATGTCATTAAATGACACATAGCTCTCTGGGAATATATGCGTTATATGAATTCAGATATTTCTGCTATCCAGGGTCAGTGTAGACTACATCTACAGTGTAGACTCATCTTTTGAAGAGAGTTTCTGCCATAATTTATTGAATTCCACCCTGCTCTTGGAAGTATTTATGCACTCCCGGGGCCTGGGAAAACTCGTGACCCTTCCAAACCTTCTCTTCCTTCCACAAAATACCCAACAAAATTGGCAATAACCACAAAACAAAATAAGCAAACCCATTCCCTAGTCTTCAGAGTAGGGGTTGAAAGATAACTTGTAATTGAACGTAAATTTTGGTTTCTTTTGCTTAATTCTGACGAATCTTATGAATTCCATGGATCAATGTGTAAGGAGTGACTTACACTTAGATCAGGGAGTGAGAAGTGACCCTCTCCTAAGAATCAATGCAAATTGCTGGGCAAAGTTTTGTTCAATGCCATTACAAATGATCATCAGTACTAGAGAAATGATTAGAAGGTCCACCCTGTTTTATTGCTTACCATGTGCAGGTGTAGACTGTCTAAGGAACAAAAGGGAGGATACTCGGTGTGAATAGCAGTGTTGTGTCTACATTGGGTAAGATTTGCTGGTCGTTGTCCTAGAGAGCAAGTTGGGAAAATGGTCATCTTTTCCATAGTTTGAAGGTGAGATTATAAAAATCTACAGTGTCCTGCTGTTCTCTGAATAAATCCCATATTAGAAATGCATTTGTTGCATTTGAGCCCGTGAATTCTGGATTGTTCATGGTGGTGGGGACAAGATTAACGTGTAGAAAAATCACCCAATCAAAAATACTGGAATAATCCAAAAGAGAGTGTTTAGAGCCCTGAAACCACTCCAAACCACACTGTACCCAATAATGAAAAAAATTTCTTCCATTACAGTTTTACAGTGTTGTGAACATCTATGAAATAACTCATAGCATTTCCAACTTTTTTGTTCATTTTCTACTGGAAACGATGATGGGAAACAAGATGGCCAAAAAGTTAGGAACTAGGGAATGCTTTCCGTTCTGGCTGGAGAATGCAATGAACCTCTACAAATCTGACGATCAATGAATGTTGATAATAATATATGTACTCAATTTATTAGGTAACCGTTTGGTTTTCTATTAGGTTAAACAAATGCAATCAATTTACATAATTCATAAGACCCATAGAAATAACGTACCAGTTGAATAATTTATAGCAGTGGTTCTTAGTTTTGGATTCATACTAGCAGCATTTGGAGAGCTTTTAAAAAACCCTAAACCCAGGCCACATCTTGGACCAATTAAATTAGAATCTCTTGTGGCTGGGACTCAGCTATCAGTACTTTTTCAGCTCAGTACGTGATTACGTAATTTGGGAAACACTGCTTTACAGAATATCTGTTTACTCTTAGGTAAGCTTAAGTACATTAGGGACTTTCTTTACCCATCTTTACCTGTCTCTTATTAGCCTTTAAGGACTGTTTCTGTTTCTTTTGCTTTAAACAAAAGCAAATCAGTCCAAAAGAATAAGTGTATTTGTTCTCATTTCTTCTTCCTGTCTTGTTCTCTGCTCTTGGTTTTTCTGATGGTCACTGCTCAGGCATTGCTTTTGACATCTAATGGGTCGAGGTCAACAGTGTTGTTAAACATTCTACAGTGCACGTGACAGCCTTCAGTAGTATCTGGCCTGATCCACAGAGTGAGGCTCTGGGGTCTGACTGCCTGTATTCGAATTCTTGTTCCTCCCCTTCCTAGCTGTGAAACCTTTAGCCCTTACTGTTCCTGCCTGAATCCACCTGAAAACGTAAATATGATTAACACTCACCTTGGAGCTGATACGAGCTTTAAATGGGCTAATAATGCAAGGAGAGCACGAACACAGTGTCCAGTAGCCAATTGCCACTGAAATACGTCTCTTTCTGTGTTGAGCCATTCATGCCTTCTTGTCAGGGTCCTTGACATCATTTGCTTGACCCTGCTCTTGACGGTCTCGGCATTATTATTTCATAATTTGGTGGCAGGAGGGGAAAAGGGTTTGCAGGGTGGAGTTGTCTTCGAGCAGGCACCTGCTTTGGGCTCCAAGTGGACACGTTACTACTACCTTGACACTTGTGTTGGGTAGAATGTCCAAATAAATAAGCTTGTATTGTGTCCAAAAAAGAGAAAAAAAGTCAAAGGTATTCTTGTAAGTGCTGATTCTAAGAGGGCTAATGCCAGGGAACACAGTTTAGTAATAAACTTTATAGTTAATATTGTTTAAAAAATTTTTAATGTTTATTCATTTTTGAGAGAGAGAGAGACAGAGTGGGGGAGTGGGGGAGGGGCAGAGAGAGAGAGAGAGAGGGAGACACAGAATCTGAAGCAGGCTCCAGGCTCCAAGCTGTCAGCACAGAGCCCGACGCGGGGCTTGAACTCACGAACCGCGAGATCATGACCTGAGCCGAAGTCAGATGCCCAATCGACTGAGCCACCCAGGCGCTAGTTATTATTAATAAGAGGCAGATAGCTACAGGAGTCAAACCCAGCAAAGAGCTCTGTGCAGTAAATAGACTGGCAAATCATTGCTACAGAAGGGAGTCAAGGTTATAGGTGAGAATGAAACTTGTTAGGGAGGGTATGGGGAGGAGAGACAAGGGACTCAGGATATAACCCAAGACATATCCACTCAGCTAATGATTCTTGTAGACCTACTCTGTGTTTGCCAGCCGCCTTTTTTTTTCAAGCTTCTTTATTTTTGAGGGGGAGAGAGGGAGAGAGAGAGAGAGAGAGAGAGAGCACAAATTGGGGACGGGCAGAGAGAGAAAGGGAGACACAGAAGCTGAAGCAGGCTCCAGGCTCTGAGCTGTCAGCATAGAGCCCGGCGTGGGGCATGAGCTGTGAGATCATGACCTAAGCTGAAGTCAGATGCTTACCAACTGAACGACCCAGGAGCCCCTGCCAGTCGCCTTTCTAATCTATTCTACTACCTTTGACTTTTAGGGAGAGTTGTCTTCTCTTCCCTCAGTGCCTGTCCCCAAATGTTGTAAGCCTTTACTTTACTGCAGACAACATGGAGTGCTTACAAAACTAGCTTGCAAATCTCTGCACTGGCTCCTCTCCATTAATTGGATTCATTTTTATTTTTGTTATTATAATTACATGATCACATTGCAAAATATTTTTAAATTTGCATGTTTTCCTTTCTGCGTCTGCTTTTCTCTTGTCACAGCGTGCACGTAACTAGATGTGTTCTTTATAGCAACTTACTGAGATACAATTCATGCACCATGCAATTCACCCAAAGTATACAATTTTTTTTTACGTTTCTTTATTTTGAGAGAGTACAAGTGGGGGAGAGGCAGAGAGACAGAGAGAGAAAGAGAGAGAGAGAATCCTAAGTAGTCTCCATGCTGTCAGCACAGAGCCCAATGCAGGGTGTGAACCCATGAACCATGAGAACATGACCTGAGCCAAAGTCGGATGCTTATTCGACTAAGCCACCCAGGCGCTGCTCAGTGGTTGTTAGTATAGTTACTGAGTTGTGAAGCTGTCAGCACAATAAATTTCTTTTAAGTTTTTTTTTTAAGTTTATTTACTTATTTTGAGGGAGAGAGAGAGAGAGAGAGAGAGAACGAGCAAGTATGAGTGAGCAGGGGAGGGGCAGAGAGGAGAGAGAGAATCCAAGCAGGCTCAGCACTGTCAGTGCAGAGCCCGACGTGGGGCTCGATCCCACGACCCATGGGATCATGACCTGAGCCAAAGTCAAGAGTCAGACGCTTAACCCACTGAGCCACCCAGGTGCCCCCAGCACAATAGATTTTAAAGCATTTCCATCATCCCCAAAGAACCCCCCTTTCCCATCGGCAGTCATGCCCAACCCTCCTAGCCCTAGAGATTTTCTATCTCTTATAGATGTGCCCATCCTGGACATTTCATATACACGGATTGACTCAACGTGTGGTCTTTTGTGACTGGCTTCTTTCATTTTGCCTAATGTTTTCAAGGCTTATCCACACTGTGGTTGCTAGAAGTACTTCAGTCCTTTTTCTGGCCGAACCACATCCCATCACACGTCCAACCGTGGGTATACCTCCTTTTGTTCAGCGGGTCATCAAGGAAGCACGTTTGGGTGGTAGCCGCCGTCTGGCTATTGTGAACAGTGCTGTTAAGAACATTCACATACAAGTATTTGAAGGACCGGTTTGAATTCCCTCGGGTATAAGCCTGGGGAGTGGAATTGCTGGGTCATGTGGTTAAGTCCGTGTTTAACCTTTTGAGGACCTGCCCAAATGCTTTCTAAAGTGGTTGTGCGTATTTCCCTCCCTGTCAGTCTTTTCCATTGTAGTCATTCTCGGGGTAGGAGGTGGCCTACCGTTCTGGTGTCCATTATATATTGTTCTTTACAAATGTTATGTGATATGCATTCTCTTGGTCACTATCCCTCATAATCAACATTTCAATTGGCTTCAAAATATTCTTTCAAATGGCTATATTGTAATTTGCTAGACCATTCTTCTATCTGGGGACATTTAACTTGTTTGCCAAATTTTTCCCATTATAGATTTCCCTGCATACCGATTTTCTAATGTTGGGATTATTTTCTTAAGCTACTTACAAGATCCATTTTTGAAGTCTTTCTTTATCCGTGAAGAATGTATAAAGGAATATGCAACTGGAAAATCTTGTGTGATGGAGAAAAGATTCTATCATGGATTAATATTTA
This sequence comes from Leopardus geoffroyi, assembly GCF_018350155.1. Taxonomy (NCBI): domain Eukaryota; kingdom Metazoa; phylum Chordata; class Mammalia; order Carnivora; family Felidae; genus Leopardus; species Leopardus geoffroyi. The sequence goes on from NC_059343.1 coordinate 10,785,121, forward strand.
TCTTCAAAAGTTTAAACTGGCATAAAGCTCCCACTAAAGAGAAGGGTTCCGGGGCGCCTGGGTGGCTCAGTCGGTGAAGGGTCTGACTGGCTCGGGTTATGATCTCGCCGTTCCCAAGTTTGAGCCCCACGTCTGTCTCTGGCTGACAGCTCAGAGCCCGGAGCCTGCTTCGGATTCTGTGACTCCCTCTCTCTCTGTCTCTCCCTTCCTCATGCTCTGACTCTCTCTCTCTCTCAAAAATAAATAAACATTTAAAAAGTTACGAATAAAACAAAGAGAAGGGTTCCAACCACGAAGTGAACACTAGTTGGGCCTACCTCCTCTATCTTTGAGCAGTGATGGAAAGGTCTTCTCTGATTTCCACTTGAACAGAACTCCCAATGCTCACTATTGAAGCTGGCACGCTTCAATTTATTATTGCCTAAAAATAGATTTGTTTACTGTATAAAAAACAGGAAATCAAAGCAAAAAGAAGGAAGGAAAATCCTTTTACCTGGAAATAATCATTGCCTCTTTCTCTAGGGCCCCTGGGTGAAAACCACCTTAACAAACACTGGGGCCCCCGAGCTCTGAAAATGTGGGCTTTCTTCAAGAAAATCGCCTCAGAGAGAAGACACCTGTTTCTATTTTCTTTGGTCTTTTGGGTAGTTTATATGTATTTACGAGCCAAACTCATACAAATATGTGGAAGACCGTTTCAGTGGGCCCTTCCAACTACTTCAGAACATTGATTTAAAATCGGAGTGACAGCAGTGCCTGGCTGGCTCAGTCGGTAGAGCAGGCAACTCTTAATCTCGGGGTCGTGAGTTCGAGCCCCGTGTTGGGTGTAACGATTGCTTAAAGATAAAATCTTAAAAAAACTTGGAGTGACACTAATTCCCAATGCATTAATTAGACAGCTTGCAGGGTCCATCTGTTAATTTAAATAATTTTCCTACGTTCTACTTTACCACATTTGTATGCAAAGATGTGCCATCGAACTAGTTTGATTGTCACAAAAGGGATTTCTTTGGACTGTAGAAACACAGACCTTTAAAGAAAAAATCTTTGAATGTCGGGGCGCCTGGGTGGCTCAGTCGGTTGAACGTCCGACTTCGGCTCAGGTCATGATCTCGCGGTCTGGGAGTTCGAGCCCCGCGTCGGGCTCTGGGCTGATGGCTCAGAGCCTGCAGCCTGCCTCGGATTCTGTGTCTCCCCCTCTCTCTGCCCCTCCCCTGCTCGTGCTCTGTCTCTGTCTCTGTCTCTCTCTCTCTCAAAAATAAACGTTGAAAATTTAAAAAAATCTTTGAATGTCAAATTATGAATATAGAAATACTTGCATACATCTGTCATTCACATCCAAACCTTTTTTGAGCACTTACTGTGCATAAGGCAAGATGCTGGGACGCTGGTCTCCATTATAACATGGGTTGGATGCCAGGGAGAAAGACTCATCTTGAGGCAGAAAGGTCGCATCAGGAACAGAAAAGGGTCCCTTGCATAGGGATTCTCTGAGGATTTTCCAGATGCCAGCTTTATTTCAGTTTCCTGTTTTAGAAAGCAGAGGTGAAAACCCAAACATGATGGAGGCAGGGAGGGCCCAGGGGGTGTTTGATCAGTAAGAGAGCAGGTGTGGAGGTGCCCAATGCCCCAGAGGCGAATGTTTGCAAAGCTGTGTTCCCTTGAAATCTCTTAGGCCTCCTCAGAAAAATACAAGTAGCTTGACCCTGAGCCTCTAGCCTGTGACTCGGTGGGCGGGGAGCCTGGAAATCTGTATTTTGACAAAGCATCCCAGGGCAATGCTCAGGGACAGCCGGTCTGGGGAATCCGTTCTGTACCGTGCAGTGGCTCTCCATATGCCGGTGCTGCCTTATGACGGGGACGCACGTCAGAATCCGCGGCCGACTATGAACAGTGCTGAGGCCCCGCTCCCGGCCCTAGGGACTCTGATGTCACTGGTCTTTGGTGGGCCTGAGCACCCGGATCTTTTCCAAGCTCCCAGGCGATCGCAAAGGGCAGCTGAGTTGCACTGGCCGAAAGGCGTTCGATCTCGATGAATCATCCGTCTTGCGGTCAAAGCTCGACGTGAAGAAATGGGGGCCCTTTGAACCGATTCCGAGAATTCAAGAGGATTGAGAGCTCAGAAGAAAGTGCTTTACCCTTCAAGCGGGGAGGGGAAGCAGGAGCAGGAAACACGAGCACTCTTTAAAAACCTGCAGCTTCTGTAAGGTTCACAAGGTGGCCAGTGCCTTGACTATGAAAGGAGGCCTTTGTTCCCGGAGGATAAGTGGTCTCAACAGTCGTTCGGGGCCAGTGGAAATACGGGAAGAGCCACAGGTAAGAGAGAAACTAGGCTGTTTTCACAGACTCCGTACTTGCAACTGCTTGTCACCACTCGTCCTCTGTGTTTCTTCTCATTTACAAATAGCACAGCAGGAGGCAGCCCAAGAGAAGAAGAACGACAAGGGCCTGTGACTATCTCCAGCGGTGGCACCGAGGCAAGAGAGCAGAGTCTGGGAACTGTACGGCATGTGCAGAACTTTCTGGAATGACTGGACTGTTCTCTATCTGCACCGCATAGCACAATAGCCAGCAGCCACAAGAGCTTCCGAGCACTTAAAATGTGGCCAGCGAGGGGCGCCTGGGGTGGCTCAGTCCGTTAAGTGTCTTCCGCTCAAGTCACGATGTCACGGCTCATGAGTTCGAGCCCCACATCCGGCTCTCTGCTGTCAGCGGAGGCCACTTCAGATGCTCTGTCCTCCTCGCTCTCTCTCTGCCCCTCCCCCTCTCGCTTGCATGCTCTCTCAAAAATACATAAGCATTAAAAATATGAAAACAAATATGGCCAGCGAGAGGAAGGAACTGAAATTGTAATTTTATTCAATGCGAATTAAGTCCAGTTTAAATTTAAGTAGCAACATAAGGCTAATGGCTTCCGTATTGGACAGCGCAGCTGTAGGGAATGAGTCGTGAGCTGTCACTTACTACCTGCTTCACCGGGGGCAAATTTTAAGACTTCTTAGAGCCTTGGTTTCCTCATCTGTATCTCTTGTTTGCCAGAATTCCTCAGAGACAGAACTCCCTTTGGAAAATACCTTCACGGTATCATGAAAGTAAAGGCCTCAGAGAAGGGTCTGGAAAGGAAATGCAGGATACAGTCCAGGCCAATCATTTTCTATAAGAACGTGGGGGAAGTCCGTCATTTATCGTTGGCCCTGTGGGAAGGAGTAAGGGAGAAGGGGAAAGAGGAGCCAGTAAGACTTGGGCTCAGGTCATGATCTTAAGGTTCGTGAGTTCAAGTCCCGCCTCAGGATCTTTGCTGTCAGCACAGAGCCCGCTTCGGATCCTCTGTACCTTGCTCTCTCTCTGCCCCTCCCCCGTTCATGCTCACGAACACGTGCGCGCGCTCTCTCTCTTTCTCTCAAAAAAGTAAATATTTACGGGGCGCCTGGGTGGCGCAGTCGGTTAAGCGTCCGACTTCAGCCAGGTCACGATCTCGCGGTCCGTGAGTTCGAGCCCCGCGTCGGGCTCTGGGCTGATGGCTCAGAGCCTGGAGCCTGTTTCCGATTCTGTGTCTCCCTCTCTCTCTGCCCCTCCCCCCGTTCATGCTCTGTCTCTCTCTGTCCCAAAAATAAATAAACGTTGAAAAAAAAAAATTAAAAAAAAAAAAAAAAAGTAAATATTTAAAAAAAATTAAAAGGACTCCAGGAACAGGGAGAGCTGTTATTAGTTCCAACTTGTTTCTCTTACTGTGCTGTTCACCTAATCTATCTTTCTAAATCTTTGGTAAAATTTGCTGTAAACACAAATGGCTGAGTTGGATTTGTGTGTGTGTGTGTGTGTGTGTGTGTGTGTGTGTGTTCGCGTGTGAATTAAGTAGAGGGATGGGCCTGGCGTTCTGTGTAGAAGTGAATGGAAGAAATAAAGATGTAAATACAGAGAACAAACTGAGGCTGGATGGGGGGGTGACGGGGGAGAGGGAAAATGGGTGATGGGCATTGAGGAGGGCAGTTGTTGGGATGAGCACGGGGTGTTGTATGGAAGACAATTTGACAATCTAGTACATTTAAAAAAAAAAGAAAGATGGAAAGGTCAGACAGTTACGAAGCAAAACTCATTCAGCTAAAACAGGAGCTCAGAGACAGGGGAAACTGAGAAAGTATGCTCTTAAGGAAGGGCTCACAATCATGGGGCTAGCTAGCATTGCTTTGCCACGAAATGGAGGTTTACACCAAGCTTATGCAGATCTCGAAAGGAAGGGTCATCCCGGCTAATACTTGTAGTGTATGTAAACTGGGGATAAGAATACCTACTTGAACGGGCTTCAAGCGGTATTCCAAAGCTGTAATCATCAAGACAGTACGGTACTGGCACAAAAACAGACACTCAGATCAGTGGAACAGAATGGAGAACCCAGAAATGGACCCACTAACGTATGGCCAACTCATCTTTGACAAAGCAGGAAAGAATATCCAACGGAATAAAGACAGTCTCTTTGGCAAATGGTGCTGGGAAAACTGGCCAGCGACATGCAGAAGAATGAACCTGGACCACTTTCTTACCCCAGACACAAAAATAAACTCAAAATGGATGAAAGACCCAAAGGTAAGACAGGAAGCCATCAAAATCCTCGAGGAGAAAGCAGGCAAAAACCTCTTTGACCTTGGCCGCAGCAACTTCTTACTCAACACGTCTCTGGAGGCAAGGGAAACAAAAGCCAAAATGAACTACTGGGACCTCATCAAACTAAAAACTTTCTGCACAGCGAAGGAATCAGCAAAACTAAAAGGTAACTGATGGCATGGGAGAAGATATTTGCAAATGACATATCAGATAAAGGGTTAGTATCCAAAGTCTATAAAGAACTTATCAAACTCAACACCCCAAAAACAAATAGTCCAGTGAAGGGCAAAAGACATAAATAGACGCTTCTCCAAAGAAGACATCCAGATGGCCAACTGACACATGAAAAAATACTCCACATCACTCATCATCAGGGAAATACAAATCAAAACCACAATGAGATACCACCTCACACCTGTCAGAAGGGCTAACATTCACAACTCAGGCAGCAACAGATGTTGGCGAGGATGCGGAGAAATAGGATCTCTTTTGCACTGCTGGTGGGAATGCAAACTGGTGCAGCCACTCTGGAAAACAGTGTGGAGGTTCCTCAAAAAGTTAAAAATAGAACTACCCTACGACCCAGCAATGGCACTACTAGGTATTTATCCGAGGGATACAGGTGTGCTGTTTCGAAGGGGCACATGCACCTTAATGTTTATAGCAGCACTATCCACAATAGCCAAAGTATGGAAAGAGCCCAAATGGCCATCGATGGATGAATGGATAAAGAAAAGGTGGTATGTGTATACAATGGAGTATTACTTGGCGATCAAAAAGAATGAAATCTTGCCATTTGCAACTATGTGGATGGAACTGGAGGGTATTATGCTAAGTGAAATGAGTCAGAGAAAGACAAATGTCATATGACTTCACTCATATGAGGACTTTAAGAGACAAAACAGATGAACATAAGGGAAGGGAAGCAAAAATGATATAAAAACAGGGAGGGGGACCAAACAGAAGAGACTCATAAATACGGAGAACAAACTGAGGGTTGCTGGAGGGGTGGTGGGAGGGGGGATGGGCTAAATGGGGAAGGGGCACTAAGGAAGCTACTTCTGAAACCATTGTTGCACTAGATGCTAACTATCTTAGATGTAAATTAAAAAATTAAAAAATTAATTAAAAAAAAACCTTGAAGGATTGTGGTGAAGGACAAGATAATGCATGTAAAGTGTTTAGTTTGGTGCATGGCACACAGCGAGAGCTTACTCAGGGATTGTCAAGCTTCTGTTTCATATTTTTAAAAGAGGGGCGCCTGGGTGGCTCAGTTGGTTAAGGGTCCGACTTCTGCTCAGGTCATGATCTCGCGGTTCGTGGGTTTGAGACCCCCATCGGGCTTTGCACTGACGGTGCGGGGCCTGCTTGGGATTCCTTCTCTGTCTCTCTCCCTCTCTCTCTGCCCCTCCCTTACTCGAGTGTTCTCTCTCTCTCTCAAAAATAAACTTAAAAAAAAATACGCTTTTTCTTTTTAAAGAAAATTAAGGGAGATGCCACGTAAAGCTCTGGGTGCATAGCAAGCGTCCCTTAAATGCCACACGCACGTCTTCCAGCTTGAGCCACAATCACCTCAGATGTTTTCTCTGCCTCGTAGCTCATGTGGGCGTACATCAGTGCCAGCTTTCATCTAGTTTTACCTATTTGGGGGTCCGGTTCATCCACTCAGCTGTCCTTGCCTCTCCCCTTGTGGCCTTCATCTTCAATCGTTTTTCTTTTTCCTGCTTTTCCAATGTCACTAATTGCCTATTAAGGACACGCTGACTTTGGCTGAAATATGTTATTTGCAAAAAATCTTCTTTGTGTCACCTTGGGCCCTGTTGCTGAGTACTTATAGATCATTCTGGTACGTAGGAATCAAACCTCTTCCTGAGGACAGGCAGGGAAAATTCTGAGAATTGTAGAGAACTTTGACTATAGTTTCTGAAAACCTCACACAGTACAGGTTGCTCTAGTGGTCACCAGACAGATGGTTTTCTTTGCAGATGATGTGATAACTTAAAGTTGGAAGATTCAAATGAAAAGCGTTAACAAGGGGGGAGCCTGGGTGGCTCAGTCGGTTGAGCCTCCGACTTCGGCTCAGGTCATGATCTCATAGTTCATGGGTCCGAGCCCTGCATCGGGCTCTGTGCTGACAGCTCAGAGCCTGGATCCTGCTTCTAATCCTGTGTTGCCCTCTCTCTCTCTGCCCCTCCCCAGCTCGCTCGCGCACGCACCCTCTCTCTCAAAAATAAATAAAACATTAAAAACAATTAAAAAAAAAGCGTTAACAAGGGGCGCTTGGGTGGCTCAGTTGGGTTAAGCATACGACTTGGTTTCGGCTCAGGTCACGATCTCACGGTTCGTGAGTTCGAGCCCGGTGTCTGCGCTGTCAGCGCGGAGCCCACTTGAGACTCCCTGCCCCTCCCCTTCACGCTCTGTCTCTCTCAAAATAAATAAATAAACTGAAAGAAGAAAAATAAAAGTGTTCACAAAACACCATCGCCGCCTCATCTGCAATTCCGCCACCTCGCCTCTGGGTGGCGGTGTGTCCAGTCCCAGGTACTCCAGGGCACTCGGGGCGAACTGGAAGTGTGTTGACGGAGATCAAGATCAACATGCCTTCTGTCCCTCAAAATCGCTTTCTTATTAAGACGGCTTAGTGTAAGTACCAGGGCATAAGGGATCAGATTTATTCCTTGAATTTTCAGCCAGCATTTTTATCCAAGAGGTGGAGAAGTGCAGGGATCCTCACAGGTCCTGGTGCTGAACCCTTAACGATCGGAGGCCCGGAGAATCTTGTGTTTTCCAGGACACTTAGAGCGTTCCTGCCGGGGCTCGGGTGTCCTGAGTAAAGACAATTGCAGCTCTGCTTCCGAAACCCCGACAGCAGAATGACAATCCAGGAAAAGCTGTCCTCCACGTTCTGCTGTCTCAAGAGAAACCCCGTTTTGTACCCCTTTCATTTCTGCTCTTTACTCTCCATGGTGAATAATCAACACAGGCATAAACTAGAGAAAAGATGCTTTCTCTTCCAGGAGATGGAATTGCCTAGAAAACTCTGGAATTAAAAAAAAAAAAAAAACACCCTAAATATAAATCTTGTCAGACCTGATAACTAATGCTTGAAATTTTTATCTACTCTCAGTGGGGACAGCTACAAAGCCTGCATTAGGAAAAGCTTCCCACTTTGCCTCTGCAGAGGGAGGGTGTTTATCAGTCAGTATTATATATGGAAAGTGCCCCACGGACTTAGCACAGCCCGTCGAGCTCTCTTGTTTTACTGTGTTTGTAAATCAGAGCGTGTTTGAAATATAAACGGCTGGTGAGCCCTGATGTGTGGTGAAGGGTTTCTCTGCGTGTCAACTTTCTTTCCCTACACCTTTCCCTAGAGCTCCCACGAGGAAAATACTAGTGCACCCAGGGGGCACGTGTGGAGAAAGGGCCAATCTTGCAAAGGTGTACTGAGCATTTGTTAATTTATTTTCTGAGGGGCAAGTTCTTTTTTAGAACCAGTGTCACCGTTTTTGAATATCCCTACGGTTGGTATATCAGTTAAGGTACAGCTAGAAGAGGGGCCAGGCAAGTTGTTTAAACTCTGTCGAGTGGGATAGTTCGTGAAGTTCTGAATTTTCACCACAGGTTACCTAATAATACTTTCTCACCACCTCCGTGGTGTGGCAAACCAGTCGTTGGGATCTTACAAGAAAGCTGAAGTTATGTATTTTGGCAGTTTCCACTATTCAGACACGAATCCAGTGAGGTTTATTTTTAAAAAATGATGCTTGAGGGGCGCCTGGGTGGCTCATTCGGTTAGGTGTCCAACTCTTGGTTTCAGCTCAGGTCGTGATCTCACAGTTCGTGAGTTTGAGCCCTACATCAGGCTCTACGCTATCAGCCTGGAGCCTGCTTGGGATTTTCTCTCTCCCTCTCTCTCTGCCCCTCCCCTGCTCCCTTTCTCTGTCTCTAAGTTTAAATAAACTTAAAAAAACTTAAAAACTTATGCTCGAATCTGAGAAATTAGGTTGTAGAAGAAGATGCTAATGATGAAGGAAAATGTTCAAGCTAAATTGTTAGGTGGACAAAGCAAGTGACCAAACAGTATGTGCAAAGGATTTCCAGTTTTAGTGATGGTGGAACAGCTTGGGTTGGACTACCCCCCCCCCCCCACTCCCCAACCCCCCCTGAATATATACATCGTAAACCTCTGACGAAATACTAACAAAACTATTTGGAGGCACTAGGAAATGACAAAAAGGCAGCAGAAACAGGATTTGACTCTTGAAAGAAGGGAACTGCACCGGGTAAGATCTGAGTTTATGCAGCACTTCCTCGGAAGGCGTTCTCCAGTCAGTGCTAGAACTCAAACAGAAAGCTGAAGTCATATTGGCCGGAGGTGTCAGAAGATCGAATTGGGAGATGCAGGAGTGGCTGGAGTTTAAGTGGTAAAAAGTCCAGAAAGGAGGGAGTCACAAAGGTGGCTGCATAGAATCTCCCGTTGAGTCCTATATATTCATCTCAGGTATGCATACGAATCTGGGTACAATCTCCCCTACATCTTAGGCTGATCTCTGAATTGAACTTGCACCAAGGAGTATCCAAGGATACCAGTGGAAGGCAACAGCTAAAAGGCTGAAACACGTGGGCAGAGATTTAAACTCCTGCCCACAACAGGGGAGACAGAGTTTGCAGTTTGAGTCCTGCCTAGGTATAGAGGTTTGGCAAGTACTTTGGGATTTCCACTGAAATTCCAGAAAAAGCCCATGTCTAGGATTCTAACACTTTGCCACAGGACTGAGAGATCAATTCTAAGACTAAGGACAAATCAAAACAGATCCTCCCTTGACAAAGTGTAAAACCAAGCCTCCACAAACTCCAGGTTATCAGTCAGTGATTTAATAACCCGGTAAAACAAAACCCAACAATATTTCATAAAGGATAACAGAGTCCAGATTCTTTAAGACATACCATCCATAATGTCTAATATACAATAAAAATCTCAAGATGTGTAAAAACCCGAAACGTGTGACCTAAGAGCACTGGAGATGAGAAATATTTGCTTAAGTGTAAAAGACTCTTTGTTTTTAAACCTCATTTCCTTAAATATAATAGCCTCTTTAAGGCAAAACCAATATTTTATTTTGGCATGAATGATACAAATATAGGTATAATAATGAAACGATAAGAAGGGAGAGGGTAATAGAGTCATTCTGTTACAAGCTTCTTACATTTTAGGTGAAGCAGTATAATGTTAAATCTACATAGTTTCTTGTAAGTTCAGGGTACATAGTGTAATGTTTAAAATTTTTTTTTTCAACGTTTATTTATTTTTGGGACAGAGAGAGACAGAGCATGAACGGGGGAGGGTCAGAGAGAGGGAGACACAGAATCGGAAACAGGCTCCAGGCTCTGAGCCATCAGCCCAGAGCCGATGCGGGGCTCGAACTCACGGACTGCGAGATCGGGACCTGGCTGAAGTCGGACGCTTAACCGACTGCGCCACCCAGGCGCCCCCATAGTGTAATGTTTAGACAAACTAGGAAAAGAAATACGAACTAGGAAAAGAAATGCAAACTAGGTATAGATAAAAAGTCAATAGAGGAATGAAAATGGAATAGTGGAATAACATATGATTACATAGAAAGCAAGAGAGTAGAAACAGAGGGAGAATGACAGAAAATGGGACAAATAAAAACAAATAGTATTTTAGAATTTACCTAGAAGAATAAGAAAATAGAGAATGACCAAGAAAAACAAAACCCTTGTTCTACCTGATATCAAAACGATAAAACTAGCGAGTGTAGGAGAAGATAGGCCAATGGAAATAGGCCCATGAACAGAGGAAGATTTGGTATTTAATAAAAATGGTGTTTTTACTTGGTGGTGGTGGTAAGGAACCTACGGGTAACATACTCATTGCCGAAAGGCTGGACACTTCCCCCAAAGATTGGAAAGAAAGCAAGGATATGTGGTCTCACAACTTCTACTCAACGCTATATCATCTTTATTTGCAGATGACAGGATCATATCAAGCTAATCCAATGGGAGAAAAGATAACCTTTGCAACAAATGTTCCGGGAACAACTGGATATCCATATGGAAAAAAGACTAACCGCAGCTCAAAATTGACCCACAGGATACAAAATTCAGATCGGAAGGGGTACATGCACCCCAATGTTTATAGCAGCATTATCAACATTAGCCACGCGATGGAGAGAGCCCAGATGTCCACTGATGAATGGATAAAGCAGATGTGGTATATATACACGATGGAATATTACTCAGCCATAAAAACGAATGAAATCTTGCCATTTGCAATGACGTGGATGGAGCTACAGAGCATTATGCTAAGCGGAGTAAGTCATTCGGAGAAGACAAATACCATATGAGTTCACTCACATGTGGGATTTAAGAAACAAAATAGATGGACATGTGGGAAGGGAGGGAAAAAAAAAGAGACAGGGAAACAAACCATGAGAAGCTCTTAAAGATGGAGAACAAACTGAGGGTTGATGGAAGGAGGTGGGTGGGGGATGGGCTAGATGGGTGACGGGCATTAAGGAGGGCACTTGTGATGAGCACTGGGTGTTGTATGTAAGTGATGAATCACTGAATTCTACTCCTGAAACCAATATTGCACTGTATGTTAACTAATTGGAATTTAAATAATTTGAAACAAACCAACCAATAAAAAAAATTGACCCACAGCCTCCACACAATTCGGATCCAAATCCCAACAGGGTTTTTGGTAGAAATGGACAAGCTCATTTGAAATTTTACATGTTAATGCAAAAGACCTAGAATTATCCAAACGTTCTCGAGAGAGAGAATCCAAACCAGAGGACTTTACCTTGCTTTGAAACTTGCTTGTTACGGGTGAGGTTCCATGAGGAAAGTGCTCCGAGAATGTGTCACCTTGGCCTGCAGGGGCTTTGTTGCAGTCCGTTCTCAGGAACACCGCTGGTTAAGAGGGGTGAAAGGGGTATGATTAGGCTGAGGCAGAAGTGGGACAGCGAGGGGGCTGCGACGGACACTTCCGTCGATTTCTCAGGGAACCCCACAACTGAGACAGCCCTTCAGAGCTGACCTGCTTTGAGGTAAGGGAGGCCTAGCTTTTCTACCCTCAACTGGACTGCTTGCTCGCTGCCAGCTTCCCCTGAGGAGGGACCATAACAACGCATCCTCTGAGCCACTTTGGTGACCTTGGATCTGACAATAAGTTCTGGGAATGGCTTCTTTCTCTACAAGTCTGGCGGTTCTCTTTTCCTGCAAAAACTTCCTGGAGGCAAGTCAGCTATTCTTGAGGCCACGACTGTTACTCACCATCTCTCTCCTCTAGTGCCCGCCTTACATTCTACTCACCCTTGGCTCTCCACAGGGGGTGGAGTAAACAACGTGGGACAGCCACAGAATGGAATACTCCTATATGCATGTGGTGGAAAACGGCTAAGTAGTAACTGTGGGTTAACTATTTCTACCTGCAACGACGCGAGTGAATCTCAAGGACATTCTGTGGTGTGATTCCATTTCTACGAACTTCAAGAACGGGCAAAACTAATCTACGGTGACAGAAAGCAGAACAGTGCTTGCCTGTGGGAGGGTGGGGATTGACTGGAAGGAGCCATAGGAATCCTTCTGGGAGAGATGGAGGTATTCTACTCCTTGATTTGGTTGGAGGTTACGTGGATGTATACAGTCCTCAGAATGCATCCAGTTGTACTGTAAGGCGCACACAAAAATGCTAACCGCGTTGGAATTGAGTGAGTTTGTTTTCTTATTTGCTATCCTTGTGTTTTCCAAGTTTTCCCCAATGAACGTGCTCTTTTTGAAATAACTAGAATTTACTTTATTTTATTTAAAAAATCTTTAAAGTTTATTTATTTTGAGAGAGAGAGAGAGAGGAGAGAGGAGAGAGGGAGAAAGAGAAAGAATGGAGGAGGGGGAGAGAGAGAGAGAGAGAGAGAGAATTCCAATCAGGCTTCATACCATCAGTGCAGAGCTGGATTCCGGGCTCCAATTAACAAACTGCGAAATCATGACCTGAGCCAAATCAAGAGTCAGTTAACTGACTGAGCCACCCAAGCACCCCTAGAATTAATTAATTATTTACTTAATTGTTCATATATTTTTGGGGACAGAAACAGAGTGTGAGCAGGGGAGGGGCAGAGAAAGTTAGATACAGAATTCTAAGCAGGCCTCAGGCTCTGAGATGTCAGCACAGAGCCCGATGCAGGGCTTGAACCCACGAACCGTGAGATCATGACCTGAGCTGAACTCAGATGCTTAACCAACGGAGCCACCCAGGCGCCCCCCCCCCCCAGAATATATTTTTAAGAAATATATTGTTTTATTGTTTGAGGTGATGGATTGTTTTCCTTCTTTTTCTCCCCTAATTTGGCCACTTACAAATTGATGTCTACACAAGGTTACATTTTCCTTGGATATAGTTAATGTTGTAACATTTGTATTAGCATGTTGCTTACAGAGGATTTCAAAATTCTAGCAAATCATAGATTTTGTATGGCAGGAGAGTAACTTGAAAAATCAGCTGCTCCAGAAGATTAGTACTCAGGTACAGAAGATCAGTACTCAGTACTTAGTACTCAGGAGGGGTGGTTATTTAGGTTATGAATATATGTATGTATGTATGTTTTTCTGGTATATCTTTAGGTATAGAGATACTTCCTTAAGCCAACCTCTTTCAATGCTTTATTATCTTGATGAATAATTGCTTAGAAGATCCTTTTGAGGCAGGTAAAAGCCAGAGTGAATTCTATTATATTGAGGACTAATGAGATCATCGATTTCTAGAATGTTCTTCCACCTAACTGATCCTACTGCTCCATCATTGGTATTTCTATAGTTTGCTTTTTCTATTATCTATCATGAAATTAAAGAGCTGTTTGTATGTGTGAAACTCACTTTTCTTTAAAGACAAATTCCTTTTATTATATAAGAAATTTTTAGCGTGAAAGAGCATCAGCTCCAATAATGATGTGGTGTCTTTAGTTCAGAATAAAGTCATTATATGCATCCATGCCTTCTTCTATCAAGTAGACTGTCATTTACATATTAAGAGAGGAAATACTTTGTCAAGAAACTTGATTAATATCTTATTTTTTTTAAATGTTTATTTATTTTTTTAAAGTTTATTTATTTTTGGGACAGAGAGAGACAGAGCATGAACGGGGGAGGGGCAGAGAGAGAGGGAGACACAGAATCGGAAACAGGCTCCAGGCTCTGAGCCATCAGCCCAGAGCCCGACACGGGGCTCGAACTCACGGACCGCGAGATCGTGACCTGGCTGAAGTGGGACGCTTAACCGACTGCGCCACCCAGGCGCCCCTTTAAATGTTTATTTACTTTGAGAGAGACAGCACGAGCCGGGGAGAGGACAGAGAGAGAGAGAGAGAGAGACAGAATCCAAAGCAGGCTCCAGGTTCCGAGCTGTCAGCACAGAGCCCAATGGAGGGCTTGAACTCACAAGTCGCGAGATCGTGACCTGAGCCAAAGTCAGATGCTTAATCGACTGAGCCACCCAGGTGCCCCAAAATATCTCTTAAAAATAATTTACTGTCAAGTTAGCTAATAAACAGTGTATACAGTGTAGACTTAGCTTTGGGAGTAGATTCCTGTGATTCATGTCTTACATACAACACCCAGTGCTCATCCCGACAAGTACTCTCCTCAATGCCCACCACCCATTTTCCCCGCACCCCCCAGTCCCCCACCCCCATCAACCCTCAGTTTGTTCTCTGTATTTAAGCGTCTCTTATGTTTTGCCTCCCTCTCTGTTTGTAACTCATTTTTTCTTCCCTTTCCCCATGGACTTCTGTTATGTTTCTCAAGTTCCACATATGAGCGAAAACATATGGTATCTGTCCTGACTGACTTATTTCACTTAGCATAATACAAATATCTTAAATTTGTATAAGGACCAGGTGTTTACACATAGAGAGTCATGCCTTTGTATCATATATGAGTCAACGATTACCGCTCCCTTCCCCTTTCCTTCATCCCTTTCTCTCCTTCCTTTCTTCTCTCACCTCCTAATCCCTTTCTTCTCCCCTAATCTATTCCACATGCCTGCTGTGCTCTAGCATTTGAGAGGTAATTCCAAGGGAAAGTTGGAGATGTTCAGAAATGCTAACTGGGACTCAGAATTTCTTCTACTCTGGGAGTGGCCTCTCTTCTTACTGGTTGTTTCGCGTGTGTTGTGTGTCTGCTTGTGAGAGACAATCTGTTTGCCTAATAGTGAGAACACTTCCCTTTGATTCTGTTTTTGGCCTGCTCAGCCCTTCCCTGCATTACTGTTTTGCTTTACACTAATCAAAATTGATAGCTATTGATAAAATCAATATCTGATTTTATGAGTATTTTTGCACATAAAGCGCTCCTTGGTTATGCCTATAATTGGTAGAGTGGTTGTGGAATCATTTTTACATTTAGTTGGCTGTTCTCGACTTACTTTTAAGTAGTTTTTTTGTGTGTGCAAAACAGCTCCTCAACAGTCTGATGAGAAGACCGTACGTCAGTTTAAAAGTATAGTCACATTCCTGGGTCTGCACTGACAAGGAGGAAGTTTCGTAAGGAAAATGTATAGACCACAAAGTAGACTCTCAATATTCAGTCAAGTCTGGGAACAAATAAGGGCAATACAAACGTGATGACTTTCACTTAATTCAATCACTTGTTACTTTGATTCTATTTAATTTGATCAAAAACCCATGAAACCAAATCATTTGTAATAAGGGCAACACAACTCCTCCTCTTTTATTTTGATAGATGCTAATTACTGCAGGCAGGAGCTATGGAGTAATTCAATTACCGGCTGTAATAATGTTGTCATTTAATTAATAATGCATGCCTCATATCTGAGTGAGAGAGAAGAGTGTGAAGGTTTTGGAGAACTGACTGCAACGACAACAAAATGTAATTCGGATACGCCCGATGAAAATTCCAAGAACTATTGCCAAGGGTAATGGACTTCCGCAGCCTATAGGGAATGGAGATGTTAGACCATGGCCAAATGCTTGGTAAAAAGACTATTCCTCAGTGAAAGAAAGTAGGAGGCATTTTGCAACAGTTGTTAATAGCAAGGTTGCCAATCATTACAAATGGAGATGTAATAGATAATAATAATAGTACTGATGAGAGCAAACATATATAGTGCTAATTAGATGTCTGGCAATTTCTTAACACCTCATAGATACTCACTCCTTTAATCTTTATGACTTCTTCCTTCACCTTCCCATAATGGAAAGGTGTTGTGTCAGCTTAGATTCCCTTAGAAGACTCTTGAGAAAAGTATTTGAATGCAAGTCTATTGAATGCAATAGACCTCCTCTATTTGGGAGGTCAGAGAAACTCTAGTAATGAGTGGGGAAGCGAGGCAGGAATGGAAAGGCAGGCAATAAAGGGTTAATGACTACCACTAATGGTAACTGGTGAAATTTACAGAGCTGATATAAGACCATACCTGAGTTATCTCAGCTAAAGGGCAAGGGAACTGGGGTATTTTTTTTTTTTTTTTGACAGGGAGAGAGAGCACCCAAGTGGGAGAGGGGCAGAGGGACAGGGATAGAATCTTAAGCAAGCTCCATGCTCAGTGTGGAGCCTGACATGGGGCCTGATTCCACAACCCTGAGATCATGACCTGAGCCGAAATCAAGAGTCACACATTTAACCAACTGAGCCACCCAGGCACCCCTGGGGTATTTTTATATACCAGTTCACATCAGTCATTTGTTGAGACCTGCTCCCAGGAGGAATTAATTCCATAGAACTTCTAGCCTGACAACAGGTGGCCAAGGCAACTACAATGCCAGAGAGAGCTTTTAGGCAACAAGATGGAGGGGATGACTATGAAGTTGGGCTGCAGGCACTGAAGTGGTAAATGTTATAGGCCCTAACAGCAGTTACTGCAGTCCTTCATAATGTATAAAATTTAAAAAAGCAGGATATGAAACCAGATGCATACGACGACTTCATTTTTGCAAACCCACTCTACATACGTATGCACGCACACTTACAAACATGGAGAACCTACCACTGGGTTGCTGTGGTTCTTTTCCCTCCTGGATGAGCTCTGGATCCCATCCTCTTATATCTTGTTGAGCACTTCACTCCTTGAACATCTGTCTGCTCCCCTCCCCCTGCCCAACCTCCCTGTCACATGTAATAGTGACCTTCTTCCACTGAAATGCTCACATCCGATACACATATACTCTAGTAGTGCTCATCTTTTCCCTTGGGGGAGATGTGTATCCTGACCGGAGACTGAAAACACACTGCTAAGTCTGGATTTCAACAGTTTAACTAAGAGGTGCCTAAGTGTGGTTTTCTTTCTATTTATTCTGCTTGGGGTTCACTGAGCTTCTTGAACCTGGGGATTAGTATCTTTCATTGGTTTCCTTGCTACTGGAGACATTCTTAGCCGTTATTGCTTTGCTTTGAACATCAGTTCTGTATCATTCTCTTTATCTCCTTTCTTCCTAGGAGTCCTATTATGCTTGTATTGGGGCCTAGTCTCCATGTCCCATATGGCTGTTATGCTCTTTTTTTGTATTTTCTTTTTTTGTAAGTAGGCTCCATACCTAGCGTGGAGCCCAATGCGTGGCCTGAACTCACAACTCTGAGATCAAGACCTGAGCTGAGATTCAAGAGTCAGACACTTCACTGACTGAGCCACCCAGGTTCCCCACATATTCTCTATCTTTTTTACACTTTTCATCAATTTGCATATATCTACTCATTTGTCTTCCTCTGTTCAGTTGTATCTAATCTAATATTAAACCCATTTATTGAATTCTTTTTTTTTTTTTTTTTTCAACGTTTATTTATTTTTGGGACAGAGAGAGACAGAGCATGAACGGGGGAGGGGGCAGAGAGAGAAGGAGACACAGAATCGGAAACAGGCTCCAGGCTCTGAGCCATCAGCCCAGAGCCCGACGCGGGGCTCGAACTCACGGACCGCGAGATCGTGACCTGGCTGAAGTCAGACGCTTAACCGACTGCGCCACCCAGGCGCCCCATCATTTATTGAATTCTTAGGTGTAGATATTTTCTTTTTCAGAGGGACTTTTAGAACTTGTTGGCTTTTCATTTTGGATTCCAGGTATCTGCTGAAAATTTTCATCTGTTCCTATATTAATTGTTTTAAGATTCTTTTAATTGTGACTATTTTAAGATTTTAATATCATAAATCATGATATGAAACCATACTGTTTAAACTGCTTGTTTTATTTCTCTTGTTTTTTGGTCAATTATTCTTGCTTTGAATTTTTAGGATGGCCTATAATTTTTTAGTGGACACTGGACATTGTGGGAAAAATTATAGAGGCTCTGAATGATATTGTCCTCTTCCAAAGAGGGTTAACTTTTCTTTTGGCAGTCAAACAAAGGGCCAGTGGCTCACCTTGATCCTATTGAGCCTTGGCTTTTAGGTTTTGTGAGGGATGATCTATTTCAGTCTTCCCTTAATCCTACAGCATATTTATATGTCTGGATGCATGGCCTAGGGCGTTTATCAAGGCCCCTCTACCTTAGTAAAGTTGGAGTTACCATGGTCTTCTTAGCACCCTGTGGTTGCTGTGACCTCTGCCTAACTTGTTATTCTGTCAGCTGCTGTTTTCTGATGGGTTTCCTGGGGCCTCACCCTGTGCCCAGACAGCTTAGAAGGCATCTGGTCACTTGAGGGGAAATTTTATGCAGATTTTGGGGCTCAGAGTTTCTCTGGGATGTTGCCCTTCAAGTTCCAGCCATTTTGACAGCTCTCAACTGTGCCCTCCATCTCCTCAGCTCAGTAACGCAGTGCTGTCTATTTGGGCCATGAGTGTGAACTGCTCTCTGAGAAAATCTGGGGTGAATGTGGAGCTAGCTTACCTCTTGTATCCCTCTTTTCTCAAAGCTTCTAGCCATGCTTGGCTTGCCTGCATTGATGTTCTGCAGTGCCTTCAAATAGGTGTTTTCTATATGTTGTTTGACATTTATAATTCTTTCTTTCGCTCTCTCTCTTCTTCTTTCTCTTTCCCTCTCACTTTCTCTTTCCCTTTTCTTTTCTTTTCTCTTCCTTTCTTTTCTTTTCTTAATTTTCTTTTCTTTCCTCCCTCCCTCTTTCCTCCCCTCCCGTCTCCTCCCCTCCCCTCTGCTCTCCTTATTTCTTTCAATTCAAGTTAGTTAACATACAATGTAGTATTGGTTTCAGGAATAGAACCCAGTGATTCATCACTTGCATATAACACCCAGTGCTCATCCCAACAAGTGCTCTCCTTAATGTCCATCACCTATTTAGCTCATATTCCCACCCACCTCCCCTCTAGCAACCCTCAGCTTGTTCTCTGTATTTTTTAAATATTTATTTTTGAGCTGGGGAGGGGCAGAGAGAGAGGGGGACAGAGAATCTGAAGCAGGCTCCCCACTGTCAGCATAGAGCCTGAGTGGGGCTGAAACTCACAAACCACAAGATCATGACCTGAGCCAAAACAAAGAGTCAGACACTTAACTGACTGAGCCACCCTGGTGCCCATGTTCTCTGTATTTAAGAGTCTCTTATGGTTTGCCTCCTTCTCCGTTTTTATTTTATATTCCTTCCTTTCCTCTATGTTCATCTATTTTGTTTCCTAAATTCCACATATGAGTGAAATCATATGTCATCTGTCTCCCTCTGACTTATTTCACTTAGCATAATACACTGTAGCTCCATCCATGTTGTTGCAAATGGCAAGATTTCATTCTTATTGATCACTGAGTAATATTCCAGTGTATATATACACCACATGTTCTTTATCCATTCATCAGTCGATGGACATTTGGGTTCTTTCCATAATTTGGCTATTGTTAATAAACTGTTATAAACATTGGGGTGCGTGTGCCCCTTCGAATCAGCATTTTTTTTAATCCTTTGGATAAATACCTAGCAGTGTAATTACTGGGTCATAGGTTAGTTCTATTTTTAATTTTTTGAGGAAACTTCATACTGTTTTCCAGAGTGGCTGCAACATTTGGCATTCCCACCAGCAGTGCAAAAGGATTCCCCTCTCTCCACATCTTTGCCAACATCTCTCATTGCCTGGGTTGTTATTTTTAGCTGTTCTGATAGGTGTGAGGTGGTGTCCCATTGTGGTTTTGATTTGTATATCGCTGATGGTGAATGATGTGGAACATCTTTTAACGTGTCTGTTAGCCATCTGGATGTCTTCTTTGGAAAAGTGTCTATTCATGTCTTCTGCCCATTTCTTTACTGGGTTGTTTGTTTTTTGGGTGTTGAGTTTGACAATTCTTTATAGACTTTGGATACTAACCCTTTATCTGGTATGTCATTTGCAAATATCTTCTCCCATTCTGTTGGTTGCCTTTTAGTTTTGCTGATTGTTTCCTTCACTGTGCAGAAACTTTTTATTTTGATGAGGTCCCAATAGTTCATTTTTGCTTTTGTTTCCCTTGCCTCTGGAGACATGTTGAGTAAGAAGTTGCTGCAGCCAAGGTCAAAGAGGTTTTTGCATGCTTTCTCCTCAAGGATTTTGATGGCTTCCTGTCTTACATTGAGGTCTTTCATCCATTTTCAGTTTATTTTTGTGCATGGTGTAAGAAAGTGGTCAGGTTCATTTTTCTGTATGTTGCTGTCCAGTTCCCCAGCACCACTTGCTGAAGAGACTGTCTTTATTCCATTAGATATTCTTTCCTGCTTTGTCAAAGATTGGTTGGCCATACGTTTGTGGGTTCATTTCTGGGTTCTCTATTCTGTTCCATTGATCTGAGTGTCTGTTTTTGTGCCATTTTTTAGTTTTTAAGTAATCTCTACACCCAGCATGGGGCTTGAACCTACAACCTTGAGATCAAGAGTTGCACTCTCCACTGACTGAGCCAGCCAGGCACCCCTGCTTCTTAACTTTTATCACGATATGTATTTTAATTTGTTTATTCACTTTTTTGTGCCTGTTACCCCCCTGAATGAGTGTGCTGGAAAAATTTTATCCACGGAACTCTTACTCATGGGCTATCTCTTAATGGGTTGTGGAGGACGGTAAGGGAGTGTGACAAGTGGACAAGGGAGGGGCAGCAAAGAAGCTACCTACTTTGCCAGGGCTGAGGTTGGTGGGAGGGGTTGCTAGGACTTCCAGGGCATGGGCTGTAGGATGTTGGCATGGGTGCCTATGAGCTGACAAACCAGTTCCTGGAGTTCCTTCCTAATATGAACATACAATTCATCTGTACTCTTCCTAAGGACGTGGAGGTAGAAACCATTATTCCCACTGCCCAAGGGGCCCACACAGGGACAGGATTTGAATCCAACCAAATCTCTTTAACTTCAGAGCTAATGGTCTTTTTCCTATACCTTCAGATCACACATTTTGGTGGGTAACATATGTTTCTGATTCTTTAGGTCTAAGCTGAACTCAGCCACCTGCTTTTGGTGATTTGGACATTAGTTGTCCAGTGGATGTCACTGGGGGTCTCCTGTTATGGAAGTAAATGAAATTTGAGGTTCAAAGACCTTCTTAATAGCCTCTAATGAAAATAGACCATTATCATTAAGAGCAAAAGAGCAAGGCACATAGATATAAAAAGGGAAGGAAGAAATGGATTTGCATTTGCTTCAGCGTGCAGAGAAAACCTTTAGATGATACACAGAAACTAATACCATGGGAGGGGAATGGGTGCAGAGGGACATGGTGAGAAGAGGCCTTTGGCCGTATGGCCTTTTGTAACTTTCAATTTGTCTCTTGAAAATTTAATATGTATGCAAAAAAATTAAGTGGAAAACATCCATGTACTAGTGATGCCGATATAAATGATTAACATTCTTGGCCTTGGACTATCTGTCTGTTGTCTTATCACCCTTATGTGTCAGGCTCCTCCTGCCAAGAAGCCAGTTTTGGGCACACCATGTGGACATTGTGGACAAATTTCCCATAGGCATACACGGAAATTAGAATTATAATGACATTATATATATTAAATTTAGCTACCCAGTGGATTACATAGGGTTTCTGACTGTCCGGACCTTGTATCGTACCGTTCCTATGGGATTACGCGTTCCAAGTTTCCTAAAATATGGACTTCTTTTTAAAAAAAATTTTTTTTTTCAACGTTTATTTATTTTTGGGACAGAGAGAGACAGAACATGAACGGGGGAGGGGCAGAGAGAGAGGGAGACACAGAATCAGAAACAGGCTCCAGGCTCCGAGCCATCAGCCCAGAGCCTGACGCGGGGCTCGAACTCACGGACCGCGAGATCGTGACCTGGCTGAAGTCGGACGCTTAACCGACTGCGCCACCCAGGCGCCCCTAAAATATGGACTTCTTAAATGAACAAAACACAGCTTTCGTGAATTGTCATCATTTAGGTAAAACATACCTATGACTAATTAAAAAAAAAAAACGTTTTGTTCAGCATTTTCACCTTCATGTGGGTAGAGCTGCTAACTTTTGGTGTCGAAAAGGGAAAAGTCAGGCTTTAGTTTTAAAAGAGAAAACTGACTTTCTGGATGATGACAGAAGGGAGGAGTGTTAAGACATAATTCTGTAATTCAAGCAGACTCTTAGGAATCAAAGAGATTCTTTGATGATCCAATTGCCTACTTAAAAGAGAGGATTTTTTCCCCCTCTTCTGTTCTCTCTAGGATAACTGGTATTATTCCTCTGACTAAAACGTGGCTTTCAAGAGAAAGAAAGCATGCACTATGCCTTTGCACTTAGTGCATTTTTCTCCTGTGGAGTTTCTTTCACTTACTCCATTAGAGCAAGATAAGTGATTCTGCTCCTTAGTGTCACATATGGTCATGTCTAAGTGAGGCTTGATGTTTAGCTTAAGAATATTTTGGCTTAAAGGCAGCAAATGAGGTCTTCAGCTTCTTTAAATCGTAGGGAGCACCATACGACTGCCTGAATAGCACTGGAAACAGTATACTGATGACGGGGCACTTCTCTGTCTCAAGAGCCCTGCTAATTGAAGATGTGTCACACCTCCCCTTAATTTAAGCATTCTGCTTTGCAAATGAGGACTGCTCTTTTACATTCGTGCTTGTTCCTTCCAAGCACATCCTGCGTGCTGGCTGTGCTCCACAGCAAGGAAGGTACAGGGACCGTTTCGGGGATGACGCACCTAGCACGTGGCTGGTACATGGCAGTCCCCGATGCGCGACATTATGATCCAAACACAGTAAAAGGAAGATACGTTTGAACTCAGGTTCCCCAGAAGCAGACCCTGACACGAGAATTTGAGAGCAAAGGATTTCCCAAGGAAATGTTCCCCAGAGGAGGGAAGTGCTCCCCAGAGGAGGGAAGTGTTCTGGAGAGGAGGGTGCGGGATAGGGAACTCAGCCTCAGCCTAATCCTTGGGAGCTCTGGCGGAGGAATGAGCCTCAGAGACTATAAGCCTCCGGGCTCCCAGGCCCCGCAGGCCTTAAAGGGAGGGAGCTAGGCTTGCAGACTCCCACACTCCCGGGGAAGGAAACGAACTCCCAGACACTTGTGCTCTCAGTCCCAGCGGGTGAAGTGGTTACAGAGGTTGGGCGCGGGGCTTCGAGCAAAGCCGTAGCACCAACCTTCAGAAGCAAAGTCCATAGAAGCCAGGCGAAGGATTCACAGAACCTACAAAAGAGACCCGAGGGGGGTCAGGGAGGGCACCCGCCAGGTCTGCTGAAAGGTCAAGGGAGAGCCTGCCTCGTGGGTATGCGCCGGGTGCAACCGGGATTGCACTTGATATTGGGATTCAGTGCGCTCCAGTCACCATCTTGAACTTCTTCCTTTGATCTATTGTATGTTTTGTAGGTGAAGTCCGAGGGGACAAGGGAACACGCGCAGCCCCTCCTTCCACCACCTGATGCCTCCCTGGGCCCGGTTCTCAGGCACTGGTGTAGCTGCTCCGACCCGACCCCGGTGCCCGGTGCCCCCGTGGCCTTCCCTACCCCTCCTTGCCCCGCAGCTGTCGCTGCCCTCTGCTTGGGCGGCCGCTGTTGTGAGGGTGCGGGCTGCGGTGGGCAGGGGAGGCCAGGGTTTCGTAGCTGCTGTCCCACCTCCAGAGGGCCTGGCAGGGTGGGGTAGGAGGGTGGGGCGACGTGGGGGTGGGTTTGGGGAGGCCTGGGACATCTCTGGGTGAAGGCTGACAGCTGTCTTCACCACGCAGGACCCGGCGGGGGAGAAGGGCACACCCTCTCCGGCTGTGACCTGAGTGCCCAGTGTGCCCTGGCACAGAGCCTTTCACCCCTTGGGGGCACTGCCCATCCACTGTGGAGTGCAGTGCCAGTCCCGTGGGAAGGGGAGACTGACTGACCCGTCGGCCGGTGGCGGGCAAGAGGGGATCGTGGCAGACAATGGGTTGTGCACACGTGTGTGGCCACACCAAGCTGCAGGGCAAGGGCCCTGGTCACCTGTGAGGGTCCGCACTCACCTCATGAGTACCCCCACGATACCTGACGAATGTCCGCGCGCCCGCAGAGTGTGGAAGTCAAGAGCAAATACCACCCCAGGTCGAGACAGACTCTGTAAAGAAAGGAAAACTTTCTGTATGTTAATAAGTTTAAGAGCACTTTTCCCTGCTGTTTTGTTTTGTTTTGTTTCGTTTTACATGTTCCTTTTGCATTGAGCTCTGCCAGTTAGATAGCCAGCCTGGGTCAAGGTAAGATAATCTAAAAAAAACCCCATTAATTTAAATTCTAGTTAGTTAACATACAGTACAATATTGGTTTCAGGGAGAGAATTCAATGATTCGTCAGGAGGTAAGGTCATTGTTAATAGAGAGGCGTTTGTAGCAGGTCAGGAGGAAACATTTTAATGCCCACCTCAGGAAAAGTAATAATTTAAGAAAATTCAAAATGAATTACCATTTATTAAGCTTTTATATGCCATTCATTGTACAAATTACCTTATTTATCGCTTTAAGCTTAACAAAAACCCTGCAGGCCATAGATGATAAAGCCAGCTCTCAGAAGTGTTCCATTTGCCCCAATGCACAAATGGATGGAGACTCAAATAAGGCCGACTGCAGAGCTCTTAACTTCTATGCCAGCGCTCTCCAATAGAAATACAACGTGAGCCATGCCTAATTTTAAATGTTCTAGTAGTTACATTGAAAAGATAACCCTCAGCAAAGTAGGTTTAGAGAGAACACACCTCAACAGAATAAAGGCCAACTATGAAAACCCCCCAGCAAACATCATACTCATTGGAAAGAACTGGCTACAGCAATCAGACAACAAAAAGAAAAAAAAGGCATCCAAGTCGGTGAGGAAGAGGTCAAACTTCCACAATTTGCAGATGACATGAGATTCTATAGAGAAAACCCTAAAGATTCCACCAAAAATCTACTAAAACTGATGCATGAATTCAGTAAAGTCACAGGATATAAGATCAATGTGCAGAAATCTGCTGCAATTCTATACACTAATAATGAAGTAGCAGAAAGAGAAATTAAGAAAACAGTCTTACTTCAATTGTACCAAAAAGAATAAGATACCTAACCAAAGAGGTAAAAGATCTGTACTCTGGAAACTGTAAAACACTGATGGAAGAAAGTGAATACAACACAAAGAAATGGAAAGAAAATTCCATGCTCACGGACTGGAAGAACAGATACTGTTAAAATGTTTATACTCTCCAAAACAATTACACACTTAATGCATTCCCTACTAAAATACCAATAGCATTTTTCACAGAACTAGAACAAAAAAACCCTACCATTTATATGGAACCACAGAAGACCCCCAAACTGCCAAAGTAATTTTGAAAGACAAAAGCAAAGCTGGAGGTCTCGCAATTCTAGATTTCAAGCTAAATCACAGAGCTGTAGTGATCAAAATGTTATGGTCCTGGCATGTAAAATAGACACAGAGATCAATGGAATAGAATAGAAAACCCAGAAATAAAGCCACAACTATATGATCATCTCAACTTTGACAAAGCAGGAAAGATTATCCAATGGGAAAAAGACAGTCTCTTCTTTTTTTTTTTAATATATGAAACTTATTGTCAAATTGGTTTCCATACAACACCCAGTGCTCATCCCAAAAGATGCCCTCTTCAATGCCCATCACCCACCCACCCCTCCCTCCCACCCCCATCAGCCCTCAGTTTGTTCTCCGTTTTTAAGAGTCTCTTATGCTTTGGCTCTCTCCCACTCTAACCTCTCTTTTTTTTTATTTTTTATTTTTTTTCCTGCCCCTCCCCCATGGGTTTCTGTTAAGTTTCTCAGGATCCACATAAGAGTGAAAACACATGGTATCTGTCTCTCTTCGTATGACTTATTTCACTTAGCGTAACACTCTCCATTTCCATCCACGTTGCTACAAAAGGCCAGATTTCATTCTTTCTCATTGCCACGTAGTACTCCATTGTGTATATAAACCACAATTTCTTTATCCATTCATCAGTTGATGGACATTTAGGCTCTTTCCATAATTTGGCTATTGTTGAGAGTGCTGCTATAAACATTGGGGTACAAGTGCCCCTATGCATCAGCACTCCTGTATCCCTTGGGTCAATTCCTAGCAGTGCTATTGCTGGATCATAGGGTAGGTCTATTTTTAATTTTTTGAGGAACCTCCACACTGTTTTCCAGAGTGGCTGCACCAGTTTGCATTCCCACCAACAGTGCAAGAGGGTTCCTGTTTCTTCACATCCTCGCCAGCATCTATAGTCTCCTGATTTGTTCATTTTGACCACTCTGACTGGCGTGAGGTGATATCTGAGTGTGGTTTTGATTTGTATTTCCCTGATGAGGAGTGACATAGAGCATCTTTTCATGTGCCTGTTGGCCATCTGGATTTCTTCTTTAGAGAAGTGTCTATTCATGTTTTCTGCCCATTTCTTCACTGGATTATTTGTTTTTCGGGTGTGGAGTTTGGTGAGTTCTTTATAGATTTTGGATACTAGCCCTTTGCCCGATATGTCATTTGCAAATATCTTTTCCCATTCTGTTGGTTGCCTTTTCGTTTTGCAACCAAAGTTTTGTTGATTGTTTCCTTTGCTGTGCAGAAGCTTTTTATCTTCATGAGGTCCCAATAGTTCATTTTTGCTTTTAATTCCCTTGCCTTTGGGGATGTGTCAAGTAAGAAATTGCTACGGCTGAGGTCAGAGAGGTCTTTTCCTGCTTTGTCCTCTAGGGTTTTGATGGTTTCCTGTCTCACATTCAGGTCCTTTATCCATTTTGAGTTTATTTTTGTGAATGGTGTGAGAAAGTGGTCTAGTTTCAACCTTCTGCATGTTGCTGTCCAGTTCTCCCAGCACCATTTGTTAAAGAGACAAGACAGTCTCTTCAACAGTGTTGGGAAAACTGGTCAGCTACATGCAAAAGAACGAAGCTGCACTATTTTCTCATACCATGCATAAAAATAAATTCAAAATGGATTCAAGACCTAAAGGCAAAACCTGAAACCATAAAAATCCCAGAAGAGAACAGAGGCAGTACGTTCTCTGACACTGACTGTAGCAACATTTTTCTAGGTATGTCTCCTGAGGCAAAGGAAATAAAAGCCAAAATGAACTATTGAGACGACATTAAAAGAAAAAACTTCTGCACGGTGAAGGAAACTATCAACAAAACTAAAAAGCAACCTATAGAATGGGAGAAGATATTTGCAAATGACATATTGGACAAAGGGTTAGTATCTAAAAATATAAAGAACTGACACAACTCCACACTCCCGAAACAAATAATCCAATTAAAAATGGGCAGAAGACATGAATAGACGGTTCTCCAAAGGAAACAGAGATGGCCAACAGACACATGAGAAGATGTTCAACATCACTCATCAGCAGGGAAATGCAAACCAGAACCACAATGAGATATCGCCTCACACCTGTCAGAATGGCTAAAATCAAAAACACATGTTACAACAAGTACTGGCAAGGATATGGAAAAAAGGAACCCTCTTGCACTGTTAGCGGGAATGCAAACTGGTGCAGCCACTGTGGAGGTTACTCAAAAATTAAAAACAGAATTACCCTATGATCCAGAAATTTCACTACTAGGTATTTGTCCCCAAATACAAAAACACTATTCAAAGAGATACATGCACCCCGATATTTATAGCAGCGTTATTTACAATAGCCAAGTTATGGAAACAGCCCAAATGTCCATCGATGGATGAATGGATAAAGAAGGTGTGGTATATATACACGATGGAATATTATTCAGCCATAAAAAACAATGAACTCTTGCCACTTGCAATGACATGGATGGAGCTAGAGAGTATAATGCTAAGCAAAATAAGTCAGAGAAAGACAAGTACTACGATTTCACTCATATGTGAAATTAAACAAACAAAACAACAAGCAAAGGAAAAAAAATAAGAATGAGACAAACCAAGTAACAGACTCTGAACTACAGAGAACAAACTGATGGTTCCTAGAGGGGTGGGGAGTGAGGAAATGGGTGAAATAGGTAATGGGGATTAAGGAGTGCACCTGTTGTGATAAGCACAGGGTGCTAACGTATGGAAGTGTTGAATCACTATATTGTACACCTCAAACTGATATAACGTTGTATGTCACCTATACTGCAATCACAATAAATAAAAAAGTGAAGATAAACAAGTGAAATTAATTTTGATAATCCATTGCATTTAACCCAACATATTTAAGATATTGTCATTTCCAAATGTAAGTATTATAAAAGTGAGAACTCATTTTTTTTTCATATGAAACCCTCAAAATCTGGGGGGTATTTTACACTCAAAGCACAACTCAGTTTGCATACTAAATTTTTATTTGACGTGCTTATTTCACATTTAGATTTTATAAAACCTAGAGTTGAAAACAGATTCACATATGCAAGATGTTCCAAGCATACTTAAAAGCTTTCCAGTAACTGAATCTAGCATTTATTTTTGTATTTAAATTTAAAATTAATTAAAGTGATACAACATGAAAAATTAAGTTCCTCCAGTGCTCTAGGCATATTTCAAGTAGTCAACAGTCATATGTAGACAGTTGGACAGCACAGCTCAAAGATACATGGAGGCAGTGAGAGGCAGCTGTGGGAAGCTTTCTAGCAAGGGTCTTGAGACGGACTGGTAAAGAGTCAAGGGACAGGAAGTGAGGCAAGAGGAAGGGGACCAGGAGGCAGCACCAGCATCTTCTCAGGTGCAGAGCCAAAGCATGTTACTGTCTTTCCAATAAACATTTATTGAGTGCCAACTATGCATTAGGCACTGTTCCGGTGTAGAAGTCACAGGACCTGTCCTTGCCCTTGATGTCATGTTTGTGGTGTATGTGGCCAGGACCTGGCTGGAAGATAGATTGTAAACACGTCTATTAGATGCCTGTAGCTGCTGTAACAAAGTACCACCAATTGGGCAGCTTAGAACAACAGAAATCCAATTTCTCACGGTTCTAGGGGCTAGAAGTCCTAAATCAATGTGTTGGTAGGCTCATGGTCCCTCAGAAAGGCTCTAGGGAAGGATCCTTCCTTAACCTCTTTCTAGTCTCTTAGTCTCAGGTGCTCACTGATTTATGGCAACCTAACTCCAATCTCTGCCTCTGTCTTCATGTGGCCATCCTCTCTCTCTTTGTGTTTGGGTCTATGTCTAGATTTCCCTCTTCTTACAAGGACACCAGTCCTATTGGATTAAGGGTCCACAGTACTCCAGCACCATTCACAGGTATTTTGGGTTAAGACTTCAACTTATCTTTTGTGTGTGTGTGTGTGTGTGGGCGGGGATACAATTAAACCCATAGCAACATGTAATCCTGTAAAAATAAATTCAATATTTTCAGAAAATGCTTCAGTGAAAATAAGGCAGGGCAATGGGATTAAGAATGATGGGTAAGGAGTAGGCTGGGAAATTTCGCAGGAGGAGGCATAAGCTGAAGGGATAAAGGAGAGACATACCAACTGTCTGCCAGCTAGGCCAAATGTACCCAAGGAAGCTCTGGGGAGTCAGGTATTCCCTGTCGTCTCTGAGTACCCACCACTGTTACTCTGTTGCCCTTTCTCCAGCTCCTTGTTGAAACTTGTGAGTTGAGAGTCACCACAAACAAGGATGAACTTGTCAGCCAACGTTTTATCCCCACTACATGCACAATAACCAAAGAACAGCTGTGAAGGTGGGCAAGACAACTTGACCCCAAGCCCAGTTCTAAGAGAGTTGGTCAAGTAGGCATAGGCCTGGAATGCCAATAAATGTTATCAATGCCCACACCATCATGGTGTCACCACTCAGGCATCTTCTCTTCCTGTTTCTTTGACTGGGAACTTGATTTTATTCACCTCTACAGCCGTACACTCTGGTTCAAGTCCCCATTGGACCAAGTCTGGAATCATAATGAGATGTCCATGGAAAGGAAAGGGAGCACAATACCACGCTCTGAATATAACTTTTGAATTAATTCTGTTGTGACTCTGCAGTTAAATTATTCTCTACAGCAATATTGGCACAAGATAATTGAAAAAATTATCATAAAAACAGAAACTTCCCTTCTTTAAAAACAAAAACAAATTTCAAAACCCCAATCACCTAACCAACCAACCAACCAAACCACAAAATCCTGCCTTCCTCCTCATTTCTAAAGTTAGAGCCCTAATTTTCACCATAAACAAACATCAATTCCAGGTGGACTAAGACTTAAACAGGAAAAGTAAAACTTTACTAGAAAAACAGGTAAAGGGTCCCAACACGCAGTTCTGATGTGTATGTGTATGTGGTTTTTTCCCACACCACCAAGCAATTCTTGGGCCCAGCTAGTGTCCATGCCCCCTCCAGGTACACCAGTCTGCCCCCTGCATCCATGAATTCGCCAGCCTGGACACTCTCTGAACTTCTCCCCTTTGGTTTTTTCTAGAGGTTTTATTACATAGCGATGTTTGATTAGATCATTGGCCATTGGTGATTGAACACAACCTTCAGCCCCTGGAGGTCAGGGAGGGGGACTGAAAGTTCCAACCTCATCACATAGTTGCTTCTCCTGGCAATCAGTCCCCATTTGTAGGTGCTTCCCAAAAGTCAACTCACTAACATAATAAACAAAGGGCACTTTTGTTTCTCTCATCACTAGGACATTCCTAGGTAATTCCTAGGAGGTCTGTGCCAGAAACAAGGAGAAAGACCAAATATATATTGCTTATTATAAATCACAATATCACAACAGGAAAATATATCTTCATCTTGACATGAAATCTCCCTTAAAGCATGGCAGCAAAGTGAGAAACATTAAAACACTGAGAGATTTGGGGGCGCCTGGGTGGCTCAGTCAGTTGAGCATCTGACTTTGACTCAGGTCATGATCTTGTGATTTGTGAGTTTGAGCCCTGCATTGGGCTCACTGCTGTAGATGTAGAGCCTGCTTTGGATCCTCTGTGCCCCTCTCTCTCTTCCCTTCCCCCGCTTATGCTCTCTCTCTCAAAAATAAATAAACATTTAAAAAAATATTGAGAGATTTGACTTCACTAACCACACTAAAAAACCTTACAGGTGGCCCAAAATACCACAAGTTAAACGACAAATAGTAACCCATGAAAAAGTATGCAACACATATGACGGAAAAAAATACGGGAGGGGGTATTCGCCATCATGTAAAAGTCTTACAAATCAATAAAACAAACTGCCCGATAGAAAAATGGACAAAAGATGGGCATAAAGAATTGGTTATTTTTTTTTTAATTCTTTGACATTTATTTTTACTTTTGAGAGACAGAGAGAGAGAGAGAGAGAGAGAGAGAGACACAAAGCACGAGCAGGGAAGGGACAGAGAGAGAGGGAGACACAAAATCTGAGGCAGGCTCCAGGCTCTGAACCACAGAACCACGAGATCATGACGTGAGCTGAAGTCGGACCCTTAACTGAGCCACCCAGGTGCCCCAAGAATTGATTCTTAAAAGCAGTTCAAATGGCCAGTGCACGTGTGGATATATGCTCAACTTTGTTAATAATGAAAGAATGCAAATTAAAATAACAAGATATAAATTTTGACTTACTGGTTGGTAAAGACCAAAAAGATTGGCAATGCCCATTGTGATGGGTCTGAAGAAGGGGCCCTCACACACGAGTGGTGGAAATCTAAATTCTACAAACTTCGGGGTGGGCAATGTGGCAACATGCATCACAGTGACTAACAGGCGTATCTCTTGCCCAAGAAATTCCACTTCTAGAAATCTACCTTGACAACATAATCAAGCAAGTGAGCAGAGACATTGGGAGTTGTATCACAACACTGTCACGGTGGAAAAAAAAAAAAAAGGAAACAACTTAAGTGCCCAACACTAGGGAATTGGGTAACTGAATGATGATCTATTTGTGCAATGGCATCTCATGCGCCCACTAATAAGGATAAAATAAATGTGTAGACATGAAAATATGCTCATGATATATTAGATTTAAAAACTGAGTCTTGGAATATTGACTACAGTAGGATCCTCATTTTGTTTTAAAAGATGGTCTGAAAATGTCTAGTTAACAGGAATTGCCTCTAGAGAATGAAATTAGGGAAGACAGTATCGTTTCTTTCAAGGCAGTGGAAGGCAGTGTTTCAGAGCCAGGCTTCTAGGGTCAGACTGTGGGGTTCCAATTCTGCCTCTGCTATTTACTGGTTTTCCGTCCTTAGGCCTGTTTCTTAATCTCTTTCAGCTTCTGTTTTTTCATCTTTTAAATTGGGCACAGACACAGTGTCTAGCTCCCAGGGTTGTTGTGAGGCTTCAGACACGTATGGGTTGGTTGGTTCATTTGAGCATAGTGTTAGCAAATGGCCAGGGCCTAATACATTTTAGCTATTGTTATGCCATTTTCTACATGCTTTGAATTTTACAACAAACATCTATCGCTTTCACAGTAAAAAAGCAATACATACACAAGGTGGCCAAAAAGTGGAAATGTAGGCAAATAGGCAGATAAAATGGCTTATTGATATTATATCATAATAAACCAGCAGCTGTGATTCCTGACTTTGTGATCACCCTGTATATTGACTTTGTTCCTAGTTTTTAAAACAAATGAGGTAAAATCCACATAACATAAACCATTTTAAAGTGAACAATTCAGTGGCATTTAGTATAAGCACAGTATTGGGTGCATCTCGTTCCCAAATACCTCCGTCATCCCCGAAGGAAAGCCTGTAGGTGTTAAGAAGTCACTCCTCGGTCTCTTCTCCCCCCTGCCCTTGGGAATCACCAGTCTGTGTTTTGTCTTAAAAAAAAATTTTTTTTTAATGTTTATTTATTTTTGAGACAGAGAGAGACAGAGCATGAACGGGGGAGGGTCAGAGAGAGGGAGACACAGAATCCGAAACAGGCTCCAGGCTCTGAGCCATCAGCACAGAGCCTGACGCGGGGCTTGAACTCACGAACCGCGAGATCATGACCTGAGCCGAAGTTGGACGCTTAACTGACTGAGCCACCCAGGCGCCCCCTGTGTTTTGTCTTTACGGATTTACCTCTTCTGGCTATTTTATATAAATGGAGTCATACAACACATGTCTGGCTTCTTGCACTCGGCATCATGTTTTCGAGGTCTATCCATGTTGTAGCAGGTGTCAGAACTCCATTCCTTTCCATAGCTGAATAATACTCCATTGTAGGAATGTACACCCATTGTTTATCCACGCATTTGTTGATGGACATTTGGGCTGTTTCCACTTTTTGGCTGTTGTGAACCGTGTTTCCATGAACACGCATATGCAAGTGCTTTTTTCATTGCCTCTTTCTTTCTTCTTTTTTTTAAATGTTTATTTATTTTGAAAGAGAGAGAGAGAGAGCATATGCGCATGCATGCACGCACAAGTGCACATGCGTGGTTGGGGGAGGGGGAGAGGCAGAGAGAGAAGGAGAGAGAGAGAGAGACTCGGGGCTCGATCCCAGGAACTGTGAGATCATGACCTGGGGCAAAACCAGGAGTCAGACGCTTACCCACTGAGTCACCCAGATGCCCCTTGAGTTCCTCTTTTAATTCTTTTGGATATATACCTACTGATGGAGTTGCTCGGTCATACAGTAATTCCATGTTTAACTTTTGGAGGAAATGCCAAACTGTTTCCCCCAGCAGCTGAACCACTTTGCGTCCCCATCAGCAATGCATAAAGGTTCCGATTTTTCCACACTCTTTCCGATGCTTGTTATTTGCCCTTTATATTTATGTTTATGTATATATTTATATTCGAGTTAGTTAACATACCGTGTAGCCTTGGCTTCAGGAGCAGAACCCAATGACCCACCTCTCACATATGACACCCGGTGCTAGCAGTCCTAGTGGGTGAGAAGTGATATGTCTTTGTGGTTTTGATTTGCATTTCCCTAATGACTGATGATGCTGAGCGTCTTTTCAGGTGCTTGGCGGCTGCTTGTGTATCTCCTCAGGAGAAAGGTCTGTTTAAGTCCTTTACTCATTTTTTTTTTCAGTTGGGTTGCCTTTTTGTTGTTGAGTTGTACGAGTTCTTTATATGTTCTGGATGTGTATTTGCTTTTGAATATTCATCCTTTGAGGACTCAACTCAGATCCTCCAAGAAGCCTAACTTCCCCAGCTAGAATTTTATTTCTCCATAATCAGAGAACATGCAACAAAGACCGTCTGTGGCCCATGAAGCCTAAAATATTGACTATCTCGCTCAAGGGCAGGGATTGTTCTCGGCAGAGCCTTAAACGCTCAAAACGATGGCCCTTGGTTCCTGAAAAATCTCGCGTTTTGCATTTAATGTGAAGTGAAGTAATACGTTTTGGAAAAAAATTCTTTCCCAAATGATTACGACCAAAAGAATCCCGACCTTCACATTTTTTGACTTGAAAACTTTACTTGTACGGCATGTCTGAACACCTTCTGTTCTGGTAAAGAAGGATACATGAAGTGTGCCTATAATTTTGTCCACCAGATGTTGTGGCTGTGCTCTTAGGAAGTGATTTGAAAAACAATTTAGATGCTTCGAAACCCAGGAGTCCGAAGTACAGCATAAGTCGGGAGGCATCATACATACCGCTTGGTCGGTTGCTGTTCTCCTCTGCTGCTGCGGAAACACAAGATTATTGGCACGAAGTGTCATTCAGTTTACGGCTCAGGAACCACAGCCAGATCCAGATCGCAAAGGCCCGTAAATGTCCTGGCTGTTCCCTGAAGAGGTTTCCGACTGACCGAAGAAATGTGCTTTAAAAATGACGCATCTATTTCAGAGATCCCTGAAGGTGGACATCTCCACGTTCCTATTTTCACCTTGGCCTAGGCCTCCGCATACGGGAGCAATAGCACCTTGCCCCTTGCTTGGCTGTTTTGCCCTTGATTTTTCGCTGTCCCAGCTGAAGCCTTTCTGTGGCCTTGACCATCAGATTGAATGGAGGTGCTGATTACAGCCGGCGGAGGGACATTAAAGGCTGTGACTCCATTAGCCACCGGTCTCCTGTGTGAATGGCTGGGATCTGGATTCGGTTCGAATTACAAGCAGACAGGAGTCAGTGAGGTGAAAACAGGAGAGAGATAGGAGTCTGTCTCTACAGTCAGTAGGCCGTACCTGCGGGGGCCTGTACTAGCAGGGAGCCGGAACCCCATATCCTGGACGCAATCAGCAAACTTTTTGTCAAAAGGGCCAGATAAAGAAATGTTTCCAGCTTGCAAGCTGTCTAACGCCGCCATTGCCTAGACAAGAGAAAGAAACAGCACAGCTCTGCTTCAGTAAAACTTGTACACCAGCCGGCCGAGGGCTAGATCTGGCCGATCCAGGTCTACACGGCCAGTCTGAGCTGGCACGCTTTGGAGCATTTCTGTGTTCACAACCCACCCAAGGAAGGTGGAGACACAAGAAGGGACACAGGAGAGGGAAGGGACGCAAGAGAGACGCTGTTCACGCCGAGCACGTTTCCGTTAAGATTCTGCTAATGAGTCTGTCTGGGGACAGGGCTAAAGTCATGGCTAATGTGGGACTGATGATCCAGGGACTGCCGGACACATTTTTTGTAGCCGACTTCCCTGGAAGAATCGAGAATCGACTGTTATCTGGAGGGCTAAAGTAAATGGGGAGACAATCTTTCCCAAGACGGGGTGGGCCCTCCACCCTTTTTCTCTCGTGATTAGTTTGGTTCTCATCTTGTTTTTTTTCTTGTTAAACTTGATGTCAGTGATCTGGGCGTAGTTTCTGTGTAGATTATTCACTCATACGCTGGGTTTTTTTCTTTCCAAACGTAAATACTCCCCAGACGGTCTTTAAGAACTTCTGAGAAGGGCTTGGAATAATAGCGTGGGATGGTGTTTGGCACGCATTTTTTTTTTTTCAACGTTTATTTATTTTTGGGACAGAGAGAGACAGCGCATGAACGGGGGAGGGGCAGAGAGAGAGGGAGACACAGAATCGGAAACAGGCTCCAGGCTCCGAGCCATCAGCCCAGAGCCCGACGCGGGGCTCGAACTCACGGACCGCGAGATCGTGACCCGGCTGAAGTCGGACGCTTAACCGACTGCGCCACCCAGGCGCCCCTTGGCACGCATTTTAACACTAACAGATGTGCAAGGGTGTGCCGAAAATGACAACAGCTGACACGGTGCACAGCCGGTACAAGAAAGGACAGACAGATAAACGGGGTGTTTACAAAGGAAAAAAAAGATTCTTCACAAATCAGTGGGGGAAAGGGTAGATTAAGTAATAAATGATGATGGAAAATTGAAGTTAGAAAAAATAATTTGGAGAGAAAACAGCTTAGGACTTTGCCTCACACTATACACTGAGTAGGTACCACACGACATGAAGAGTTAAACATAAGATATACAGTATAATAAAATGCAGGAGAAAATTTAGTTGACTATTCTTTTTTTTTTTTTTACTTCACTATTGAAAGGATCTCTGGGTAGGAAATGACCTTCCATGCATACAGCAAAGGGAGAGACCAAAACGGAAGTGTGGATAGATTTAGAAATTTACAGCAATCGGTACTCTATACCTGTATTTAATCTACCATCATTTTATAACATTTAAAATCATCTCTACAATGGAAACTATAAAAATGGAATGAAAAGGTCAACAAATGAGGAAAATATTTGCCAAGAGTAAGAAGAGTTAATATGCCCGGTATATAAAGAACCTATATGACTTTTAAAAAACAAACAGTATTTCCGTAACAGGAAAAGGACACACCCCAGAAACGCAAATGCTCAGTGAACATAAAAAATTGTCCAGGCTTCACTGATAATCAGAGAAATGCATAGGAAAACGTACTGGTTTTCACCCATCGAATTAGCAAAAGTTAAAAAGTGATAACACTTGGGACACCTGGGTGGCTCAGTCAGTTAAGCATTTGACTCTGGACTCCGGTCATGATCTCACGGTTCGTGAGTTCGAGCCCCCTGTTGGGCTCCGTGCTGATTGGCGGACTCTGCTGGGGATTCTCTCGCTCCCTCTCTCTGCCCCTCCCCCTTCTTTCAAAAATAAATAAGTCAACATTAAAAAAAGTGATAACAGTCAAGGCTGGCATGGGTAGAGTAAGACAGACACTTTCAGACACTTGCCTTTTCTATAAAGTAATTTAGCAGTGTGCATTCAGAGCCTGATAATCATATTCCCTAGCCTAGTTGGTGGGGTCTAGGAATTTATTAGAAATCCATCCAGGGGCACCTGGGTGGCTCAGCTGGTTGAACATCTGACCCTTGATTTCGGCTCAGGTCACGATCTCAGGGTTGTGGGATAGAGCCCTGCAGGAGCCTGCTTAAGATTGTCTCTCTCTAGGGGCGCCTGGGTGGCTCAGTCGGTTGGTTAAGCGTCTGACTTCGCACAGGTCACGATCTCGCGGTCCGGGAGTTCGAGCCCCGCGTCAGGCTCTGTGCTGACTGCTCAGAGCCTGGAGCCTGTTTCGGATTCTGTGTCTCCCTCTCTCTCTGACCCTCCCCTGTTCATGCTCTGTCTCTCCCTATCTCAAAAATAAATAAACGTTAAAAAAAAATTAAAAAAAAAAAAAAAAAGATTGCCTCTCTCTGGGGCACCTGGGTGGCTCGGTTGGTTGAGCGTCCCACTTCAGCTCAGCTCGGGATTTCATGGTTCGTGGGTTCGAGCCCCACATCCGGCTCTATGCTGACAGCTCAAGAGCCTGGATCCTGCTTCGGATTCTGTGTCTCCCTCTCTCTCTGCCCCTTCCCCATTGGCACTCTGTCTCTCAAAAATGAATGAACGTTAAAAAAAAAAAAAAAAAGATTTTCTCTCTATCCCTCTGCCCCTCTCCCCCAGCTTGCATGCACTGTCTCTTTCTCTAAAAAGAAAGAAAGAAAGGAAGAAAGAAAGAAAAGAAAGAAAGAAATTCAAAGGAAATGATCAGAAATTTGACAAAGATTTGTTCTCTAAATGCCTAATATAACTTTTTTTTTTTAATTGGGGAGAAAAACATGGGTTGGCAAACGATGGCCTATGAGCCCACGACCTGGTGCAGCCTGTAAGCAAAGAATATATATATATATATATATATATATATATATGTATATATATATATACATATATATATATATATATATATATACACACACACACACACACACACACACATATATATATGTATATTTTTAGTATTTATTTTGGGGAGAATGCAAGCTGGGGAGGGGCAGCGACAGAGGGGCAGAGGGTCCGAAACGGGCTCTGCGCTGACAGGCTGACAGCAGCGAGCCAGACGTGGGGCTCGAACTCGCGAACTGTGAAATCATGACCTGAGCTGAAGGCAGACATTCAACCCACTGAGCCACCCAGGTGCTCCACTAAGAGTGGTTTTTATACTTTTAAATGGCTGAAAAAAAGCCAAAGGAAGAATAATATTTCATGAAAGTTTTATTGGAACACAACCACACTCATTCACTGACACAGTGTCTATGGCTGCTTTCGTGTTTTAGCAGCAGACTTGAGTCATTGGAATGAGGCGGAAAGGCCCGCAAAGCCTCAAATATTTGCTATCTGGCGCTTTTTGGAATTCTTTTGCCAACTGCTGGTATAATAAATAAAGGAATGCTCATATGATATAATATTTGTAGCCACCGAAATGATATTTGCAATTAATTTTTAGTAACATGAGAAAATACTCGTAACATCTTGTTAAGTGAAAAAATCTGGAATAGAGCTATTTATACTAGAGTTTCACAAGGAATATTCTGTTGGCTAATAATAGAATTCATATATTGGAAAATCTGGGTTTAAAAACTTCTGCGGGGCCTCTCCTGGATTTTACTATGTTACTTTGCAGAGTGAGTCTCTAAGAGGGAGAAATGGCATGCTATGTTCCCCAATGTTTTGATCACAAATTCCAATGTTTCATGGAACATAATTTTGGAAACGCTGATTTATATATAATGGTTTCCATTGTTCTGAAAGATATTTTATGGTCACATGGGCATGCACACACAAGATAACAATGAGTCAAAATGGTGCCTATGTTTGTCTCTCAGCGATAGGATTATAGATCATTTTGGGGGGTTGTATTTTTATACATTTTCTAGAACAAGCATGAATTAATCTTTTGATCAAAAAAATGTTAATAAGAACAGAATATGGACTGATGTCTGTTAAGGGAAGAAGATTCTGGAATCAAAGTAGAACCTGTGAGTAAATTAGAAACATGTAGACTATTGGATCCATGCAGCAGAATTTCAAGTCACGTGCATTTATCCAGTCTGTTTTTTTACCTGCTCCTTTTCCTGTCTGTGTATTTATGTCTATGTATTTAGGTAGATATAATTTAAAGTAACTGTCTAGATCACTTAGGACAGGTTTCATATTTTATTTATTTATTTAATGTTTTACTTGAGAGAGTGAGCGAGCGAGCTGGGGAGGGGCGGAGAGAGAGGGAGACAGAGGATCAGAAGCAGACCCCGTGCCAACAGCAGAGCCCGACGCAGGGCTCAAACCCAAGAGTTGTGAGATCATGACCTGAGCCGAAGTCGGACACTTAACCAACTGAGCCACCCAGGTGCCCCAGGGTTCATATTTTAATAGAAAAGTTAATTTTTTTTTTTTTTTTGCCTCCAAGTAAGTGAGAATCATCATTTTCTCCCAATCAAACTGGGAGGAAATTTCTTTGTTTCTTTTTCTTTTCCTTCCTTCCTCCTTCCCTTCGTTCCCTCCTTCCCTTCCCCCTCACCCCTCTCCCTCCTTCCCTTCCTCTTTCTTCCTTCCTTCCTTCCTTCCTTCCTTGTAAACTCTATCCCCAACGTGGGGCTGGAACTCACGACTCCAAGATCAAGAGTTGCACACTCTACCCACTAAGCCAGCCAGATGCACCCCCCCACCACCTTTTTTTCAAATAAAAGACTAGCTTCATTTTTTAAATAAACCTTTTATTTTGGAATCATTTTATATTTACAGAAAAGATGCCAAGATAGTACAGAGAGTTCCTGAACAACCTTCATCAGCTTCCCTTGATGTTGATATCCTCTGTAACTGGTGCTTTTGTCCACACTGCAGAATTAACACTGGTATGTTTCCGTCAGCGTTTTGCTGATCTTCTTTTTCTGTTCCAGGATCCAGTCCAGGAAACCACACTGCATTTAGTGAACTGGTTTCTTTCTTTCTTTCTCCCCCCCACCCCCCCCCCCCCAGCTGCTTTGAGCTGGTTTCTTTTAATTCACTAAAAACTTTCAAGAATGAGCTCCATTTCAATTTTGTGATTTATCAAGCCCTAAATATAGGTGAAGTATGTGGCACTTCCTTTAAGTGGGCAGCTGTCATCCAGGAGATAGACTGTAAAAATTCTTTGTAAATTTGAAAGCTCGATATGCAGAGCAGAGGCCACATCTTACTTGGCATTTTCAGATTTTGTGCGGCCTCTGCTCTGCATATCGAGCTTTCAAATTTACAAAGAATTTTTACAAATACCTCCTTCTGTCATCCCAATCAGTCCATAGGCTCTTGTGCTCAGAAGGTCCCTCTGTTGGTTTAATGCTCTAGTGTGACTTTTTTGTTTGTTTGTTTGTTTGTTTGTTTTTTTAATTCTTCACCATTTATGAACAAGGGACCCTGCATTTTCCTTTCCCACCGGTCCCTGCAGACAGGATCGGTTTAGTTCAGTAAATTTTGTGCTTTCTGACTTAGAGCTTACTCTTCCTTCTCCTCCCCTACAATTTCCATCAATCTTGGGATCTATGGCTTGAACCCTGTAGTTCTTTCCCTGAATTTCCTCAAACCTTCCCTTTCTGGCTCTGTATCAATGCCTTAGCATTTTTGTATGTACTTTTTTTTTTTTTTTTTTGCCTCAGCAACTTTGATTTCTGTTTTAAAAAATAAATCAGTCTGAAACCTTGCTTACCTGTGGGCCAAACTGCTCTGGTAATTTATGTTCATCATAATTTCCTACTGGTGGCTACTGCCTCAGCAGCTATGCACATTATAGTTATTAAACAGGTTTAAAATAAAATAAAAACGGCTCTATTTTGTTTCCAAGGTTGGTTAATTCACTCCTGCTGTTGTCAGGCCTGAACTATGAATTATAACTCTTTTCCCGTAGGGGAGATATTAGTTTCTCTGCAGATATGGACGCATTTGGCCAAGCAGTTTGATTTTAAAATCAGGGAGCTCTGATAGTCAAAGTAATGCTCAGTGGCCTGGATGGCAGATCCCCCGTTATTCGTGTTGGTCCAGAAAGCACTCAATAAAATCATTCTGTGGCTCTTGAGAGAGATGGGCACCTCACCCCTGGCTTTGGATCACCGACAGAAATAGTGGTTTTGTCTGGGAGCAAAGGTCTGGGTTGGTCTATTCTGCTTTAATTTTAGCTCTGTCAGGGTCTGGTTATGCGGACACTGGCTGTCCAAGAGAGTTGTATCATGGTCATGCTCACTTTTAATTTAAAGGATCAACCAACAAGAATTTAGGAGAGCAAGGGTGAGAGAGACAAAGAGAAAGAGTACAAGTTTAAAAATATTTCTGGATGGAAAAATGTGTAAGAAAAAACCCAAAAGACAAGATAGAGTCAAATATGCACAACATATATGGTAGGCAAAACCTTCATACCTCTAATTTTCCAAGAACTACCACAAACCAATCGGAAAAGCGACACACTGGAAACTTTCTAGAAACTAAATGCCATGACTAATAAATGAATGAAAGGGGGCTAACCTCATCAACATTCAAAGGAATGTGGATTTGAAGACCAATTTTCACTTGCCCAGTTGCAAACAATCAAAGGTCGAGGACATTGAGTACTGGCAACAATCTGGGAAAACAGACGTTTGGGTATTTCTGTGGGGAAGCCAATGTAGAACTTTAGGGAAAGCTGTCTTCTTATATTTGTAAGAATGAAACATGAATACGCCTTTGGTCCAGCACTCCCAGCTATGGGGATCCATCCTACTGGATTAAACACACCTCGGCAGAAGGTATAACCACAAGCAGATCCAGGCAGCTTTTTCTTGTAGTGATAAAACTGGAAACAAGGTAGCTGTTCCTCAGCAGAAATATGGCTGAATGAATTGTGCAAATTCTTACTCTGAGTGATTGCCAGGAAAACGAATCACAGCTTTATATATTGACTTAGATGGCAGTGATACGTTACTAAGGAAGTGGGGGGGGGGAACAATCTTCTGGAAAAAAATAGAGTAGGCTGTAAGTTTGGTAGAAAGAAAAATAGACCTTCTCTCTTACCTGCATGTGTTTGTATACCAGCATCATGAGAGATGTAGCAGAATACTCCCTGAGTTATTATTACTGGATATCTTGGAGGCTTGACTGGATTGGGGGAATAGAGGATGTGTGGTAAGGACTTAGCCCTCTATCTATTACAGTCAACATTTTAAATGAATAGACTATGTCATTATTGTGTTTCAATTACAAATGTACAAATGCTTATTATAAAGCAATGCAAAATAGCATTATGTTTTTCTTTTTAAGTTTTTAAAAATTTATTTATTTTGTGAGAGACAGAGACAGCGTGAGTGGGGGAGGCGCAGAGAGACAGGGAGACAACAGAATCCGAAGCAGGCTCCTCCAGGCTTCGAGGTGTCAGCACAAGGCCTGATGCCGGTCCCGAACCCATGAACCGTGAGATCATGACCTGAGCCGAAGTCATGCTTAACTGACTGAGCCACCCAGGCGCCCCTCCTATTTTTTTTTAAAGAAAAAAAGGTTGTCAATATTTGAATGTCT
The DNA here is from genome assembly GCF_018350155.1 of Leopardus geoffroyi. Classification (NCBI taxonomy): domain Eukaryota; kingdom Metazoa; phylum Chordata; class Mammalia; order Carnivora; family Felidae; genus Leopardus; species Leopardus geoffroyi. The sequence goes on from NC_059343.1 coordinate 10,827,713, forward strand.
ACTTGTGTCATCTTTGTGTGTGTGTGTACTTAGGCATCTCTCTGTCTCTACTTTATGTATTGGCATCATAAACACATGTAGTTCAGAATCTTGCTTTAGTCACTTAACTGTACATTTCCCATGGCATTTTTTCAAGTTTATTTACTTATTTTGAGAGAGAGAGTGAGAGAGAGCAAGCATGGGAGGGGCAGAGAGAGAGAGAGAGACAGAGACTCCCAAGCAGGCTCCCCACTGTCAGCACAGAGCCTAATGTGGGGCTAGAACTCATGAACCGTGAGATCGTGACTTGTGCTGAAATCAAGAGTCAGACGTTCAACGCACTGAGCCACCCAGGTGCCCCTCCCATGGTATTTTAAGATCCTCTGTATTATATATATATTTTTAGTATTATAGTTTTTAATGTCTGAATGTTATTTAAGTGAAGTATGATTTTCTCAACTATTCCCCTAATGTTAGGCATATGATAGTTTTAGTTTTCTGCTATTATGGTTCTTGCCGCATGAACACCTTTATGCTTATGATTTTAATTCTGTTGATTAATTAAAAAATATGTTCTCTAATATATGATTATGATTTAGATTACATAGGAATATTTATTGCTCTTGTTACACATTGCCTTGGCTATAAAATTTTGCATCAGATATTTGAATTGAGATTCACTGCAATCCCTTTCTGTCTGTGGGCAAACCTTCTAAAGGCAGATCTGAAAATAATTTGCAAAATGTTGCTTTTCTCTGCATTTTACTGATAACCCATCATAAGGGCACACATTACCACTTGTTTATTACAGGTACAAATTTAAAATATATCAAAATGCCTATAATAGCTGAAAGGATCTTTCAAGAACAATTTAACAGCATTGTTGAAAATAATGACAGTAATTTTCATTTATCTGATACTCAACTGGCTCACTCCACTTTCTTCTTTAGAATGATGCATTTATACAGAATTTCTTAGGCTGCTTCACTACCAGTTCTGTACACATCGTTTATGGAACTGTTTGCACCTGCCCGAATTACAACAGTTTCTTGGCGGAAATCAGAGAGAAGAACGAGGGCTCCGTATCGCCCATGTTTCCACAAATCTCATTTCCTGTTTTTCTGACCTATCCTTTATTGTAGGTTCTTGTTGGTATTTAGGAAGGGGTTTCATAAGCAGCAGCAGGCTCTTCTCTATTGATATCCATGGGATTGAGGACTTGGGCCTCTCTGATCTTTTTGTCTCTTATAAACGATTCGACTGTACCCATGAATCATGGATGTGCATTGGTTGACTGTTCTAGTAGCTTTGGGGCTTACCAAGTAGGTTTGGACCTTGTCCTTTTTCTCTTCAAGACGGAATTCCTACCATGGACATCTAATAATATTAGAGATAGTTTTGCCTCCTCTTTGTAAGCAATATCAGCCAGCCCAGGCCAGCCACTGTCTTTTTGAGCTTCGTTGGTCATGAACTAGGAGCTCTAACTGATCATTTTCATTTAATTAGGTCTTTTGTTTGGGATTAAATGGCTCACAGGGCTTCATGTTTTATCACTTCTCAAGCAACATCAAAATATCGTCCATAAATTACCTGCCACACTACCTTCTCCTTTCTGATGGAGAACATAAGACACTTGTGGTGGTAAAGATGTCTGTTTTAAACTCCAGCGACAGATGGTGCCATTTGAACTCAACAGAACTAGAGAAGAAATGGAACGCAAACCACTCGCACAGTTAGAAACTACTTAACTGATGGTCTGCAAACTCAGATGGGACACATTACTTCATACGTGATATATCTCAAATGGAAATGCTCGAAGGTATTTACCATTCACTTTCTGCTACTTTCTTTTTCTGCACACAAAGTAAGTTTCTGTTATTTAATCATCAGCTACCTCTGCCCTCCTCCTCCTCCTCATCAAACACCCTCACTAGAAATTGGCCATGGGATTGGTATTATGTTAAGCAAGTTAAATGGATGTGGCTCCTACCTCTGTGACTTACATTCTACAAATAACACTTCACAGGGTTATCACAGTGGAAGACAAATAAAAACACCCGGAATAATGTCATAAAAAAATGTTACACCAGCTGTTCCTCCTACTGCTGTGTTTTGTGTGTGTGTGTGTGTGTGTGTGTGTGTGCAATTACATACAGTAAAATGTTCTAATCTATAGTGGACAGTTCAATGAGTTTTGACAATATGTACGCCTATGTGACCAACACCCCAGTCAAGATAGAGAATCTTCCATCACTTCAGAAAGTTCCTTTGTAGCCCTTCCCTATTCGTTCTCCTTTCCACCAGGCAACCTCTGTTCTGATTTTTATCTCGATAGATTAGTGTTGCCTGTTTTAGAGCTTCCTATACATGGAATCACAGGGTATATACTCTTTGGCCTCTGGTTTCCTTTACTCAGTTTAATGATTTTGAGATTCATCCATGTTGATACATGCATTCGCAGCTCATTCTTCTTAATTGTTGAGTTGTGTTTCATAGTATAGCTCTACCATGATGTTTTCCCCCATTCTCTTGTTGATGGATACTTGGTCCATTTGAAGTGTTGGGCTATCATGAATAAAGCTGCAATGAACATTCTTGATAGGGTGTTTTTGAGGACATACGCTTTTAGTTTTCTTTGTTTGGTCCCTGGGAATGGAACTGCTGGGTCATGTGGTAGTTTTATGTTTAGCTTTATTAAGAAACTTCCATACAGATATATTGTTTCACATTCGCTCTAGCAATGCACGAAGAGTTCCCCTTGCTCTTAATCCTTGCCAACATGAGTTTGGTATTGTTAGTTTTTAATTTTTAGATTTTTAATTTACATTTAAAATTTTAGCCATTCTAATGAATATGTAGCAGTCTCTCATTGTGGTTCTCATTTGTATTTAGGTGGTAACTAACAGTGCTGAGCATCTTTTCTTGTTTTCATTGTCCATTCATGTATCTTCTTTTTTGATATGTCCAAATCTTTTGCTTCCTTTTCATTCAATTGTTTGTCTTTTTTGTAATTAATTTGTAGGACCTCTTTGCAAATTCTGGATACAAGTTGGATAGACACATACATAGGTACATAGATAAATTCTTCTCCAAGTCTGTGGCTTGAATTTTCATTTTCTTAATGGTATCCTTTGATCAGTAAAACTTCTAAATTTGTATGAAGTCCCATTTATCATTTTTTTAATTTTAAGGATGGAGACTTTTGCACTCTAAGAAATCTCTGCCTATTTTTCTAGTAGCTTTATTGTTAAGCTTTTACATTCAGGCCTGCAATCCATCTTGAGGTATGGTGTGAGGTAAGGGTCAAAGTTTGTCTTTTAAAATATAGATATCCACTTGTTCCAGTGCCAGCTGTTGAAATACTTTCCTTCCCTAATGTGGATCTTCTGGAATCTTTGTCAAAAGTCATTTGGCCGTAAGTGTGTCCATTTTTCTTCTCTTTACGGTATTTTTTGATATATTTGTGGATCATATGCCAAAACCCACTGTATTGATTGTTGTAACTTTAGAGTAACTCTTGAAGGCAGGAATGTAAGTCCTCTAGTTTTTTTTCTTTTTAAAGGAATTTTGGTCCTTTGTATTTCTATATAAAGTTTGGAATCAACATTCTATTTCTACAAAATAACCCCAACAACCAGCTGGGCCTTTTTCCCATTTTCATATTAACCCTTGACCCATGACACTATGAAGCTTTCATTACGTTAAACAGTCTCAGTTTCTGAAAAGCAAATACTTTAGAAACTAAAGTCTTATTCTATGAGTGTGTCTTCCAAGCACAAATTATTACTGCAAAATCAAGTTTTGCCTTTCTGCCTTGTATAAGAATTCAGGAAGACTTCAAAGGCAGATGTGGGCTGATTGCTGTCATTTGAACATTAGGAAATGCCAACCCAGAGGAAGCCAGACATGCTTATCAACATAGTGTGAAGCTGAATGCTGTCACTCTGTGAAATCGCTTGGAGGCCAAAGTAGATTGTAAGAAAACAAAAAAACGTATCCGAAAGTAAGACAGTTTCTGGTGTAAAGAGGACACTCTGATGATCTAGAAGGTGGCATATTAAAACTTCAGATGATTATTTGATGGAAAATGCAAAATTAAAAAAAATTTCCCAGGCTTTGCAGATCCTTAATAATCTGTCCTAAGATGTCAGTGTGAGAACCTCAGATACAACGTTTTTGGCCATCTTGTTTTCCTGCTTGCTACCCAGTTGGCGTATCAATTAACATTGCTAGAGTTTGAATATATGTGTTTTATCATCTTCTGAATGACTGCTTACTCACAGTAATGGAAGGGGCTACGGAATATTCAGGGGGACACACAGGCCACTGAATAATTTGGGTCCAATAAAACACAGAGGGAATAATTTTAGGACAAGGATCCATTTATTCAAGTACTCATGTACTTGCTATGTATTCTGAACCATGCCAGGTGTTGGGTATGGGGCAATGAAAAAAAAAAACAGTGTTTCTCTTTCACAAAGCTTACAATGTATTTGGGAGGGGCATATAATCAGCATGCAAATAAACATAAAAACACAATTATGAACATGCAAGGGAGGACATGATCAGAACAGGATGAGAGAGAAAATCACTTAGGCTAGGATTAGGGAGGGCCTCTGTGAGGAGCGACCGTATTACCCAGGGCAAAGGAGGATCTCATGAATGAAAGGCAACCCTCTGCCCCCAGAGAACCCCCTGATCATAGGAAGTGGGGTTAAGGTGGGAAGCTTTGGGGAGCTAATTTCCAAAATAGACTTTTGATTGTTAGAGGTGGTCTTGTGGAAGACAGTGGGAGAGAAGTAAGAGGTGCATAGATCAATAAGGTTAAGAAAATGGAGCTAAAAGGCAAGGAGATGATTGGTATGTAAGTTTTAGGGAATAGGCAGAATATGGAGGCAACTTACTTGGCAAAGTTCTTGGACAAAGTATCAGATAGTGCTCAGTGCATAGGAGGTTCATTCAAATGGATGGAAAAATTTCCAAGCCAATGAAAAAGTGTAATGTTAGAGGATCTTATTTTTCCTTAGCTTCACCTCTCTGAAAATTTCATTGTTAGCAATGCTTTTCAAAAAGATCCACTCAAGTTCTACTCAGATCTATTGATGCGATGGGTCCTGGGGGAACTATTTATGGATGAGATATTCTTTTACAAGATCATTTTTGAATCAGTATGGAAATAAATTCCTTTGGGTAGAGACCAATAAATGTCCCATGGGGTGCCAACTTTTTCTGAATATATTAGAATGGTGGTCACATTTTCCGGTGGTGGTCATATGTTCTGTGCACATTATTTTCAGTTGGGGCCACTCTTTTGTGAGTCACAGGCTTCATCTTTGAAAATGAGAATAATTATACATAGCAATGAAAATATGGTGACCTCTTGAAAATATCACCTTGAGTAGTTATAATACTTCTCATGCCATAAACATCATTCATTATTAATTCAGCCATGAAACTAAATGTAATTGAAATAGTGAAATAGCCCATGGGTCTTGTAAGATCGGTTTTAAACGCTGGTGATCATAGGGAGAAATGTAATGACCCAATAAACTCCATGTGCAGGATTTTCTTGAGGTGCATATATTATTTGCATCATTTTGTCTTTCAGGTTCTCCTACTCATCTGTCTAGCTGCTATTGCATAAAGAGAGTATATCATAGCATCTGCAGTTCTGACAGACAGCATCGGAGAGCATCTGACAGACACTAGGAGAATAAGTTTTTATTTAAGAGTATTTTGCTGCCCCCATGGGTCTGATATATTTTCCCTTCAGATGTAGTTAATATTCTTACCAACTGTAACCCTGTGTTGTGGAATATGAATTGCTAGATTGTGAACTGCACCCAGGATGATCGAAAAGACATGAATATGAATTGAAATAGTTAATCAGTCACGATGTAGATGAAGTTCTTTAGTAGTGACAAACCACAACATGGAGAGATCAAATGTCAACAAGCTATGTGGTCGACTCGGAACTCTTCAGGATACTATCGAACTTTCTGAGTCTAGGCATGCCCACAGCTGAAGCTAATATTCCTTGGTGGAATGAGACATGTTGGTGGAATGAGACCCCTTGGTTCCCTTGTGAACTACAGGTTAGCTTCAGGCAAACTTTGCAAAGCCTTGTCTTCAACCCAATTACCCATACTTGAAAAAAAGACAGAAAAAAAAAAGGTGACCTAAAAACTGGGCGTGGTTTCAACGAATGTCTAAAATGCTACCTATTTCTCAAATTCTGAGCTCCTGTCAAATATATGAAATTAGTAGCTCCTGTTTCTCAAAATTTTACAATTGTCACATTTGTTTCCTTTCCCATCGGAGTGAAGTGTCAGATTCTGTTTTTCCAAAGGGGTAGAGGAAGCTGGTAATGGCGATAGCATATCCCACCCTTTGGCTAACTAACTGTAAAGGCCTTCCAATGGAGTCATTATGGCGGGCACAGTTTTCTCGCTGACCCGGAAGTGAGGGTTTGAACGGAACCATTAACACTGGATGTTTTCTCGTTCTTAAAAAGACAACTCTTCCTAAGACTTTTGGATGACCATATCATTTATCACTTAACTATTTTTAGATTTTTGTTCTCCAAGTTCTTGCTCCACCCCTACTTACTATTCATGAAACCACTTGATAAAAACGCAAACGTCAATCTTTTTTTTTAATGTAATTTTAGAAGCTGCGGGTAACTTGGTGTAATCGAACCATAGGGGGCATGGAGGAACGAGGTGATAAAAGAAAAGGTGATAAAGATTTTATTCAAGCCTCTGCAACGGTGATGTCATTTGTAGTGGAATGTAGGAGATATTGATAGGGTAAAATGCTATTAAATAATGTCACAGATTCTTCCAGACGACACAAAGTCTAGAAAACATTCCCTTTCTCAGCTGAAGTCACGAATATCGGGACTTCTCCCATCTGAACAGCACAGAGGAGAAGGAATCCACGAGTCCTCTGAGTTGGTGGCAAGCAAGAGATCGTTCCTTCTACTCTTTAGGTACTACCCAGCATTCACCTTGGAAGAGCGGTTCCACGCCTGGGGAACTGTAAACTAGTGCGAGGGAGCCTTGAACTGAAAGCACGTAGGAGAGCAGAATGTGGAAGTCACCTCTTACTTCTCGAGAGCACAGCAGATAGTTGTTTTGGGCCTGCTCAGTAGATGGTTGGGCACCCTCACAGGGCATACGGTACCGATGCCATCCCTAGAGTCTGGGCGTGATCAGGTGGCCCAGGTCTGGCCGGTGAGAGCCTTGTGCAGGACTCTGGGAGACCTTTCAGGAAAGAAGCTTTCTTCTCCACTGGTCTTGTTAAAGTAGCAGAGGGAAGATCCGGAGAAGACCACCCACCAGAAAGCAAAGCCCAGCGATGATGACCTTACGATAGCTGGGGACCTGGGACACGCAGCGTAGCCTCTAAACACCTCTATATGCCCGAGGAGCACACACGAAACACAAATGGAAAAAGAGAAAAGGAAAGAGAAGGAAAGAGTAGAAGACCGTTTACTAGTGGCTGTGAGACCTGGGCGAGTTTGTCTGGAGAATAATGATACCCACCCTGCAGGCTGTTCTGAGGGTTAGAGGAAACGGGGAACCTGCCAGCCGACTGTAAGTAGATGGGTGGCCACCTGAAGATCTATCTGAAGGGATCTAAGTTATTTCGGGTTTAAACTCAGCCCCTGGAACAACCCATTCTGCTAAACTTGGTCATCCTCTTCTGCAAAATGAGAGGCCCACACTCGGTCACCCCCAAGGCGTCATTCAGTTCTGACATTGGCCGCACGCTTCTGCCCTGGGTAAACTCCAGTGTACGCACGAATGATTCAGATGCAATGACCGCAGATGCCCGCCAGAGATCGCTGTAGGATATGGTTGACTCCTCGCTTCCACTGGCTTGTTAGGAATGCAAGCAGCCAGCACCGGAGACGGTGGAAAACCACCCACAGCCACCAGTGCTGGCCCCGGGGCAGGTCACGTGCCACACCATCCCTTTCCTTGTAACGCGGAGCTAACAATACCTTTCGCTTCCTTGTTGCCCAGTCATGCACCATGTAACACATATAATCTTTAATTCATTATAGGATCCTCCTTCCAAGTATATAGTTCAGGTAGACATTTCTTGTCTCCGAAGAAGAGGATTGGATTTAATTATTGGAAACTAAAACTCGTGCATGTCGGATGAAAAGGTGAGCTAAAACACAAGCATTTCAGCAGGAGTTTGGCCTGTTTCTCTCTCCTCTGTTCTGCTATGTGCTGTCAGCTCAAAGCTACTACTGCCTAAGAAGATGCCCCACCTTCTGCTGAGAGACTATTCTAGAAGCACCAGTGGTTCCCCCACAGCTTGGAATTTCACTGACCATGTGAGCTGTAGCCTTAGGCATGGGGGTCTAGGGGAGATGGTGGACATACCAGTCTGAGTATGTGTATATCTATGTTGTTCCTTTTCCCACTGAATATCAGTTCTATTCTTTTTTTAAATCTTTATTTATTTTTGAGAGAGAGAGAGAGAGAGAGAGAGAGAGAGAGAGACAGTGTGAGCAGGGAAGGAACAGAGAGAGGGAGACACAGAATCTGAAGCAGGCTCCAGGCTCCAAGCTATCAGCACAGAGCCCGACATGGGGCTCGAACCCATGAACCGTGAGATCATGACCTGAGCTGAAGTTGGATGCTTAACTGACTGAGCCACCCAGGCACTCCCACATCAATTCTATTCTTATTTAAATAGTTTCTTTTGCTTGATGGGTGTGAAAGAGACTGTAATGCTCACTAAATCACCATGTTCACCCCTCAACTTCTCATACTCCCTTGAAGCTAGGCTTGAACATGTCCTTAGTCCTGGCCAATGAGCTCTGATTGGAAGTGACATGTGTCACTCCTGGACAAAGCAATCAAGAATCTGTGTGTTATATCCATCTATTTAATTACATGCTACTTTGACCTTTTAAACCATGTGTTCCAGCTGTAGAGCCACAAAATGGAGGAAGGTGGACTGAACATGATTATGCAATAAACATTTCTGCATGAAGTCACTGAGATTCCAGGGTTTATTTGTTACTGCAGCAGGGCTTATCCTAACCTGACTAACAGCATGGGAATGTGAACACATAAAGGAGAAGGAGATGAGCTTTATTCAGAAGCTAACTGCGGTCTCTGGCATTTCAATTCTTAATTATTATTACTTTTGGTGATTGATAAATTTGTAAGCAGTGATGAGAGGAACACTCCTATGTCAGGGAAAGTGCCAATATCTGGAAAGCCTATTTTTGGGTTCTGGGAGAACCTGGAAATCATCATATGGACATTCTAATGCACCAAAGATAAGATACATTGGAATAAAACATGTGCATGAATCTTGAACCAATGGTCCTATGGAGAAATACCCCTGAAGGTTCATAAAGGATGTAGCTCTTACACGAAGGAAGCCTGACCACTCATAAAATTAGTGGAGGTGCCATGACTTTCTGCCATGTTCTGGAGAGCAAGATTTCAGTGTCTTTTCAAAAACGCAGAGATTCTTATTCTCTCTGCCTGAGCCAAAATTGCACACTATCCTAATTTTAAGATGAAAAGAACTTTGAATAATATTTTCTCAAACAGATTTAGTTTTGATGTCTTATGATTCCAAGTTCTAAATCAAAGGAAAAGAATTTTTAGTTTGGTGGTTATGACCCTAATGGAATCCTCCCCCCACAAGGGACTGATAAGGAAATATTTAATTAAAAATTCTTTTCTTACCATAACATTTCCAGTGTATATCATTAAAGCTCACTGGTGATTAAGGATTTTTATGGTTAGTCACAGGTAAGAGAATTTACTTTCTGCACAGTACAGCTTGGTTCAGCTTTATTTACTGATGGGTTCGGTTATAACCTTGCTGCCTCTTTTCCTATTCCTATTTCTGCCATTTTATGAACTCGGGTGCTAGAATACTCTTCAGCAGCCCACGTCTTCTCACAGGACCTCGGGCTTGTCTTTCTGCCTTAGGGTTCAGTTTGAAAGTGAGTTATCTCTTCAAGGTCTCTCCTTTTCTCCAATAAGGAGAAGATTCCTCAAGGATGCACAGCTACTCTTCATGTGAGGCTATTACAGACTTCCTTCAAATCCAGACATTCAGCTCCAGGCTTCCCAAGTGACAATGCTTGGTAACTTGAGAGGGGTGCCATTCTACCAAGTCCCCTGGCGACCTTCCTTTCAGGTGTCATAGATGTATTATTGCTGCCTTGGGGCACCTGCAGGCATTGTTTCTAGACAATAGTCCTCTTCCACACATTATGTAGTATGGAACAACTGTGAGAGTCTCTCCTCTCGTTTGCTTAAATTTTAATACTTTAAGTTAGGATCTTATGATTAACTACTAAAATAAATTTCAAAAGCCAATGAAATTGGCTCAGCTCAACCATCCATTTCCCAGAGAAGACTTTTCTGCTCTGAACATTGTCGTAATTTTACAATGGGTGCTTATTTAATTAGTCTCTCTCTTTCCCCACCCTCTGGGCTATAACTTCCAAGTTTATGTTAGTTTTTGCTCATAAACGTATCCTTGGCTCAGTGGCTGATGATAGATAGATGTGTTGAATGGATAAATTAATAAATGAAGAAGGTCAGTACATGAGGAAAGTATTGAGAGGAAGTTTAGGCATGTAAGAATAATAGATGTGTGAACTGGAGTTACATGAAGTGAGGGACTAGGTGTTTCTCCTTCCTTTGACGTTCTCTATTCCTCTCCTTTTATCCATATCCTCCCCTTCCCTTCCCTTCCCTCCTTTCTTTCCCCTCTCCCCTTCTCCTACATCTCATTCTTTTGCTTGTCTATCCCACTTTACCCTGACTGTGCCATTTTGTCATTGATAGGAATTGTAACAGAGGAATCACAGGTTGGAACAGGAATCACAGGTTGGAACAGGAAGATGAGAAGTGAAGTGAGCTGTGCAAAGAAGTAAGGTCTTATAACGCAGTCCTGAGTAGCGTACAGGAAGTTGAGGCAAAAGTTTTCTAGACTAGGAAGCATGCTGCTGCCCTGTTACAAGGGTAATTGGGGACAACTGTCCTGCTATGTTCATTCAACCATATATCCATTTAACCAACATTCAGAAGAAGACTTTAGCTATCTGAGAATAGGCTGAGTGTTGGAGACACTCAGTTAAGGAGACAGGACTCCTGATATCAAAGAGCCTACTGTTGAGCATCATGGTACTCAAAGTGTTGTCCAGGTTAGGGAACTAAATGTGAGACATAAAACCATAAAACTCATACAAGAAGGCATTGGCAGTAATATCTTGGACATAAACCTTCATAATATTTTTCTAGATATCTCCTTGGGCAAGGGAAACAAAAGCAAAAATAAACTATTGGTACTATACCAAAGTAATAAGCTCTTGCACAGCACAGGAAACCATCAACTAAACAAAAAGGCAACCTACTGAATGGAGGAAGATATTTGCAAATGATATATCTAGTAGAGGATTAATATCCAAAATCTATTAAAAAACTGACACTACTCAAAACCAAAAAAAAAAAAATCCATGAAAACTAAATAATCTTATTAAAAATGGGCAGAGGACCTGAATAGACATTTTCCCAAAGACATAAGGATGGCCAACAGACACGTGAAAAGATGCTCAACATCACTGATCATCAGGGAAATGCAAATTAAAACCACAGTGAGATATCACCTTATACCTGTCAGAATGGCTAAAATAAACACACAAGAGACACGCCTGGGTGGCTCAGTCAGTTAAGCATCCAACTCTTGATCTCAACTCAGCTCACGATCTTATGGTTCATGAGTTCAAGTTCCGTGTTGGGCTCTGTACTGATGGCTCAAAACCTGCTTGGGATTCTGTCTTGCCCTCTCTCTCTGCCCCTCCCCTGCTTGTGCTTGCTCTTTCCCTCTCTCTCTCAAAATAAATAAATAAACATTTAAAAAGGATAAAAAGAAAAACACAAGAAACAATAAGTGTTGGCGAGGATGTGGAGAAAAGGGAATCCTTGTGCACTGTGGGCTTAAATGTATATTGGTGCAGCCACTGTGGAGGACAGTATGGAGGTTCCTCAAAATATTAAAACTAGAATTACCATATGATCCCGTAATTCTACTACTGGGTACTTATCCAAAGAAAACAAAAACACTAATTTGAAAAGATATATGCACCTTTATGTTCACTGCAGCATTACTTACAGTAATCAAGATATGAAAGCAACCTAACTGCCCATTGATAGATGGATGGATAAAGAAGATGTGGTGTGTATATACACAATGGAATATTACTCAGCCATAAAAAAGGAAATCTTGGTATTTGCAACAACCTGGATGGACCCAAAGGGCGTTATGTGAAGGGAGATAAGTCTGACAGGGAAAGGCAAGTACCATGTGATTTCACTTATATACGGAATCTAAAAAACAAAACAAATGAACAAACAGAGAAACCAGAAACGGAATAAAAAATACAGAGAACAAACTTCATGGTTGCAGAGGGGATGGGATTGGGGGGGGCAGGAAAATAGGTAAAGGGCATTAAGGGGTACAAAATTCCAGTTATAAAGTAAGCAAGTCACGAGGATGAAAAGGACAGCATAGGGAATACAGCAATAACATTGTAATAACATTGTATGGTGACAGATGGTAACCATGCTTATCAGGGTGAGCATAGTATAATGTATAGAGTTGTCAAATCACTATGTTGTACCCTTGAAATGAATACAACATTGCGTGTCAACTCAACGTCGATAAAAAACAAAACGAAACAGAGTATGGTTCATGAACTGGTGGCATCAAGGTTACCCAGGAATTTGTCGGAAATGTAGAATCCTAGCCCCCACCAAGATGTACTGGTGAGGATTTTCATTTCAACTAGATGCCCAGGTCATCTGCAGGCCTATTAAAATTTCAGAAGCACCCGGTGAGAAAGCACAGACAAGTAAAAAGCCGCGGACAACAGGTGAGGAGGTGTCAGACTGGATGTGAACACAGTCGTGTGGGATTGCATGGAACGCCATCTGGCTTTTGTCTGCTGACGGGAGGGGATGTGAACAGGGAGGTCAGGAAATGGCAAATGAATGGGAATTTGAAAAGGGAAGGCAAAAGCAAAGGCCCATGGGTGCGCAGAAGCAGGCCCCATTCAGTGAAGTGCATGTTTTTCAACCTGGATAAAACTAGAACCGGCTGAGAAATGACAAGAGATGAGGTCCAACGCATGGGTGGAAGCAGGTCACGAAAGGTTAACTGTGCCCTCCTAACAAGGATGGACATTGAAGAGTCATCGATTATTCTAGTTTGTGCTGCTGGGAAGTCATTCTGAGAGGGACAGGAACAGGACTAAAACTACACTAGTAACACTTGTGGAGGGTGTGTTATATACCAGGTTCTATACCAAGCGGTTCAAATGCCTTGTTTCACTTAAGCCTTCCAACAGGCCTACAAGGCAGGTGTTATGACAACTCCCAGGGCTACAGGGGATGGACCCTCTACACCTGAGTTGGAGAGGGTAGTGCAAGTGATGAAGTTCCCTTGGCGCTGCTCCAGAAAGGGACAAAATAAAGTTGCCTTGTGCTTGGAGTTTGAGTGTCCATGTTATGGTATCTCAAGGGTGACAGATTCTGGAGAAGAGGGGATGAGAGCCAACACTTCTCGTGTCCTTTGTTTCCTGCTTTCTGTTAAAATTCCATTTTGTTTGAAGAAGGATCTCTTCCGCCTCCTCCCATAGGTTATGCACCATCAGCCAGCTTAACACAGACACCCCAGGCAATTGGAGGTGCTCTGTGGGCTACCTTGAAAGCGAATTCCCTGAATAAACAGTTTAGTCAAAAAACACCAGGTGCTCAACCTCACAATCCATAAAGTCAAACCTAACTTTTACATCCTGTGGAGAACCATCTTTTGCCAGGGCTGGCAGTAGCCAGAATTGGGAGGCAGGGTACCTCTGTCTTTGACCTCTCCCCTGCCCCTTCCTTTTTGAAAACTGTCAGAGTTGGTTGGATTTCTCTGCCTCATCAAAACACACCTGGCTTGTGTCCATTTCCTTCGGGTCCTATCCTTCCCCAAGAAAATGTGTCATGATGTATCAATTAACTAGATATTGATCCTTTGGAAGGTGTTAGCCCTTCAATAATAGTATATCCCCAAGATAAGAGATGCCTGGTGTTTAGAATGATGATAATGTGGAGTATAGTAATCTGGAGTAGAGAATGTTGTCTGCTTTGGGATGCCTTCTCTCCCTTTCCGATGATGTCCCCCCATCTGTTACATCAGTGAAGATGGACAAGAAAAGAGAAAAATATCTCTTTGCTTAAATGTTCTCAATTGTTCTTTCCCTTGGCTTTGCTGTTTCTCTGGCCAACACCACCTGACCTTCTAGGTTGTCCATGTGACATGCTTCCCAGTGGCTGGGCTTTCTCCATAGGCATCAATGTTTTCTCTGAAAGGTTCTATACAAGGTTACTTCACGATACATTTCCTGATGTGTCCATCTGACCCCAACACTTTCTCTTCCATTTCCCCTTAAATTATTGCCACGGGTGGTGCATTCCACAGCCACGTGCTGTTGGCTCTCCTCAAATAACTTTGAGATGCACTTTGGTTGAATGAACAACAAAGAACAAAACAAAATAGTGTGTCATACTGCTAAAGGTTAAGACACAGGTACTTTCGTACATTGCTGATAGTTGTATAAATCGGTACAGCCCTTTTGGAGAACACTTTGGCAATAAATATAACAATCTTAAAATTTTCAGATTGTTTTAGAATCTGAAGTTCAATGAAAATATTTTTTAATGTTTGTTTATTTTTTTTGAGAGGGAGAGAGACAGAGTGTGAATGGGGAGGAGCAGAGAGAGCAGGAGACACAGAATCTGAAGCAGGCTAGAACCCGATGTGGGACTTGAGCTCGTGAGCTGTGAGATCATGACCTGAGCCGAAGTCAGGCACTCAACTGACTGAGCCACCCAAGTGCCCGTCTGCAGTTCTATTATTAAAATAAAAGAGGAGGCAAATCAATTTCAATCTATACAAAGAAATACCTACAAGGATGCTCACTGTAGTACCTGTTTTGTGAAAACTTGGAATCTACTAAAAATATCCAATGAAAGGAGACTGGTTAAATAAATGATAAAATACTGTGTAACTACTGAACGTAACTTTGTAGAAACATACTTTATAGCGTGTAAAAGTGTTCAAAAAAAGTGGCTTACAGAAAAGCATAATGACACGATCTCATTTTGTAAAAGAACTCTACAGGTAAGTATTCATTCAAGAAAAAGAAGGAAACGAGGGCATCTGGGTGGCTCAGTCGGTTGAGCGTCTGACCTCGGCTCATGTCATGATCTCATGGTTTATGGGTTCGAGCCCCAGTCGGGCTCTGTGCTGGCAGTGCGGAGCCTGCTTGGGATTCTCTCTCCTTCTCGCTCTCTGATCCTCCTCCACTTGCGCTTGCTCTCTCAAAATAAATCAATAAACTTAAAAAAAAGGAAGCAATTTGCTTCAAAATGTCAACTGACATGTAGAGGAGTGAAGGGCTAAGGGCGAGGGAAAGAGGATGATACTTTCTCTTCGTTGGTTTCTAATTTTCTGTAGTTTCTACAATGCATGTGTACTCCATTCGTGTCAGAAAAGTAAACAGTAAGAATCACAGAAAAATGGCAAAAAGAATTAAATATAGAAAAGTGATATGAAAATGAAAATAAATGTAATGCCCGAAATGTATGCCATAGCACCCTGTGAGAGATGGGCCTCTCATTTAAGAAGGTCCGTTCTCTCAAGAGAATGAGAAGACGAGCCACAGACTGGGAGAGAATATTCGCCAAAGACATCTCTGATAATGGACTGCTGTCCAAAATACACAAGGAACTCTTGTAATTCAGCAATAAGAAATGTTGGAACATTCAAAATCCGCAACACTGACAATATCAAATGCTGACAGAGAGGCAGTGCTACAGGAACTGTTAAGCGTTGCTGGTGAAGAAAAATGGTACAGCTGCTTTAGAAGACAGTTTGGCAGATTTTGTGTTTTAGTTTTTTTTGTGTTTTTACAAAACTAAACATACTCTTACTATGTGATCCAGCAATCCTGCTGCTTGGCATTTACCCAAATGAGTTGAAGATTTAGGCCCACACAGAGACCTGCACATGAGAGTTTATAGTAATTCTATTCCTAATTGCAAAACTCGGAAGCAACCAAGATGGCCTCCAGTAGGCGAATGGATACATAAATTGTGGTCCATCCAGACAGTGGAATATTATTCAGCACTAAAAAGCAATGTGCTATCGAGTACGAAAAGACACGGTGGAAACTTGAGTGCATATTGCTAAGAGAAAGACAACAATCTGAAAAACCTACACACTATACGATTCCAACTATATGACACTCTGGAAAAGGCAGAACTATGGAGACAGTAAAAAGATCAACGACTGCCAGGGGTAGTGGGGAGAGGGATGAATAGGCAGGACACAGTGGGTGTTCAGGGCAATAAAACTACTGTGTGATATTATAATGGCAGACACATGTCATCATACATTTGGTGAAACCCATAGAATGTACAACATCATGAGTGAACCCTAATGTAAACTACGGATTCTGGGTGATAATGACGTCTCAGTGTAGGTTGTAACAAGTGTGCAACCCTGGTGGGGATGTTGATAGTCAGGGAGGCTGAGCACATGTGTGTGGAGATATGGGAGATATGGGAAATATGGAAGATATGGGAGATCTGGGGGAGATATGGGAAATTGCTGTATTTTCTGTTCACTTTTGCCGTGGACTCTAAACTGCTTTAAAAAAATAAATTCTGTTTTAAAGAAAGAGAGAGATGTGCCCTGTATCCCAACGTGAGCCAAAGTAAAGACCCTTCACAGTTTAGAGGAAATGTATGTAACAGACCCTGCTCCTGAGTCTTGAAAGAATTTTCTTTTCTGACTTCTCCTAATAGAGGATAAAGTGCTATGTGTGATAAAAAACAAATAAACACCCCTCAGACATAAAAAAATCAATATGAACCACTTTTTATCAACTCCCTTGATATTGCCTGATGGCCTAATACCAAAGCTCAGTTCAGTAAGTCCACGACTAGGAAGAGTGAAAATAAAAGGGATAAGGAACACAATTGTCTGATGATCTGGTTTCTACAAGAACAATGTCGAATCGAGTAGATAGCAGAATGTGCTGGAAGTGATCTATAGATATTATTTCTTAAAATTTAGGGATAAAGTTGCCTGTTGTGGAACTTGGGTATTTGCCTGGAAAGAAATCCATTCAGATCCTACTGGTGATAGGCAGACCCACCCAGGGTCACCTGTGGGCCAGCAAGTCTTTCCTCAGAAAGTTCTTCTGGGTTGGCATCCAATATGTGGTTGGTGTGGGAGAGCTTGGATGTTTTATCTTTTCTCAAAGTCCAACTTTTCTCTTTTCCTTCCCCCATTCACCTACCCAGCCTCATTACCACCTCTTTTCCTGTTTCTCTCTTCCTCCTTCTTGTATGCCCCTCTCTCCTCTTCCCTTTCTCTCCCCCAGCCGTGGAGCTCACTCCCCCTGTCAGCATGTGGCAGGCCTTGCCTTCTCACACATAAGGGAGAGTTCAATTATAGAAGAAGAAAAAAAGCATATTGAGCAAAGATTAGCTTCCTGGGCAGTGCAGATTAAGAAAATTAATTATAAAGATGAGACTGTTTTCTTTCATTTCCTTTTGACAGCCTGAGAACGGCTCACTGGGAAGTGACCAGTATCTGACGTGTCTGAAAACCGCTGCTCTTCTGTTCGTGGACAATGATTCCTTTTCTCTTGCAGCTTTCTTTTGAGTGAGCTTGTAGGACAGGCCTGGGACTTACAATGTCCTTAAGGTTGCCTGATGTTTTCCTTGTGGCATTTTCCCCAGTCCTGCCACACTCACACCATAAGGAGCTTTTTACATGACTCCACAGCTGGTAACACCCTTGAAGGAAGAGGTTCAATGTTCTGTCCTCATTAATTGCCCCCAACTGAGCTACACCCTGAAGAGACCAAAGACTCTCTACATATCTTTTAGAGTTCTATGAAGATAAAAGAAGTACCTGGAAACATTAAAAAGAAAAAAAATGTGTTACACAGCCAAGGAGATGTTAAAATAAAGGGAAAGTAACACCGTGCTATGATTCTTAGTTGGTTATCATGTGTTGGGATTTATAAATGAAAACAGGCAATGATGCATATTTAATCGCTTCAGAAAGATCGAATGTGTCGGTGTGGTTGGGCAACAGATAGCGCTGAGGTTATAGGATAACACATCATAAGCATGAGTTTTCCCTTCTGTATGTGAACCGATAAAGAATTCTCCAGAACTGTTTTGTGTATCACAGTAGAGCTTTGGCTGCCTCTGTTCAGCCTGAGGAGAAGTACATATAAGAAAAAGTAAATATAAATGAGGAAACCCAGGGCCAAATTTTTTTGTGCACAGAGTTATCTAGTTCATTGGTAGGTTTTCAGGTGCTCGTCCTGACGATCCTGAGAGGAATATATCATAAATAAAATAGGAGGAAGAATTTGAAAAAAAAAAAAAAAAAAGAAGAAGACAAGAGGTGGTTTGCTTTACGCGAGGAGAATTGTGAATTGTTTATGGCTGGTGAGGAAGCTCATGCTATCTAAACCCAGAAGCTAACTGGTTTCTGTTTTTAACAGCTTTATTGAGGTGTACTTTACACACCGTGAAATTTACCCATCTTCAGTGTATAATTCAATGACTTTTAGTAAATTTATAGAGTTGAGTAGGCGTCACCACAACCCAGTTTCCAGACATTTCCATCATCAGCAAACTATAGCCTGATTTTGTAAATCCAGTTTTATTGGAACACAGCCATGCCCTCATTCACATCCTGTCCAGGGCCTCTTTCCCTCTACAGTGAAGCTGGGTTGGGTAGTTGCAACAGAAGACTTATGGCCTGCAAAGCTTAAAATATTTACTAACTGGCCTTTTACTAGAAAGGCTTTCTGACTTGTGCTTTAAAGGGAAACATGAAAAACTGAAAACAGTGAAAACTGCCCAGTGTGATGCAACGTGCCTTACTTAGATGAAACCTGCTTTATTTTTAGACATGAATTCCAAGATCCACTGGGCCCATTTTTACATGATATGCCTCTTTCAGCCTCAATTTTCTTCATCTGTAAAAGAGGGACAATCTGTATCTCATAGGGCTATTGTAAATATGAAGTTTAGATGGCACATGTAAAATACATTTAGCATAGGGCAGGGTATGGGATAAGTATTCAGTAAATCACTCTCTGCAACCCCAGATGGCAGTGCTTATTTTGTTGCTCAGCTAGAGAGAGAAAGTGGAATCATTTTGTAAAATTGACTTTTCAAAGCAAAGTGTGGACATCTCAGGGAAAGCTGCAGGCTTCTGAAATACTTTGGAAGAGTATTCTAATCTTTCTTCCATGCCTCTGTCGAGGAGGGCAGGGTGGGGACAGTTGCACCAGTGTGTGCCTAGAAATCCTCCTTGCTGTGTGTGTAGGGCAGGGCTCGTTGCTCTCCTCCACTGGGGAAGCCCCACGTGTGGGTGCAGAGAGGCCAGCTGGGTGTTCTCCAGTTATCCAGGGCTTGGTTTCTGTAGCATGACATTGGGGCTTGTGATCAAATGGTCAGAAAAAACCATGAATGAGATCTGGAGATGATCTGGCTGAGCTCTTAATTTCTACAAAATTCACGTGGTCTTAGGAGATAAGAACAACATGAAAAGAATCAAGTTCAAAGGTTTTTTTTTGAGTTAGACGGAAAATGAATGTATATGTCTGATGAGCCAAAGAAAGGCGAAATTAAATCAAGTGAGGCAATCATCTTGGTGGGGGGTGAGAGAGTCTAATCTGGCTTGAAAATCTGACTCACATCAAAAGGATGCTATGTCCCATCCCATTTGATAGTTTTGAAGATGTTGTTACAAAGAATAATTAGGGCCTGGTAAGTTCCATCAGTGTCATGGTCAAACATCAGTCATGTTCTGGCCAACCCCCCAAGTTATAGGGGATACCAACCCCCAAATTGTGTGGGATGACATAATGGGTTAGCAGCTTTAACCCCAAGAAAACTTAGAATTAACGATAGATGTGTTTCAGATAATCAGAGCATGTAATCGAGTAATTAATTTAGATTTGTGCTAAGTTGAAATTTTACTAAATTTATAAGCTGAATTAGAATACTTAAAGTACTTAAGTATTGTCCTATTTATAAGTTTATTACAATTATAAACATTACTGAAGAGCTTGAAATTTATGTTGGTGAAGTCAGACAATTGTAGCTTTTTTTAAAAAAATGAAATACATTAAATTCGTAAATTTAGTTAAAAATGCTTAAAACATTTAATTAAATTAGAAATGGGACTGACATTATTTAAGGGCCTTTTAAAGTTATTCCTCAACTTTGGTAGCCTTATCCATAGAAGAAAATTTTAAGCTTTTAAAAACTTAAGGATGGTCAACTTCGACAAAGCAAGAAAGAGTATCCAATGGAAAAAAAGACAGTCTCTTCAACAAATGGTGTTGGGAAAACTGGACAGTGACCTGCAGAAGAATGAAACTGGGCCACTTTCTTACACCAGACACAAAAATAAACTCAAAATGGATGAAAGACCTAAATGTGAGACAGGAAACCATCAAAATCCTAGAAGAGAATACAGGCAGCAACCTCTTTGAGCTCGGCCATAGCAACTTCTTACTAGATATGTTGCTAGAGGCAAGGGAAACAAAAGCAAAATGAACTACTGGGACCTCATCAAGATAAAAGCTTCTGCACAGAGAAGGAAACAATCAACAAAATTAAAAGACAGCCTATGGAATAGGAGAAGATACTTGCAAATGACATATATGATAAAGGGTTAATATCCAAAATCTAAAAAGAACTTATCAAACTCAACAGCCCCCAAAACAAATAATCTGGTGAAGAAATGGGCAGAAGACATGAATAGACGTTTTTCCAAAGAAGACATCCAGATGGCTAACAGACACATGAAAAGATGCTCCACATCACTCATCATCAGGGAAATGCAATTCAAAACTACAATGAGATATCATATCACACCTGTCAGACTGGCTAACATTAACAACACAAGAAACAAGTGTTGGCGAGGATGCAGAGAAAGAAGAACCTTCTTGCACTGTTGGGGGGAATGCAAACTGGTACAGCCACTGTGTAAAACAGTATGGAGTTTCCTAAAAAAGTTAAAAATAGTACTACCCTATGATCTCACAATTGCACTACTAGGTATTTACCCAAAGAATACAAAAATACAGATTTGAAGGGGCACATGCACCCTGATGTTTATAGCAGCATTATCAACAATAGCCAACCTACAGAAAGAGCCCAAATGTCCATGACTAATGAATGGATAAAGAAGATGTGACAATGGAATATTACTCGGCCATCAAAAAGAATGAAATCTTGACATTTGCAACGATGTGGATGGAGCTAGAGTGCATTATGCTAAGTGAAATAAGTCAGTCAAAGAAAGACAAATACCATATGATTTCCCTCGTATGTGGAATTTAAGAAACCAAACAGATGAACATATGGGAGGGGGAAGAGAGAGAGAGAGAGAGAGAGAGAGAGAGAGAGAGAGAGACATACCATAAGAAACTCTTAATGATAGGGAAGAAACTGGGGGTTGATGCAGGGAGGTGGGTGGGGGATGGGCTAGATGGGTGACGGGCATTAAGGAGGGCACTTGTGATGAGCACTGGGTGTTGTATGTAAGTGATGAACCACTGAATTCTACTCCTGAAACCAATATTGCACCATATGTTAATTAACTAGAATTTAAATAAAAACTTGAAAAAAAAATACAGTATATCTCTCAAAGGTAATGACATTTTAAAAAATGTTTACTTATTCTATTTTGAGAGAGAGAGAGAGAGAGCAAGCACACATTCAAGTAGGGGAAGGGCAGAGAGAGGGGGAGAGAGAATCTCAAGCAGGCTCACAGAGCCTGATGTAGGGCTTGAACTCAAGAACTATGAGACCATGACCTGAGCCAAAACCAAAAGTCAGACACTTAACCTATCCAGGTGCCCCAAGGTAATGACATTTTTTAAAAATGTTTTTTATTTATTTCTGAGAGAGAGATAGAGTGCAAGCAGGGGAGGGGCAGAGAGAGAGGGGGACACAGAATCCGAAACAGGCTCCAGGTTCCGAGCTGTTGGCACAGAGCCCAATGTGGGGTTCAAACCCACGAACCATGAGATCACGACCTGAGCTAAAGTCGGACGCTCAGCTGTCTGAGCCACCCAGGCGCCCCAAGGTAATGACATTTTTAACATAATGTGCAATACTATTACCATTTGTAAAATTTTTTCAGCCATTTAAAAAAAAACCTTAAGGAATTAGATTTTTGAATTTGTAATTTAAATACATCGAATGTTGAGTTTTAAAACACATACACACACACACAGAGGGGTGCCTGGGTGGCTCAGTCGGTTAAGTGTCTGACTACAGCTCAGGTCATGGTCTCGCACTCCATGAGTTCGAGCCCTGCGTTGGGCTCTGTGCTGACAGCTCAGAGCCTGGAGCCTGCTTTGAATTCTGTGTCTCCCTCTCTCTCTGCCCCTTCCCCACTCGCACTCCATCTCTCCCTCTCTCTCAAAAATAAATAAGCATTAAAATTAAAAAAAACCACAGACACACACCGAACCCCAAACTACTCTTCTCTGTATGAAAACAACCTTAAGGATGGATGCACACACACACACACACACACACACACACACAGTCCACAAAAATAGGTGACTGGCTGGATATAAGTAGAGAGTACTGACAGAAAGAGTGAGTTTTCTTCTGCACTGAGCTGCACTGGTGGGAAGGTGGGGACCATGCCCCCCGCAAGTCCCCAATGTGGAGAAGTTAAAGATGGCTGCACAGTCTTTGAAATTTCTTCCAAGAGGTGGGGTTTATGTCTCTTTCTCTGAATCTGGGTGGCTCTGTAACTGCTTGACCCACGTTTAATAAGGCTGAATATGCTTCTACTGAAGCCCCAGCAATGCCGCCACCTTTAGGTGTATATCACAGGGAGATTCCCTTACCTGTGAGTGAGGAGACATACTCAAGGATGTCCATAGGTGCAGAAGCAACTGACCCCGTTCTGCACAGAGGAATGGATACACACGCTCACGCAAAGGAATGCTCGTCACGGTGGAAAGGAATAAACTCGAGTTATACACATCAACACAGACACATCTTACACACATAAAGCTACAGACACATCTTACAGGCAGAAAACTAAGGGGACATAGCCAAATGTAGGACAGGGTTTCTCAAAATTTTTTCCTTTATTGCCGCCCCAAAGAGTCTTTTTAGACATTTATTCCTAATTCCACCCCCCCCAAGAACCAATTATCATTCCAGTTGAGAACGCATGATGTAGAGGAATGCGCAACGTATGATACTATTTATGGAGCATTTAAAAGGAGGCACGGGGTGCCTGGGTGGCTCCCTCAGTTAAGCACCCACTTCGGCTTGGGTCATGATCTCACAGTTTGCAGGTTCGAGCCCCTCGTCGGACTCTGTGCTGACAGCTCGGAGTCTGGAGCCTGCTTCGGATTCTGGGTCTCCCTCTCTCTCTGCCTCTCCCCTCCTCGTGCTGTCTCTGTCTGTCTCTCAAAAATAAACATTAAAAAAAATTTTAAAGTGTGCACAGCAGTTGTGGTTTGCTTACGAGTACATACATATGTGGTAAAGACATACTTATTTTGAGAGACAGAGAGAGGGAGCATGAACAGGGAAGAAGCAGAAAGAGGCAGAAAGAGAGGGAGGGAGGGAGAGAGAAGAGAGAGGGAGGGAAAGAGAGAATCCCAAGCAAGCTCCTTGCTGTCAGCACCGAGCCCAACATGGGGCTTGATCTCATGAACTGTGAGATCACGACCTGAGCCGGAATCAAGAGGTGGTCGCTTAATCGACTAAGCCACCCAGGTGCTTCCCTACCTATTAGTTGTTACCAGCTTTCCCCTACCTGAAAATTTCTCCAGAGCTTACACTAAAAACCTCGTGAAAGATAATAAATTTAGTGGGCTGCAGTCACCACATAATGTGATAAATACAATCAAGAGTCACTAGTGCCTTTTTAAAAATTTTAGGAGTAACATGTACCGGGGGAGGGGCGGGAATCAGTGGGCATGTAGCATCTTAACAGAAACTTGTGGAAGATAGCAACGCACATCAGAAGAAAGCAAATCCCACAGGTGTGGGGCATGGAACACACACCACAGAGGTTGTAATCTTTTAATTAGGTTCACGAAGTGGCCTTCTTGGAAGATGCATCTGTATGTTTAGTTTCTCCTGTGTTCAGCACGTGGAATATATCCCACATGGCTGGTGGCCTCTCTGACTCCCATGGCCTGAGCCACCCTCGCCTCTTAATTATATTACACTCCATCCGAAGGCGAGCTCTGTGCAATTCCTAAAAACCCCAAAGTTTTAGCTCACTTTGTTACATTGGGTATTTTAGGCTTTTGCTTATTAAAATATTTTCCACATCTACAGGCCTACGTATACATCTTTATGTATACATAATATAAACAGAAATATATGAACGCCCATTTCTACAGCATTTGTCTTCATAATAAGACCCAGCAGGAATAAACAGCTTTGGTCTGTGCACATTGAGTATATCAGATTTTGCATATTTTATTCTATTGCGCGATAAAGAAATGCATTGTAACGGAGCAATGTAATTTCTTTCATAAGTGATGCAGTACTTTAATATGTAACCACATAAGAGGCTCCCTCTCCCAAGCTACTACTGAATGAATGGCTGTAACAATTCTTAGAGATGAAGTCTGGCAACACGTCGCTATCATAACTTATTTCCAGATGAGTCTTTAGTTATAATTCCTGTAATTCTACAAAGGATAAGAAAGGGAGCTAGGGCAGTTTATAAGGACAACATTTTCTCTTTTTTTTCTCAAAGTATAATTAACATACAGTATGATATTAGTTTCAGGTGTACAACATAATGATTCAACAATTCTGTACATTACTCAGTGCTCATCACAATAAGCGTCCTGTTGATCTCCTTCTAAAGGGAACATTTATGGATAATGTCCCAAGGGAAGGTGTGCCTTTCTTTGTGCCAGGGATTGAGGTGAGCTTTGCACTCACCCTTTATCCTTCCCAAGCTTCTGGGTGATGGAGACTATAAACAAAGTACCCAAATGATGTCAGCATGAATGGCTGGATGCAAGTCTCTTAACTCTCAAATACAGGGTTCTCTGGAACGAAATACATTTTAGAGAGATGCCTGGCGTGGAACTTCCTGCTTTCTCTTTGAGCCCAGACCCCTCTATTTGCCTGTTGGAAGAGTGGAGTCTGCAGGGCAGTCTTTATGTCCACCTCCCCACATTACTTCAGGGGGGTACACGCCTGCCTCGCTTACAGAGTGGCTGGTAGGACACATTGAGAGAGAAGGCAAGGAAATGCCACTTGAGCTCAAGAAGAGCAAAGGCAGAATGTGCCCAAGTGGACTGTGGCCCTTAAAGCTCCATAACCCTATTGATTGAGAAAAATAGTACCCGATGAATAGCCTAGACTCTAACCAATGGGCAGAGATTGTAGATGTTCCCACTGACCCTTGGTCATCAGGTAGAGAGGTGTGGAGGCCCCTTCTTGTATGGAAACATAAGGGGGTGTGTTGATGTGGAGGGGTGGTGTAAACATTCCTCTTTCACCCAACGTGGATTCGCTAGCCCCGACCAGGAGAAGGTCATCCATTGGACTGGGGCCTCTGAAGTATGCCGTTCAAGTAAATATGGCAGCCGAGGGTAGAGGTTAACATTTACTGAGTGTCTACTATGTTCCAATAATTCCATATACTTATCAAATTTCACTGTCCTATCATTTCAGGCTCACAGTAATCAGCTGGAGTTACATCGCACACGGAGGTCAGGGTCTAAAATTAGCCGGGAAGTTCCTCTGGTCAAAATGATTCATGAAAATCCCTTAGGAAAAGTGCCACACTGGCTGGCAAGAGATTTACTTTCTCTTAGTAAGCCCAACACAGCCGCATTTTTCACCAGCTTTGGAACAGAATTCTGAGTTATGCTTTTCAGTTGAGCATGGAGTAAAATAGTTGTCTGTTTAGGGAATACAATGTTCATGAAATATGCATCTTTAAAAACTACAGCTATATTTAGCTAGTGAGATGCTTATACTATATAAGAGGCAGTAAAAACAGGGACCAAATGAGGGTGCATCCATACATGAATGATTCTTACCTCATACTTGTGCTGGAGCTTGCACTTTTTGAGTGAAAAAGGGAGCAGAATGGTATTTCCTTCTCTTTTTGGGTAATTTAAAAAATTTGAGTATAGGTGACACACAATGTCACAATAGTTTCGAGGTGTGCAGCATGGTGGTTTGACACCTCTATATGTTATGCTGTGCTCACAAGTGTAGTCACCATCTGTCACCAGACAGCGCTATTACACTATCATTGACTCTACTCCTTATCCTGTGCCTTTTATTCTCGTGACTTATTCATTCTATAACTGGAAGCCTGTATCTCCCACTCTCCCTCCCCCATTTTACCCAACACTCCAGCCCCCACCCCCTGGCAACCATCAGTTTGTTCTCTGTATTTTTAGGCATGATTCTGCTTTTTGGTTGTTTATTAATTTTTTTCTAGGTTCCACATATGAGTGAAGTCATGTGGTATTTGTCTTTCTTGATCTGACTTATTTCACTTATCATGGTACTCTCTAGGTTCATTCATTTGGTCTCAAATGATACAATCTCATCTTTTTTTTATGGCTGTATCATATTCTGTTCTGTATACACACACACACACACACACACACACACACACACAGACACAACACATCTTCCTTATCCATTTATCTATGGACAGACACTTACGTTGCTTTCATATCTTGACTATTGTAAAAAAAATGCTGTAATAAACATAAAGGTACAAGATCTTTTCAAATTAGGGTTTTTGTTTTCTCTGGGTAAATATCCAATAATGGAATTATTGGATCATATGATATTTTTATTTTTAATTTTTTGAGGAGCCTCCATACTGTTTTCCACAGTGGCTGTACTAATTTACATTCCAACCAACAGTGTACCAGGGTTTCTGTTTCTCGACATCCTTGCCAACACTTGTTATGTCTTGTCTTTTTGATTTTAGCCATTCTAACAGATGTAAGGTGATAATCTCATTGCAGATTTGATGTGCATTTCCCTGATGATGAGTGATGTTAAGCATCTTTTCATGCGTCTGTTAGCCATCTGGATGTCTTCTTTGGGAAAATGTCTATTCAGGTCCTCTGCCCATTTTTAAATCATATTGTTTTTTGGTACTGAATTATAGAAGTTCTTTATATATTTTGGATATTAATCCTTTGTTGGATATATCATTTGCAAATATTTTCTCTCAGTCAGTTGCCTTTTTGTTTTGTTGATGGTTTCCTTCACTGTACAGAAGCTTTTTATTTTAATGTAGTTCCAGTAGTTTATATTTGCTTTTGTTTCTCTTGCCTCAGGGGACATATCTAAGAAAATGTTTCTAAGGCCAATGCCAGAGAAATTACGGTCTGTGCTTGTTCTAGGATTTTTATGCTTTCAGGTCTCACATTTAGGTCTTTAATCATTTTTTTAAAGCTTCTTTTTTTTTTTTTTAAAAAAAAAGTTTATTTGTTTTGGGAGGAACAGAGACAGCAGGGGAGGGGCAGAGAGAGAGGGAGAGAGAGAGAATCCCAAGCAGGCTCCACACTGCCAGCTATGGAGCCTGATGTGGGGCTTGAACTCATGAATGGTGAGATCACAACCTGAGCTGAAACCAAGAGTTGGATGCTTAACTGACTGAGCCACCCATGTGCACTTAGGGCTTTAATCATTTTGAGTTTGTTTTTGTGTGTAGTGTGAAAAAGTGGTCCAGTTTTATGTTTTTTACATGTGGCTGTCCAGTTTTTCCAGCATCACTTATTGAAGAGACTGTCCTTTCCCCATTGTGTATTCTTGCCTCCTTTGTCATAGGCTAATTAACCGTATAATCATAGGTTTATTTCTGGGCTCTCTAGTCTGTTCCATTAATCTCCATGTCTATTTTTGTGCCAGTACCACACTGTTTTGATTACTACAGCTTTGTAGTAGGTCTTGAAATTTGGAATTGTGACACTCCCAGCTTTGTTTTTCTTTTTCAAGATTGCTTTGGCTATGTGGGGTCTTTTGTGGTCCAATGTAGATTGAGTATTCGTTGTTCTAGTTCTGTGACAAATGCTGTTGGTACTTTGACAGAGATTGCCTTGAATCTATAGATTGCTTTGGGTAAGGCTGACATTTCAACAATATAATTTTTCCAACCCATTCCCTCTCTCTTAATTTTGTTTTTTGCCAAGATTACATAATTGAATGTATCTGATTGCGCATATAATGAGACTGCATTATAATGGTGTATTAGGTTAGCCTAGGCCATGCTGGGCAACAACATCCTGAAGTCTCAGTGGTTGAGCCCAACAAAGGCATATTTCCCACTTACATGAAGTCTGAGAGGAGACAGTGACTCAAGGCGGCCATCCTCCTTTTGAAGACTCAGCAATGGACACTGTTTCCATCTTGTGTCTTTGCTGTCTCATCTCGTAGCCCCTGCACATCTCTAGAGAAGAGAGCTGAAAGGTCGTCTATTGGCTCTTAAATGTTTTGACCCAGAAGTGACACACATCACATGCTCACAGTTCACTGGACAGATCTAGGTACATAGTCTTGTTCAACTTTAAAGGGCCTGGGAAATATGGGGGTGCACATGAATATGCAGAGAGCAGTAAATGTCTCTGCCACAGGTCGTGAATTTAATGAGTGATTCTGTGCATGGCTTTGTTCTAAGCACTTTATATGCATGATTTAATTTAATCTATGAGACAAGTAGGATTTTTATCTGTATTTGAAGTTGTGAAACAGAAAGCTGGAGTCACTAAATGATTAATCTAAATTTACCCAGTTAATAAACAACAGGGCCAGGATGCGAACCCACCTTGATTTACATCGGAGCCCCTAATCCAGGTACTTGTCTTGTCATTGAGTCACACTTCAGCCCTCTCGTAAGACTTTAAAACTGTTGGTTGGGCCTATGACTGAATATTCATTGTAGTTTATCCTAAACTAAAGGGTTTGATTTGTATATGATTGGGGCATGCTATGTAGTCCGGAGAGTTTTTCCCCAAGTATTTCTTTTGGATGTATATATAACATATATTCTGCCCTCTCTTTAAAAAAAGTGTATCCTCATCTATAATTTCCTCTTTCCT
The DNA here is from genome assembly GCF_018350155.1 of Leopardus geoffroyi. Taxonomy (NCBI): domain Eukaryota; kingdom Metazoa; phylum Chordata; class Mammalia; order Carnivora; family Felidae; genus Leopardus; species Leopardus geoffroyi. Next base: position 10,856,925 of record NC_059343.1, read on the forward strand.
CCCCTGAAATGTCTTCTTTTCTCCTCTCACACTTAATTCACAACTTTGTTCTTATATAGGCATTAAAAATCTGCCCACGTTTACTTGAAAGCTGACAAATATCCCTATGGGCCAGGGCTGGAAGTGGTACATATCACTTCTTCCCACAATCCATATACCAGAACTAAGGCATCTAGCCACACCTGGCTGCAAGGGAAGCTGGGAAATGTAGTCTAGCTGTGGGCTCAAGAAGAGGAGACGGGTTTGGTGAATACCTTGACAATCTCTGCCACAACCAATATGAACATTAAGCTAGCATCTTCATAGAGGGCTCAGTTTATGCCCCTGATTAGGAGCAAGGAATCAGGATTACGAGCCAGGGGCCAGGAGAACCATAATACTTCACGTCAGCCTCAAGTGGGGGCATGGCCTGAGACAGGGAACACTAAAATCTTGATACACACAGACTGTGATTCCTTGGTGTTAAACCAGTGGCCTTCTGGGAAGACAGGGGCTCCTAGAATTCTGAGGCAGTGAACAGATTAATTGATCTGGAACTTTGGGGAATTCTATATTGTTTTTTGAGACCTTATATGAGACTTTGCTACATTTTCTTATGCTATGAACATCATCTTGCGATAGTGTTCTGAGATTATATAGTAATGGATAGGCATCAGACACGGGATATATTGTAATCAAAGAAAGGATGACAGCCTGGAGACTCACACATTCAGATCCCCACAAGGTCCAGAGGCTAAGCACAGTAGACAGTACCAAGATCTACTTGTTAAGAATGGTGGACCTCAGTCACACGGATATGGTCAACTCTAAGGGGTCTGGGAAGTGTAGTTTAACTGTATGCCAAACTGAATATGGTTTGGAGAACAATGAGCTAGTTTCTCCCATGGTGAGAGAGAAGTGATCTAATTTGTTGAAGTCATTGTCATTCCTAGCCTCTGTCCCCAACTGAAGTTACATCCATTTTAGTATTGAACAGTTTTGTCTTATATATCAGTATAACAAAATTGCCAAGAAGTATACAAAGATAAATTCTATAAACAAAGATAAATAATCTCTATAAAATTCAACATACTACCTGTTTATGTATGCACATGGGTCTGTAAATGGGAAGATAATAGTCCAAGAGAGATAGGGCGAGCAGGGGAGGGGCAGAGAGAGAGGGAGACATAGAATCCCAAGCAGGCTCCAGGCTCTGAGCTCTCAGCACAGAGCCCGACGCGGGGCTTGAACTCATGAACCGCAAGATAACAACCTGGGCTGAAGTTGGAAGCTCAATGGACTGAGCCACCTAGGTGTCCTGAGATGGACTTTTTTTTTTTAACCCATGTGTTTCTATACTGTTTATTTTTTTTTTTACAAAAGGAATATATTTATGTTTACAGTAAATTTATAGTAAATAAATTTGAAATAAAAAAGAGCTCATATACAGTCTTGGTTAAGGCCTCTTTTATTTTTACTTTTTAAATGTTTATTTATTGAGAGAGAGAGAGAGAGAGAGAGAGAGAGAGAGAATCCCAAGCAGGCTCCACACTGTCAGTGCACAGCCCAATGCAGGGCTGAATCTCACGAACCATGAGATCATGATCTGAGCCGAAATCAGGAGTTGGATGCTTAACAGACTGAGCCACCCAGATGCCGCAAGGCCTCTTTTAAATAACCTATGTAATTCTGAACTCCAAAACTCATGAAGTTTAAGAACCTTCGAGAGTTCACACACAGCCCAGAAAATAAATGCCTAGATGTAAAAAACAAGAATGGCAGTGAAATTGAGGGACTCGGAGAAGATAAAGAGAAATAAGGAAGTGGATATTAGATAAATGACAGCTTGTCTACATCGAGTGAGGACAATCAAAGGGAAGAGTGGCTTAACGTGCAAGATTAAGGAGTTAGGTTAGTCATAAGCCAGGTCTTTTTTCACGTTCTTGCTTGTAAAAAATTGGGCTGGGCTATAACAGGAGGGTGTGGAATTTCATTTCCTAAGGGCTAGCGTGAAGAAAGAAGGAATATTGTTATATTCCTCAAGTTGGATAGAATTTCATCACCTTTGACTCTCGTGGGCACGGTTATTCGAGGTAAGACACACTGAAAGACTGTTTCTGTTTCCTATTTATCTGGGAGTTTTTGTCTTGGCTTGCACCATTAGGAGAGAACTAGATAGTGTGTGTTTCGGGAGAGAGGGCAGGTTGGCGGAACGTTGCGCCCAGGAGGATGTGCCAGGCTGAGGCAGCACAGAGCTGTCATCCGTTAAGCAGGGCTAAGATATAGATTTTCACCATTGATTACACTTTGTTCTGTATTCTTTTATGTTCACATTCCCCGCCCCCCCCCCCCCCCCCGCTTAACTTTTCAGCTTCCTTAGGAGAAATATTTTGCTTATTAAGGATGGTATGAATAAATATTTAATCATCATCCCCTTATTATACTGCCTATAATGCTGGCAGAGCATTTTCTAACTTGATAAATGTGTTAAATTTACTTGTAAATTAAGGATATTCGTATTACAGATGGGTGTGTCACGAAAGGAATAAAATCTATGCTTAATACCATAAAGTCTTATAGGATACTCATGGTGAGCGAGTCTTCCTTTTTTTTTCCTTTTTTTTTTTTTTTGAGGTATTTGTAATTTCCAGATTTAGTGTTCACAATTTTAGAGCACCGAAGGGCAAAAACAGACTGGGATAAATGAGCAAAGTGATGTGAACTCATTTGCTGGCTGCTGTTCAACCTTTTTCTTCTTCAAACACCTTGAGACACTCCCCCCCCCCCCCCAACAAGATCGGGGGTAAGGGAGAATCAGACAGAGGGATCAGGTGGCAACAGGAATTTCAGACTCCTTAATAACACCCCCGTTCATGTCAGGAGATCTTATATTTTGATAAAATTTAGGAGAAAAGTTTGGAATCCAATAATTTTCATTTTATAGGCTCTCCGCTTTGGTTTTTACCTCTGATCTGCTTAAGCGGTGCACTCCTCCAACAATTTATTGCCTTTTAAGGCTGTGAATTCGGAGGGCTGACAGTAAATCTGGACGAGCTCTAATATGCCCTGTGCCAACTGTAATTTAGCCGGTCCTTTGAGAGCACAAGTTTTTATTACCATAAATCTTCTGCTTCCAGGCGTCTCCCTGCTGACAACGTTGTCCAATTTTGGATCCCGACGTCTTCATTTCAAAAGCCCGAAAATGAAACCGCAAAGGTCAGGTTTCATTGTGATTGTGGGCCACGGGGAGAAAAAGACCACATTCCTCAGGATCGAGCGGCCACCCACCGCTTGCTTTGGCGAGCACAGGGCTTGGGCAAAATGTCACCATGCAATTCAGGTGAATGATTACACCTGGCACTCGGAGCATCAGGAAATATTTGGTCATATTTCAGTGTCTGACTCTGTCACCACACAAGGAGAGAAAGGTTTTCCAGAAGACTCTGATTTAGCATACACGAACACTGCAAACTTCCTACTTTTGGAATGTCCTTTTCTCCTTCTTTATATAACTGATGGCTCCCAACTTTCCGATCTTATCTCAAGCAGCACAAGTTGACGTGGCTGACCTTTCAGCACCTCGCAGGTACCGGCGAAACAGGGATAACGATGCTTCCTACATCAAAGAGTCATTGGGAAGATTAAATGAGTTAGCGCGTGCCATATACTTACGGGGGCCCCTGGCATGAAGTAAACGCTCAGCCACGGACAGCTATTATTATGACCTCGATGACTACCACGGCCAAGGCTGCCTGTGCGAGACACTCTATGCGATTCACTGGCATTTTCTTGTGTCATTCCCGCGGCAGCCCTGTGAGGTCAGCACTACTGACATTTCTGTCTGGCAGTGGAGGAAACTGAAGTGAGAAGGGTAACTTGTTCAAGGTCCCAGGCCAAGTCAATGCCACATCCAGATTTTGCATCCAAGCACTCAGACCCCCGAGCCCGCGCTCATTAGCAAAGCCATGGTGACAGAGCTATGAAGCGGATGCTGTCACTGTCCTGCACATAGCCCATCACTCTTAACTGCTTCATGGCACACCGGCCTGACTTCTAACTCCCAGTGCCTACATTTTGTCACTCGAGGACTCTCTCTGACCTCCGAGTCCTGCTTTATCACTCAGGCGGAAGACCGAAGGTGTCAGGGAATCAACATCCCTGGAGCAGTCCTCAGCTAATGACTGCTGTGGGTTTGTGGATAGATACCCTGGCTCCCTTGCCTCAGGGATAACTGAGACATACCCTGACTCTGCATCTGTTATTATCTTCCTTCTGCTCCCCGACTCACTTCTTCACCTCCTATTGTTTCCTCCACCTCCTGATAACTTACACTCGAACCTTGTCCCCGAGTCTGCTTCGGGGGGGGAGGGGGGGGGAACCCGACTAAGATCATGTCTTGCGACACAAGTGTTCTGTGATTCTAAAGGTATTGAAAGTGGAGAAGAGCGAAGGAGTGGCCGGACTCAGACAGAAGGAAGTAGGTGTACCACAAAGCGATGGGTCCTGCGAAGACGCGGCAAGGTTTCTTAACCCAGTTTCTTAACTGCTGACATTTGGGGGCCAGATGTGACTTAGGGGGCTGTCCTGGGCATTGTAGGAGGTTGATCAGCATCCACCACGCATCCCTAGTTAGGACAACCCAAATTGTCTCCAGATATTGCAGATGTCCCCTTTGGTGGTGGTGGTGGTGGTGGTGGTGGTGTGTGTGTGTGTGTGTGTGTGTGTGTGCAAAGTCACTCCCAGTTGAGAAACATTGAGTTAGAGAAATGAGACTGTCCTTTTGTGTTTGATTGACATACTGACTCAGCAGGTATTAATTCAAGATAATTATAATGATATTAACATTATTGAGTTCCCACATGTGAGGCATTTTACCTGCTCCTTTGGTCCTCACAGCAATTTTTTTTTTTTTTTTTTTTGCCTCCGTAGTGAGGAAAACAAGGCTCAAGGAGAGTGAGTGATTTGCCCAGTGTCATAAAACAAGGAAAAGATGGACCCAGCGTTCAAATCCAGGTCTGTCAGGCTGCAAGCTTATGCCCCTTCAACTAAGATTCATTCATTTATTCATGAGTGCCTCAAACAGACGCACTATTTATTGAGCACGGGCTGGGTATCAGGGATGGGGCGTTAATAGAGAATGCTAGAAATCTAGTGCTCAGCTTGGTACCTGGCACAGAGTTGTGGCTCAAGATATATTTCTTACGCCAAAATCAACAAAGTCAAATGACACGAAATGTGTGTGTGGGGGGTTAATCTGAAAAAATGAAATCACTTTTTTGGACATCATTTTGTTAGCATATGTGTTCTAAATTTCAAAAACCTTACAAATCAACTCTTGGAACACAACCTATTCAAAATCCGAGGAGCAACTGCATATAGTTTGGAAAATTCATTTTTCTCCTTATCCCTTGGATTTGAAAAATAAAGACTTCACTTTGTAAACCATATGCGATTATGATTTTAGTGGGTGTAATGATTTTTGGAGGGACTCATGGGAACACGAGTTCTGATGTTTTCAGAACACCATTTCATTTCTATTTGACTTAGACAATTAGCAAGAGGACCTTAGCTGCTTAGCAGATCATCGTTTCACCTAAGTTTCTCAGGACTAGAAATAGATAGTGGTTTCCAAGGTAATGGAAACCCAACATGTTTTGCCCTCTGGTGTTATCAGAAGTATAAAATGGGATTCTACCTGTCTTAGTTTTTGCTTAGGTCTTAAAGGCTCTTAATATAAAATAAAAAGATGTTAAGTACTCTCACATTCTAATGTTCCAACCTGAGGTTCTGGATTGACACACATAGAATTTTGGACCCTTAGCTCAATATCAACTCAAGTATGTCAGAGGATTGATGCTTGAGAGGCCAGGAGGGTGAGTGAGTGAGTGAGTGAGTGCGAGGGAGAGGGAGGGAGGGAGAGAGAAAGTTCTTTGGATTCTGTAGTTGTGTGACATTTCCTCTTTTTTCCTCCCATGACAGAGGTGAAGTTGGACGCTTACCCTCACTTGAAGTCAGTGAGAGGGGCTTCTTGGCACCTCTTAGAGACAGCTTGCTCCATGTGTCTTCTGCATTCAGGGAGCATGCAGAGATTGGAGCCAGACCCGTGATGAAAGAAAGAGTATAAGCAAGGGAATAACTAAATGGAGTAGCCAGTATTAGTTTCCCAAACTGGGTGACTTAAAAGAATATAAATCTATTCTTTCATAGCTCTGGACGCTAGAGGTCAGAGATCAAGATGTTAGCAATGCCATGCTCCATCTGAAGATTTGGGCAATCTTCCTTTCTTGCCTCTTCCAGCAGTTAAGTATAGTCACCATGCTATACATTAGATCATCAGAACTTATTCATCTTATAACTGAAAGTTTGTTTCCTTTGACGAACGTTTCCCCCTTCCTCCCACTCTCCAGCCCCTAGTAACCATCATTCTACTCTCTGTTTCTCTAAGTTCAGTCATTTCTTAAGCTTCCACATGTAAGTGAGAACATACGATATTGGTATGCCTGACTTATTTCACTTAGCATAACGACTTCAAGGTCCAACCACGTTGCTGCAAAAGGCAGCATTTCCTTCTCGTTTTATGGACATATGATATTCTGTTGTATATGTTTTCTTTATCCAGGCATCTGTTGATGGACACTCAGGTTGTTTCCATGTCTTGGCTATTGTAAATAATGTTGCAATGAACATGGGGATATAGATATTTGAGACGGTGATTTCATTTCCTTCGGGTATATACCCAGAAGTAGAATTGCTAGATCATATATAGTTCTACTTTTAACTTTCTGAGGAACCTCCATACTATTTTCCACAGTGGCTGCACCAGTTTGCATTCCTGCCAACAGCGCACAGGGGTTTCCTTTTCTCCACATCCTCACCAACACTTGTTTCTTGTCTTTTGGACAATAGCCATTCTGACACGTGTGAGGTGATCTCTCATTGTGGTTTTGATTTGCATGTCTCTGATGATGAGTGATGTTGAGCACTTTTGCATGTGCCTGTTGGCCATTTGAATGTCTTCTTTGTAAAAATGTCTATTCAAGTCTTCTGCTCATTTTTTAAGTTGGTTTATTGATTTATCTTTGCTATTGACTTGAATGGGTTCCTTATATATTTTGGACATCAGATAGGTGATTTGCAAATACTTTCTCGCATTCCATAGGCTGCCTTTTCGTTTTGTTGATTGTTTCCTTTTCTGTGCAGAAACTTTTTAGTTTGATGTAGTCCCACTAGTTTAACTTTTGTTGCCTGTGCTTCTGGTATTATAGCTGAAAGAATAATCATTAAGAGTGATGTCAAGGAGCTTCTTCCTCATGTTTTCTTCCGGAAGTGTTATGGTGTCAGGACTTACATTTAAGTGTTTAACCCATTTCGAGTTAGTATTTTTGAGTGGTATAAGATAGGGGTCTGATTTCATTCTTTTGCATGTGAATATCCAGTTTCCCCAACACCATTTACCCTTTCCCTCATTGTGGATTCTTGACCTCCTTGTCAAGTATTAGTTGACTATATATGCATTGATTTTTTCTGGGCTCTTGATTCTGTTCCATTGGTCAATATGTCTGTTTTTATGCTAATACCATACTGTTTTGCTTACTATTGCTTTGTAATAAACTTTGAAATCAGGAAGTGTGATGCTTCCAGCTTTGTTCTTTCTCAGGATTGCCTTGGCTATTTGGGGTCTTTTGTGGTTCCACACACATTTTAGGATCAGTTTTTCTATTTTTTTGTGAAATGCCATTGGAATTTTGACAGGGATTACATTGAATCCATATATGGCTTTGGGTAGTATGGACATTTTAACAACATTAATTCTTCTGATCTATGAATCTGAAATATCTTTCATTTATGTCTTCTTTAATTTCTTTCATCAACATCTTATAATTTTCAGTGTAGTGATCTTTCACCTCCTTGGTTATATATATTCCTAAATATTTTACTTTTTTGATGCTATTTTAAATGGGACTACTTTCTTTTTCAGATAGTTCATTGTTTAGCGTATAGATACACATTGATTTTTGTGTGTTGATTTTGTATCCTGCAACTTTACTAAATTCCTTTATTGGTCGTATCAGTTTTCAGTGGAATCTTTAGGGTTTTATGGAGATAAGATCAGATCATCTGCAGAGAAAATTTTGTTTCTTCCTTCCTGATTTGGATGCCTTTTATTTTTTTGTGTTGCCTAAGGGCTATGGCTAGGACTTCAGCACAATGTTGAATAAGAGTAGTGAGAGTGGGCATTTTTGCCTTGTTCCTGTTCTTAGCACAAAACCTTTCAACCTTTCCTCACTGAGTATGATGCTAGCTGTGGTCTTGCCATATACGGCCTTTATTAGACCTATTATGTTGAGGTACATTCCTTCAGTGCCCAATTTGTTGAGTTTTTATCATGAAAGGATGTTGAATTTTGTCAAATGCTTTTTCTGCATCTATTGAGACCAGTGGCTACATCCCTTTTTTCTCTAGCTTTATTGAGATATAATTGACATATGATTTTGCATAAGCATAAGACATACAGCAGAGTTATTTTATGTATGTACAGATTGCAAAATGATTACCGCATTAAGGTTAGCCAACACATCCGTCATCTCATATCGTTCTAGGGTTTTTTGTTTTTTTTTTTTTGTTTTTTTGCGTGTGTGGTGAAAACTTAAAACCTACTCTCTTAGCAACTTTCAAATATACAATGCAGTATTGTTACTGCAGTCACCATGCTTTACTTATTACACAACATATTCATCTTACAAGTGGAAGTTTGTACCCTTTGATTACCTTCACTCATTTCCTCTATTCCCCACTTCTCACCCCTGGCAACCACTAATTTGTTCTCTTTTGCTATGAGCTTGAGTGTTTTTAGATTCCACATATAAGTGAGACCATGTTGTCACAAATGGCACCTACTTTTCTCGCAAGCTCCCGGATGATGCCCATGCTCCTGGTGTGGGGATCCTACTTTAAGTCCTAAGGTTTTGAGCTCTCTGCTAAATATTGTGAACATGCCTCTTTTTTTGAGAGGAGGGGATTCACAGTTTCCAGCATTCTCAAGCAGCCTGTGACATGAAAAACATCAAGAACCACTGCCTCAAAGAAATTAAGGTATAACCAGCTGAGTGAAGAAGTTTGTATGAGATTTGAAAATACAAATTTGAAAAGAGGCTAAGATAGATACCCATGGTCAAGGCCCATAGGAGTGTCTTAATTTGTGGGAAGGAATAAGGCTGTGCTCTTCAATGTTCCCTTTCTCTTGAGGGTGGGGAAAGGGGAGAGGTGTTCTTTATTTCTGTGGCTCATATGGAGCTCAGGGCCTCCGTGTTGCTTCTTGGGCCCTACAGGATTTTCGGGTTTCTCTGCTGCTTCCCCCCATTTTCAGAGATTGGTATAAGGAGATGGAAATGAAACAAAACACAAACCTTTTGGGCCATAATGGCCACCAGGGTTGCTTTAAAATGCAGAGTCTCAGGCCTCAATCTAGAGCCTAGGAATCTCCATATTTCAAAATTAGCTCACATGACTTTGATGTGGCCCTCCCCAGCCATGTTTTGAGAAACTGACCTGTTATTTTCCGAGTGTTATGCCGGCTTGAAGAAAACAAATTAAATCTCTAGGTGCATCACAAATCTAATTTCTCAGCTACCTGTGGTTATGAAAGCTAGGCATCTCTCTTTTCTTACTACACTTCCAGCTAGGGTCATTTCCTCCTAAGATTCTAACTCCCCTGTGCCCTCAGGTTAAGTCAGAGCATTTCTCCTCATTTGGCTTCCCAAGCGCCGGGAAGAACTACTGTGCCATGTTTTGTAACCTCTTCCCCGTACCCTGGAGGTGTGCCATCTCAGCGGTGGACCTAGTACTTTCTCTTTGCAACATGCTTTCTAGAGTCAGTAAACTTTATAAAGTGCTTCATGAGCTATTTGGACCCGAGGCATTGCATAAAGAGATTATGCAAACAGAGTGGCATCGGGCGTTGCAGGCAGGTGGCGAGAAATTTCCTCTCCTCCCCTCCTACCTGCCCCAGCCCTGGGAAGAATTTGAGCGCAGATCTGTTGGGAAGCCTTTGCGGAGAAAGGCTGAGCTGTTAGAAGAGTAAAGTTGATAACATAAGCTGGTAACACCTGCAGACTGGAGAAAGCGTCAGGGGAGGCGATAGATTGAGATGCTGGATGTTATGCTTTGAGGAGGAAAATCTACCAGCTGAGGATATAATAATACAACCATTTACTGAGCATCTACTATAGGTCAGGCACCAAACTAGGCATCTGCTTATATACCTTTTCTTATTCCACATTGATCACAATGTTGTGAGGAAAGGTGTTTTTAATCTCCATGCCACAAAAAGGGAAACCGAGGCTCAGGGCCATGGGGTGAATTCGCTCCCTATAATACAATTACTAAGTCGAAAATCTAGGGTTCAGAACCCTGTTCCTTAACCACAACCATCATCTTGCCACTATACAGCTCTGCATCTATTAATAGCCGGGAGGTAAGTGGAAAGAAAGGAGAGAGGTGACAAGAGGCATATAAGACTGATACTGTGATGAACACAAATCCCTTTCTGGCTTATCTTTCTATGCCAAGTTTTGGGATATTATTGCTATTACACAAACACTACTTCTTTTATGTTGTGCATGAAAAATATTTCCATTTCTGCCGGAGCAAAAATATGATTTCGGAAATAAGGAGATGAGGATAAGATTTTGAAAATGATAACTCAATAGATTTTTTTTTATTTCTCTGTAGGTGTTGTTCCCCTGCCACTATCTTATGAGTCATAAGGTTTATGGCCAGGGAAATAATGGGAGGAATCAAAGATCATACACATGAAAGGAGGAAATGAAGGAGAGATGCTTCTATTCCACTGGGACAGGAAGTTCTTTTGGCTCTGGGAGGAAGACCCAAGGAAGGACAAAGAAGTTTAAGAGATCAGATTCTAGTGTCCTTACTTCTTCCCATGCTAATGGCTCAATACCAAGAGGTGAAAAATTCCACACAGTTTGATAGGTGATGACCCAAAGAGGGGGGCTCAGGTCCTAGCTCATGTATAAGACTCTGAGAAGAAAACTCACAAGGCACTCCCCAGGCACACAATACTCATAGAATGTTCTGGAAGACAACCTAGGTTTTATTGAGCTCATCTGTTTGAAAAATGCCATAGACTTCTGATCTAATTGCTTTAGAGAGCTTTTAGTTTAGTTTTGTTAGTACAAAGAGGTCTCTTTACCAACTGTATTTTGGAAACACATACATGATTTCTTTCTTACTTTGTTTTAGTAGCATAGCACAATGAGTCAGATTTCATAAAAGGTCAGAAAAATGTGACATCTCCTATGGATGCTGAAACTTGAGAGTCCTTACATGCCAAAGGGTAGAATTGGCTCCTCACTGCCTGCTCCCATTCCTGACAATACAGCATGGATATGAGCCATGCCATTGACACTTTGTGTTCCTGGTAGTTACACAGAAACATAGGGCAGACAGAGATGGCAGTGCCTCCTAGGGATTAAGGGCTTCTTTTTTTTTTAAGTTTGTTTGTTTATTTGTTATTTATTTAGAGAGAAGGGGAGGGGCAGAGAGAGGGGGGAGAAACCCAAGCAGGCTCTGTGCCGTCAACGTGCAGCCTGATGTGGGGCTCAACCTCATGAACCATGAGATTATGACCAGAGCTGAAATCAAGAGTTGGATGCTTACCCGACTGGGCCACCCAGGCACCCCAAGGGCTTTTTAAATTCAATTCGTCTCTCATGTACATGGCTTGATCTTATTTCAAGGAAATGGTGTAGAATATTGCAACTGTTGGATGTACTGTAAACAGATAGTGACTCAAGCATGTCTGAGGCTGCCTGATTTTATTATGGTGGTTCCTTGATATCATTACTGTGTGCTGGCTATTGGCCTTGGATGCTTGGTGAATTGATTGCAAGGACAGTTCAATTTGTTCATGGCTGCCAGTATCTATGTCCTTTAGGAGTGCCGTGCCACATCTGGGATTAGCCTTTTTGACTTGTTTTAGCCAAAGAGACAGTAGCATCTGTGACATGAGCAAAGACTTGAAAAGCAGTGCTGGTGCATCGGGGCTTGTCCTTTTAGTGCTCTTGGAATCTTGCCAGCAAGCCCAGGCTAGCCTACCAGGGGAGGAGACACCATGTGGAAAAAAACTGATAGTCAGCACCCAGTCAGCTTGGCAGGTGGTTACTGCTACATGTGTAAGTCCCAACCAAGGTCAACATGGTAGCTCAAATCAGCAGCACCAGCCAGTTTAACCCACTCTAAATTGATGACACACAGAATCATGAGATCAATAAACAGCTGTGCCTTTAAGCCACTGCATGGCTAGGTGGTTTCTTATGCAACTGAATTAATATAGATACTAAGAACATGATTTAGTTAGTCTACTCAGAAGTATTTGGGGTTGGGGGGACGACCTCACAAAGGACAGATGCATTAAACAATGCAAATTTATTCATATACTAAGAAGCAAGACTGGTAGGTAGACAGGATGATTATCCGTGCATTTTCTCCTTTTGGAGAATTTTCATGGGAGTCTGAATGATTCTCAAAAGGCAGCCTTGGTAGCAAAAATATCAGCCTCCAGGAGGCAACTGCTTGGTCTGAGAGCTGGCTTTCTGCGTCCATGTCCACTCTCATTGTACAGTAGATTTACAAAGGAGAGAGGGAGAGGATGAGGGAGAGAGAGATCTCTCATGCCAGGTGTGATAAGAGTCTCGTCTTCCCTGGAGAGGCCATAGTTACATATACAGATTTTCCCACTTTGGGCTCCCCTTTCCTAGAAGCCATGAGACCTGCACCAAATGTGCCTCTTTGAAGTCACACCCAGGTCACTTTGCTTACGCTTGGAAATTATGACGTCTTATAAATCAGCTTTTATTATAGGTTAGTTCTATGGCATCTTATGTTTAAGGTTTTCAATCCTATATATTTTAATGTTTATGGGAAGAATGGATGGAATTGAGATGGACAGTTGATGGCGAGGCTACCATAGTCAAGAGGCTACCGCAGGGGTCCAGACAAGGGAAATGATTATTAAGATTAAGCTGTTGGCTGTGCAGATGGAGAGAAATAGATGGACTTGAGAGAGTTTGGAGGCAGGGCAGTCAGGACTGGATGAAAGTGGGGTAAAAGGGAGGGATCAAGGGTGATGCTGGGTTTTAGGAGGGAGCAGTTTGTCGATACCATTTGCCATATGAGGGAAATATCTTTATCTTTGTCTTTCATTCTATGGAAAAACAGGGGCTCAGAGGCGTTAATCAGGATGACTTGGGCACAGTTCTGGCACCACTAAGCCCTGAGTAAATGTCAGGTTTTATTTTCATTGCCTAGTCACACAGCTAGTCTGACTCCAAAGTCTATATACTCCAAATGAGTGTTTCTTAAAGTTTAATGTGCTTACAAATCACCTGGCTATCTTGGAAAAAAGTAGATTCTGATTAAGCAGGTCTAGAGTGGGCCTTTCAATTCTTTATTTTTCATAAGGTTCCAAGTGGTGCCAATTCTGCTGGTCCACCCACTATTCCTACAGGGAATGGGAACATGAGATTGAATAATAGTAATGATGTCACTTCGGCAGCAATAATAGCTGAACACTTACAGAGTGTGGGCAAAGTCTGACCCGTAGCTATCTGAGTTTGTCTTTGGGGTTTCAATTAGAAACTGTTAATGCAAGTGGTTGGGCTGGTACTTGGAATAGAGGAGGTACACTATGAAGAAGTCCCATGGTAAGAGACTGGGACACTCAAAATAGGTACTGAGCAGTTTCCTTTAATTTTGTGTATCCAAAGCCACGGCTTGTAGCCTTTTTGGCAAAACTGAAATATTCCAACAAGAATGAACCTTAGTCTTCCGAGAAGAAATGGAATCGTTTTCTTTGGAGCAAGGTGTAGCAGAACTTTTCTGGGCATTCCAACAGAGACCTAGGGCAGCCTTGTGTAGAATGCCCTTGAAATGTAAGTGACGGAACCACATTTGACATTCTTTAATACATAAAGACTCACCCCTCTTTAAGAAGCTATCTCTAGGAGTTGACAGAACATAAAGACCTAAAGAAGCTATCGCAGGCTGTCAGAAAATATCCAACTACATTAGTACAGGATCAGTTCGCTTGCTCAACAATTTAACCCAGTATGCTGTTGACAGATTTCTTAAGCAGTTCCATCAAACTGCATGCAACCTGACAGCATTTTTAAGTACTAAGCCCACATTTTTGTCAAAGAAAAACATTTTAAGCTGATTTCTCTCTGGGGGGGGGGGTGGGTGTCAAGGTGTAAAATAGCTTTCATGGGCTGTCAGATGAATCATGGTGAGTTAGCATCAGAAGTGATTTTGATCACCAAACTTTAGGGCTGGAAAAAATTTAGAATCAATGGAAGTCACAGAATCTCAGAGCTGGTGGGAACTGAGCAGAGCTTCTCATGATGCAGTGGAGAAATGTGGGACTCCAAGAGGTGAAATGACTTGAAGTCATACAGCTAAGTGACACTACTGATTGACTTGACACGCATCACTTTGTTAAACTCTAAGAATTGGAATCTCACAGAGTCCACATTTCCCATGGAGAGATTTATTAAAGCACTTGGGGAACAGGGAAAAACGGGACCTCCACATACAGACCATCTCCTGTCCTTGAAAAATAAAAGAGATTTAAAAGTATTCCACATTCCACAAATAGGAGACTCCTGACATTATCTCCCTCTTGGCAGGAGAATTTAGATCAGATGAAAAAATTTCTTCTTCCTTCTGAAGGTTGACACGAGCTAAGAGATGCTCATGAGATAGAAGGGAAGACGGTCCTTAGTTGATAAGGGCTCCTACCTGAAGGGTTTTTTTTTTTAGGGATGACAGAGGTATGTTCCATATGTTAATTATATAGGATAATGATTTAATTTCTGTGCCTTTGATTTTCTCTGATTTTGGTTCTGTTTTTCCTAAGTTTTACAGTAAAATTCCTATAGAAAAATATTGAGTCCTCTTTTACATGCCCTAAGGGGAGAAGGGTATTGGTTTACACCTAGGACCCTCACTTGCAGGATTCAAGCACAACACCCAGCATGCCACTCAAGGTCATTAATGACCTGATTCCTGCCCTGCCGACATCCATCTACTATTTAGCCATGGGAAACCATATTTCTTCTCAAAATGCATCTTCTTTTTCCCTAACTCTGTATCTTTGCATTTTCTCTTCAATCTGCCTGGAATATCCAAGACCCCTTCCCTTCTACCCTGTGAACGTTTGCTCATCCAATTAGACCAGGTCAGTGTCTTCTCCTCTGTGAAGGCATCTGTAGGGTCTATAGTCAGAAGCAGTGGTTGTTTCTTACTGCTATTTATAGCACTCTGACCTTACTCTAACCACAAGGTCTCATACATTTACATGTATGTCTCTCCACAGTGATGGGCAGGCCCAGTCTGCTTACCGAGTTACCTGGAGAGCTCCAGAAACACTACTACGTCTCGGCCTTGCCCCTAGAAATTCTGGTTTGCAAGGTGTAGGGTGGGTTGAGGGCACTGGTATTCATGCTGAAGCTCCCCCAGGTGATTCGAATGTGCAGCCAGCAGTAAGGAATATTGTGATTAGAAGGTCAGCTCTTTGCAGAGACTAGGCTTGTGGTTTTTTTCATTATCCCTCCCTAGTAAGTGCCCAGACAGTGCCTGCACTGGAACTTGAGTGAACCTAGAAAGTGAAGCCAGTCAAAGTAGCCTCCTCTCAACACATAGTTGCTTACTTTGTTGAATGATCCGTATTTTCAGAGGGGATTTAAGTGCGCTGGGGGGAGACACGTACACAAACATCACAAAGAGGGAAATGGGGCCAACATTTGTGTGTTCAAGTGATATGATTGGCATCCACATATACTATTTAAAAAATAAGCCCACAAGGAAGCTGTCTAGAGAATCATCTGTTTGCCACTTAAGGAGGGCAGAAGTGAGAGAAGGTGGGGTTGAGGTTTGTTGTTGGGGGTGATGTCCAGGTAGGTGGAAAAGTGCTTTGGCAAGGCAGTAGAGAGCAGCATACACACGAATGAATGCCAAAGCTGTACGGGCTGGGTCCAACTCCCAGCAACATCGCTTACCAGTTCTGTGATCTTGTTCAAGGCATTTCACCTGTCTGTCCTCATTTTCCCCATCTGCAAAATGGGAAGCTTATATTATTACCGGTAACTGGCTTCCTAGGATTACTATCATGATTCAATAAGTTAATGTACATGAAGCGCCTAAAACAATATCCGGTGCCTAATAAACTCCCAGTGAAAGGCAGCTCTTTTTATTATTATGGTTGTTGTTGTTATTGTTCCTCTTATTTCTCGGGGAGGCGGAGCTTTTGCTGGAGCCGGAAGCGGATGCAGTGAAGCCAGTTACCCAGCTTCTATCTACCCAGAAATAGATAAATGAGTCTTATTGCTGTCCTCTGCTGTTTGTCCAAGATCCTTGGTCTAATGTGTTAGAAGGAGTGATGCCTTTTATCTTTAAAGTATAAATGAAAAAGTGTTTGGGAGATGCCTTGGGGTACCTTGTCCATTCAACTAGAGAATGACCAATGATGGCACTCAGCTTTTCAAAGGGAAGCCTCAAGTGCCTCTTTAAACACAATTGGCTTGGGGCCTTTGGCCCAGAATATCATTGCTTCCCTACAGTCCTGCTGGGGGGCAAGTTAAGGTTTAAAGACTTATATCTATGTCTTTTTCTATCAATTGTTTTTCTTAGGCAATGCTGAGAACATAGCACAGATTTCTGTTACAGTCATTTCCTTCAGAAATAATAGTGATTCACAGGAAATATATTTTATGACATTCTCTCTGAACTTTTTACATGAGTTTAGAAGAGAATTAACCCTTTGGCCACCTCCTGTTCTATCTAATGGAGAACACAGCCATCAACTACACAGCCAGACAGCAATCTCCATACTTTGGGTTCAATCTCCACATGAAAAGCACATTTGCAATTGACAAGCTTAATTTAATTCAGTAGGAAAACAAAAATATTTTGTAGATTTAATATTTTGGCCTAGGAATCCCTCAGAATGTGGCTGTATTTGGAGACAGGACCTTTTTAGAAAACATTGTTTTTAATGTTTATTTTTGAGAGAGAGACACACACACAGAGTATGAGCAGAGGAGGGGCAGAGAGAGAGAGAGAAAGACCCAGAATCCGAAGCAGGTTCCAGGCTCGGAGCTGTCAGCACAGAGCCCAAAGCAGGGCTCGAACCCACGAACCGTGAGATCATGACCTGAGCCTCAATGGGAGGCTTACCTGACTGAGCCACCCAGGCGCCCCTGGAGACAAGACCTTTAAAGGGCTAAATTAAAATGAGTAACATTAGGATCGGTCCTAATCCAGTCTGACTGGTGTTTTTCAAAGAAAAGGAAACTGGGACACGGAGAGACATCAGGGACGAACCCCCACAGGACAACCATGTGGAAAGGCTGCAAGGGGTCGTTATCTGCAAGCCAAGGAGAGAGGCCTCAGCTGAAACCAACTCTGTCAGCACCTTGATTTGGTATTTCTAGTCTCCGGAAGTGCAAGGAAAATAAATTTCTATGGTTGAGGCCACCCGGTCTGCGGAATTTCGTTATGACAGCCCTAGTGAACGAATACACTTCCATTTCACCAGTTTTGATTCCAAGGTCCAGCACTATTCTGGTCTGTTCTTTCTGCATGGATGTGGCTGGCAACGGGCATGGTGGTGACAACTCTTTTGTCCGCATCTGGGTGACTCAGCCTCGAGGACAGAGCATCATTTACACAAACAGGTCACATCCCACAGGTCACATCCAGTCTCGGCCTCTAACAGGGCTGATCTCTCTCGTAATGTTGCCCCCTCTTCGCCATGACTATTAAATCAGATCAACAGCTTATTTCCCATTGGTTCACTTTCTGTAGACTCCACTTGAGAGAACTCAGGCTGTAATTACTGTTGCTTAACGGCTTTATCTTGCTTAAGACGACAAATTTTAGCAATGCTGGGAAGTACATCATTTTTGTGACCACATTATGCTGACTAATACAACATAATCTCAAATTAATGTATTCAAAAGAGTACATTCCTAGCCCAAGCGTAGTCAGCATGTTTGCAGTTTTCCTGTTCCCAAAGTGAGATAATCAAAGCATCCATTAGGACTTTTCCACGATTCCTGAAGCTAAATATGCAACATATTCTTGAGAAGATTCCCCATAAATTAGCTGATGCTTGTTTTCTTTTCCTCAACTTCCATGGAGAAATGATGAAACGTGGCTATTATAATATCAACACTGGGGATGATAGATAACAAGCATTGAGCATTTCTTTTTTTTTTTTTTTTAATTTTTTTTTCAACGTTTATTTATTTTTGGGACAGAGAGAGACAGAGCATGAACGGGGGAGGGGCAGAGAGAGAGGGAGACACAGAATCGGAAACAGGCTCCAGGCTCTGAGCCATCAGCCCAGAGCCCGACGCGGGGCTCGAACTCACGGACCGCGAGATCGTGACCTGGCTGAAGTCGGACGCTTAACCGACTGCGCCACCCAGGCGCCCCAAGCATTGAGCATTTCTATCTGTGGGACATTGTATCTTGTATCACCTCATTCATTACTTCAAAAATAATATTATGAATTAGTTGCTATTAGTATCTTCATTTTGCAGATAAGGAAATGGAAATATAGAAAGGTTACCAAAACTGTCTCACTATAGAACTTTACAGAATAAAAGACCACATTTACAGTGTTTTATCCCCTGTCTGTATTGCTGTCAGTTTTTAATACGTTTTATTTTTAACAACAAAAAGTACTTACAAAATCTGTACACATCTGGGCAACAGAGTGATGCAGTGAGAAGGTTGTCTTAAAATATTGGCTCTACTCTTTCTTTTTTTTAAAGTTTATTTATTTTGAGACAGAGACAGCATGAGTGGGGGAGGGGTGGAGAGAGAAGGAGAGAGAGAGAATCCTAAGCAGTCTCTGCACTCAGGAGGGCAGAGCCTGAGGAGTGGCTCAAACTCCCAAAACTGTGAGATTGTGACCTGGGCTGAAACCAAAAGTCAGATGCTTAACTGACTGAGCCACCCAGGTGCCCCTAAATATTAGCTCTACTCTTGACAGACTCTCTGACCTTGGGAAAAATTACTGACCTTAGCTAAGCAACAGTAGATTCAACTATCAATGAGGTTCTCATATCCCTCAAAGTAGGCAAGTGGACATATTATGTAGACATATATATTGGCTTCTCTTGGGTAGATACCTAGGAATGGAACTACTGGGGTGCATGGTAAATTTATGTGTCACTTTTTAAGATACTACCAAGTTATTTTCCAAAATGGCAGTGTTATTTTACATTCCTATCAGCAGCGCATGAGAGTTCCTGTTTCTTCACCCTTCTTGTCTGTTGTATTGATGACAGCTGTTCCAGCCATTGTAGGGAGTATGCAGTGGTATCTCATTGTGGTTTGAACCGAATTTGCATTTCCCTAGTGACCAATGTTGAGCATCTTTTCACGTGCTTCATATTCATGTGTATATTGTCTTCAGTAACATGTCCATTCAGATCTCTTGCCAATGTTTTAGTTGGGTTGTTTGTCTCATTATCAACTTGTAAGGGTTCTTTGTAGACTCTGGAGAAAAGTCTGCTGGACTTCTTTTATGTTAGTTCTGAACATCAAGTGCACCACGCAATGCAGAATGTCTAATAAATATTTGCCAAGAATCATTCTTATGATGCTATTCAATTCAGTTTAGCTGAACAGATTTTTATTGAGTAATGACTATGCGGTAGGCGTATTCCAGGCACTGGAGATTCAGTAAGAGAACATGACAAGACCAAATCTCTGCTCTCAGAGAAGTGAGGAGTCGTGATTAATGGTCGCATAGATATCGGGTAGAAAAGAGTGGAATTTGTGCCAGCCAGCCTACACACTGTCTACAGCCTAGGCACAAGTGTTGTCAAATATACCAAACTTTTGTCCGAGAATCTGATTCCCAACGTGACTCAAATCTTTTTGATCACCATTTGTTATCATAGAAATCCTTGATTCCAGGAGTTATCTATATTTAAAAGTGAAAACTTGCATGGGGGCACCTGGGTGGCTCAGCTGGTCAAGCATCCAACTCTTGATTTCGGCTCAGGTCATGATCTCACGGTTTGTGAGATGGAGCCCCGCGTGGCGATCTGTGCTGACAGGGCGGAGCCTGCTTGGGATTCTCTCTCTCTCTCTCTCTCTGCCCCTCCCCTGCTTGCTCTCTCTCTCAAAATAAATAAATAAACTAAAAAAAAACTGACATAGAGTATAACTTTACTAATTTGGTTAATCCTATAGAATATGTTATTTTTATATATGCCATATATATGCAACCATGTACTTTCATCCAAAGGCTTAACCTCCACCAGAAACTTACTAGCTGGGTCCTAGTTTCTCTTTCTCCAACATAACACTCCCCTTTTCTCTTTTTCCATATTGTTGGCCTAAAACCCCCTACTCAGAAGTTCTGGGGACCAACCTCAGCAGATCTATAGGTAGGCAATTTTATACCATATCTTTAGGAAGTAGGCTACTAAAAGATCAATGGAGTCGGTTGCCTTGATGTCCAGAGAGTTTTCTCTGAGATGGCAGAGGTCAAGAAACCTTTGGTTACAACATCTCCCCAGCCTGCCCTTCTAGTAGCGGCCTCAGCAGCCATTTCTGGGGATGGTGGCTGCCAGCCTGTCTGTTCACAGCAGCTTCCAGGCACACCTCCTGGCGGAGGCAGCTCTCCCAGGAGCAGTTTCTGACTGCTTCTGTTGCCTGCTCTCCGGAGTTCTACCCTTCAGGACCACTTCTGGTTACTCTGTCTCCACAGAAAGTTCTCCGTTGAGCCTTCTGTGCTTTCAAAATGTGCTTTACACAGGGCTGGTTTTAGGATGAGGGCTGGCAGTCACATCCCGGGTGGCCACAAATGGAGCTGTTCCCTCTGGCTATGCTGTGAACTTTCTGCTTTTTTCCTGCTCAAATCCTCCCAAGAGGATACGGACTAGGTGGGGAGGCAGCACCCTGACGGAATTGAGGGCACAGAATCAGGGACCCAGTGTCAGACCTGTAATCCAAGGCAGGCTCTGCCTTTTCCTAACTGCATGATCTCAGGCAAGTGACTTAATCCTTGTAGGCCTCAGTTTCCTTAGCTATAAAATAGGGGGATAAGGTTTCCTATCTCATGGGTTACTTTGAGGATTACATGAAAAGCACTCGGTATTTGGCACATTATAAGAAACCAGTACATATTAGCTACTATGATATTATCTGATGCCGAATAAATGTTGCTTGAGTAACGGAACTATGGAAGCGACTTGCAAACGGCTCTAAATTCTTCAGATAGGGTTTAAGGACATCTTAGAAAACTGGCAGAAGAAATGACTGCTTGTTCCTTCCAGAACACTGTCGTGTGTTTCCTCCCACCTTTCCCACTGGGATGGCTGGCCGCTTTTCCTCCCTCCTTCACCCCAGGGAACCGCTCAGCTTTCAGATCTAAGTCCGAAGTCGTAGCACGCGTGCTTTCTCCGTGTGGATTTCCCCAATACTGTTTTGCCTGTATTGCAATATAGCAATTGTCTGTCTTCTTTACCAGACTTAGAATTGCTTGAAAGACAGGGGCACCCGGATGGCTCACACTTGGTTGAGTGTCCGACATGGGCTCAGGTCACGATCGCATGGTTCATGAGTTCGAGCCTCACATCGGGCTTGCCTGCTTCAGATCCTCTGTCCCCCTCTCTCTGCCCCTCCTCTGCTTACGCGCTGCCAAATATATATAATGCTTGAGAGATGTGATTTTGCCTTATTTATCTAAACATTTCATTACAACATATACTGAATATAGAAAGTTATTTATGAGGTATTTTCTTTTTTCGCGTCCTATGTCTTAAAAGTCTTGTGTGTATTTTACATTTCCAGCACATCTCAATTTGGATTAGCCATATTTCAAGGGCTCCATTGATACATGTAGCTAATAGATGCTGAGTTGGACAGCACAGTCCTCAATGCTCCATCTTCCATATTCTCCTGGCCTTTGTGCTTACCAGTTATAGCACTTAAAACAGACTATGTTACAAACGATCTGTTCGTGTGTCTGTTTCCTATGAGCATTTCTAGGCTGAGGGTTTTGTCTTATTTGTCTTTGCATCCCCATTCCCTGATGTAGTGCTTACCAGATGGTAAGTTCCCAACAAATACTTATCCGATGAATATTATAGATATCATTTATTGGGCAACTACTAAGTGCCTGGGACTTTCTACCTGATATTTCATTTAACCATTGCAAAACCTTGACTGGTCATTCCCAGTTGCAGAAAATACAAAGGAGAACCCAGAAATTCTAAGAGACTTCCTAAAAGTTAGAAAGTTTTAAGCAGCAGAGCTGGGATTGAACCCTTCTGGCTTGAAAATTGGAACATGGGGGGCGCCTGGGTGGCTCAGTTGGTTGAGTGACTGACTCTTGGTTTGCCTCAGTTCATGATCTCATGGTTCATGTGTTTGAGCCCCAACTCAGGCTCTGCGCTGATATGTGAAGTTGGTTTGGGCTCAGGTCATGATCTCATGGTTCATGTGTTTGAGCCCCAGCTCAGGCTCTGCGCTGACATGTGAAGCCTGCTTGGGATTCTCTCTCCCTCTCTCTCTGCATGTCCCCAGCTTGTGTACATGCGTGCGTGCTCTCTCTCTCAAAAAAAAAAAAAAAAAAAAAACTTTAAAATTGGAACATGGCTCTCATCAGTGCATGTGGGTTCCATCCCAGCTTCATTTCTAATTGGATGACCTTTGGCTTTACATTGAACTCCCTGAGCCTCAGATTCCTATTTGTGAAACGAAAGCTAACGTCTAGGGTCTCTTTTAGTTTAGGATGCCGCAATGATAACTTCTTACATATAATCAAGTCAATTTTTCTCCCCATCGAAGTTGTTTCCCAGAGAATAAAATATCTCCCAAATTAGGCATACTTATGTCACTTGGTTACCTCCAAATAGTGACTATATATTCACTTGATTTTATTGTAAGAACTGTGAATAAACATTAAATTGTTATGAATGGAATTCTTTTCCTTTTTTACCCTGCCTGAAAAAGTAAAGGTTGTCGTATTATCGTTCTTACTCGCTTCTAATGCTTTAACACTCGTTTCCCTATTTAATTAATTTGAAGAACTCTAGTGAACTTTGTGAGGCTATTGTCGAATTTTAACAAGGGAAACACTTGTTTCTCCCTGAATATCCTCTCTCCAGTTCTCGCAATCTACCCTTCACTAGCAAACATTTATAAACCAAGCTCAGGGGCACTGAAAGAAGCCTTTACGTTGAAACAAAATCAAGTGGGAAAATCTCCCCAAGTCCCTTCTAGCCTTAACTTCACATGAGTTTTTCCTACAAATTGGGTAATAATGGCTTTACATATTCAAATGTTTTTTGAAAGTGGAACTCAAGGCAGATGATGATGGGGAACGTAATTGCCCTCCATATGGCTCTAGAGCAGGGGCTGGCAAACAGCCTGTGAGCAAACTCCAACTTGCTGCTTGCCGGTGTTTATAAATAAAGTTTTATTTGGCATGGCACACAGCCATGCTCAGTTATTTATGCATTGTCTACTGTTCAGGGGCTATCGATGGCTGGTCAAGTTGAAAATATTTATTATCTGGTCCTTTATAGAAAAAGTTTATTTACCTCTGTTTGGAGCACATTGCTTTGGTTTGCTAAATATCTTCCGGAGCAGCCTCCACCATGAGGTACATCAAGATTCTGAAGTGGCCTCTTTCTTCAGGGGGAGTTCAGGCAAAGCCCAGCTGGAATCCAAGTTTGGCAGAAGTTTGAGAAGAAGAAATAGACTCTGGATTTACATTGCTGGCTGATGAAGTTCCTTCGTGGTGGTTGAGATGCAGACAGGAAACAATGCGCTCGTAGTTGTTAGGAGGGGTTTTAATTCTAGAAGTTTCTAATTAACATTGTTGTGACTTTACTAGGTAAGGAAAGTAATTTTTATCTGCCTCCTTGTCTTTAGTTATAATATATGACTGATGATAGTACATACCTCCTAGGGCTGTATGAATCCTAAATGAATCAATACACACAAAGGACTTAGGACAGAAGCTGGCACTGAAAACAGTAGGAACCATGATTACGTAGCTATTTCAAAGGAAGCAAAGCATACCAAGAAAATGTTTTCCCCCTGAAGTTACTCTAGATTCCAATTTAGAGGATGAACTAAATCAGTCACCACAAAGACTACATCCATTTTCCTTGTCATGTAGAATCCTGTGGTGACATCACACCAGAAAACAAATTTATATGAGAGAAAATTAATTACATTTGGCAGGGACTTTTATTTGTTTATTATTAAAACATGTTCTGATGATGCTGTAGCTACCATAGCCAGAGGGAAGTAATATACAAACCAAAGCAAATCAGCAAATTTGAACATTATTTTCTGAATATGATATATATTAGGGAGTGAATGCTGTTTGACAGATACCAAGTCTTGGGGGCTCCAAGGGAGGCATCCATCATCCTGCAGAACAAAATAAAACTATAAAATGGGGGAAAACATGGCTATTTACTCTAAGTGTCATCAGTGCTAGTTACTATTTTGGCTTGAAGGAAATAGCAGCTGTTGTTTGTGCCCTACCCACATTCCCTCAGCGCTGATGTATATGTGACAGCTTGAGTTCAACTGTCAGCACCTGTGATCTTTCAAGGATCTCTCTAGCCACCAAATCCTTTCCATCCACCCACATACAGTAGGCCTGACATGCCAGATAATCGACACTCTCTGGGTGCAGCCCTCAACCAATATCTAGTGGGAATTGGTGGACAGATAACCCAGGTCTCTTGCCCCTTGGATATGAGGTTTGTAAGGAGTGTGTTTTACACTGGCCCCCAGAGATTTCCAGTGGGATTAAACTCTAGTTTTCCAAAGTAGTAACCTGCCTCACCACAGTCCCTTCCTTGGCTTTCTTCCCTATCCCATCTCACTTCCCTATGCCCCTCAAATGTTCCCTGAGATTACCTCCAAAATACATTTCTTGGGGCACCTGGGTGGCTCAGTCAGTTGAGTGTCTGACTCTTGATTTTGGCTCGGGTCATGATCTCATGGTTCGTGGGTTTATGCCCCACACTGAGTTCAGCACTGATGTCACAGAGCCTGCTTGGGGTTCTCTCTCTCCTTCTCTCTGCCCCTCCCCTGCTCACATGCATGCACACTCACTCTCTCTCAAAAATAAATGAATAAACATTAAAAAATACATTTCTTGTATTTGAGTTCTTATCTCAGAGTCAGCTTCTGAAGAAACTGATGTGAAGATAAGGTGAATGCCTCTTGTATGGTTTTGAACTGGACCTTATTGGTGCATTTCCCTTTATTAATCACAGAAGAACCCACAAGCACATAATTAAATTGGTTAACTACGTAATGACCAACCGTTTTTACCAAAAAACTCCAACTGATTTCCATACAACAATCAGTTGGATCAATTTTCACAAGATAAGTGTAACTGAAGCCACAAGGTGGTAGATATACAGTTTAGGCTCACTTAGGAAAAGACTTTGAAAGATCTTAAACCTTTTCCTAAGTTCAGAAAGTGAATCATAAACTTGTTGAGGTATATAAAGAAATATATATTTGTTCCAGTATCCGAAACTATTTACTTTCTGTAAAATTTATCCTAACTTTCTATGTTGGCTATTATCAGCTTGTTTTCATTTTTGCAAACAAAACAGAACAGCCACATATTTACAGCTGTAGAAACATATTGACGAGGGATTCTTAAATCTCAGTCTGTTGATAGCAATGATTAACAGTTGGGCTTTGGGGGGGATCAATGAAATCTCTGGAACTGCCTACAAAATGGGACCATGTACTTTTTTTTTTTTCTACTGAAGAAAGTTCCCTGAACTTGCATTAGATTCTCAAAGGTGTCTATGATCCAAAATACATGGGAGAGGCCAACCACATTAACGATACAAGAATTGATTAGCAAGAACCTTTAAATGCATCCTCAAAGAAACCTTTGACAATATTAAAGCATAGAAGATTAAAGACTCTGGTTCTGATCATGGCACAATTATGGCTACCTGATTTACCTTTCTATCATAAACAACCATCAAACTAGACAAAATAAATGAAGCAACTGATTTAAGTCAGTAGGCAAAACAGGGTTTTGATCTTGGAGAGGAGATATACAAGGTAGGCTCCATATTTACTCCACTTTCGGCTTTGGTGAACTTTCTAGACTACAGCCAGAGATGTACCCAAACAGTACCCAAACAGAATAGCAGTCTTGCTCTGCTTAGATCCAGATTGCCGAGTTGGCCTGAATTTACTGTGGAGAGAGACCTGGGCAGAACAGGAGTTTCACACATCTGCACAGGTGACTCCTTGAATCTTTGGTCAAATACAAGTTGTACAGGCATAGGGCAAACTCTATGAGGTCTAGCAGAGAACAGCTGCAGGGAATGTGGAAGATAAAAGAGACACAGGTGGTTCAATTGGCAAAAATGAAGAGATTTTGCTTAATACTTTGGTCATTTAGTTGAGACCCTAGGAAGACCATGCCTAGGGAGAGGGCACTATAGTCCTAGAGGAAGGGCTCTAAAGCCAAGCTTCAAAAAGTTCGAGCTGATCTACCAAAACTTATCTGCCAGCCAAAATAAAATCCAACACTCTTTCTAGGAAGACAACCAAATCCAGGCCAAAACAAAACAAAACAAAACCCCACAACATTCATGATGCCAAGTATAAATTTTAAAAAAGTTACAATATGTGTGAATGAACAGAGAAATCTGAAATATAAGCAGGAGACAAATTCAGAGATCACACAGGTACTGGAATTAGTGGGTAAGGGTTAGAAAATAGCTATTACCAATATAAATATTAAGGAAAAATGGCCACAGTGAGAGAACATGTGGGGAATCTGTTTATAGATCAAACTATAATAAATGAAATGAAATGAAACAGGAACAGCAGATGTACAAGATCTGAAATTAAAATTTTACTGGAAGGGTTTAACAGCAGATTGGACACTGGAGAAGAAAAAAAAAAATCAATGCTTTTGTAAACATGGCAGTAGAAACTATCCAAGTTGAAGGACCAAAAGAAAAATAAAACCAAAAAGTAAAACACCTGTTGCACAATACCAGGGGGTATAACAATAAGTAGTTTCGATTAAAAAAAAAGAGAGAGAGAGAACAGAGAGTCATTGGGGCAGAACATATATTTGAGGAAATAATTGCCCCCCATATTTCAAACTTGTTGAAAAATATCAACTCACAAATCCAAGGAGCTCAAAAAAGTCTTATGATAAACACAAAGAAAAGTGTATCCAGGCAACATCTATCTATCTATCTATTTATTAAAAAAAATGTTTGTTTATGTATTTTGAGAGAGAGAGAGTGCAGGCAGGGGAGGGCCATAGTGAGAGGGAGAGAGAGAATCCCAAGCAGGCTCCATGCTGAGCCTGGATGGATGTGGGGGATGTGGGGGGTGGTAGGGGTAGGCAATTGCAGGATGTGAGATAATGACTTAAGCCGAAATCATGAGTATGAGCCACCCAAGTGCCCGCAGGCAAATTTTAATCACAATTCTGAGGACCAAAGATAAGGAGCAAACTTAAAAATCAGCCAGAGATAAAAGACACATTACACACATGGGAACAATAATAAAAGCAATGACTGATACCTTATCACAGAGGATGCAAGGCAGAGACAATGGAATGACATTATAAAGTGTCAAAAACCAAAACTTTTAACTGAAAATTTAATATCCAGAGATACTTTACTTTATGAAAGAACAAAACATAAGAATGTTTCCAGATAATAAAAGTTAAAACAGTTCATGATAGTAGACCTGCACTATAAAAATTCTTAAAGCTAAAAAGAAACAAAGTACAGATAAAAATTCAAATCCACCTAAACTGATGAGGAGTGGCAGAAATGAAAAATATGTTAGTAAATATGAAAGACTTTAAAAAATTATTAATGTATTTAAAAGGTAATTGGTTACTTAGGGTAAAAATACTAGTATATATTTCATGGACTGGAAGAATCAATATTGTGAAGATTTTAATTCTCCCTAATTTTATCTATATAATCAATGCAATCCCAGTCAAAATCCTAGCAGGTTTCTATCTAAGAATTGCCAAGTTGACTCTAAAATATGTATTCAAATGTAAAAGATCGGGTTTGGTCAAAGGATCTTTAAAAAGAGCAACAAATTTGGAGGATTTGCATTTCCTGATTCTAAGAATTACTACAAGTCAACAGTAATCAAGAGACTGTGGTATTAATAGGCATAAAAACAAAAATCAATGGATCAGATCACAGAGTTCATGAACGGAACCACACTTTATGGTCAAATGACTTTTGGCAAAGGTATTTCAAAGGGGGAAAGAATGGTCTTTTCAAAACATGGTTCTGGAAAAATTGGTTATCCATGTGAGAAGAAATAACATTTGACTACTATATCACACCACATACTATATCATATCATACACCATGATAGCATATAACATAAATTTAATTCAAGATAGATCACAGACTCAAACATAAAAGTTAAAGCAGTAGAGCTTCTAGAATAAAATAGCATCAGAATATATCTGTGATGTTGGGATAGGCAAAGATTTCTCAGACAGGACACAAAAAGCACAAACCATAACAGAAAAGAAATTGGTAAGTTGGACTTCAACAAACTTATAACCTCCTGTTTATCTGGAGACAATGTTTAGAAAATGGATAGACAAGCCATAGACTGGGGAAATATATTTACAGAGCACCTATCGGATAAAATACTAACATCCAAGATCTACAAAGAGCTCTTATAACTCAAAAATAAGAAGACGAACAATGAAATAATAATGGGCTAAAGATTTAAACAGACAATTCACACACAAAAAAGATATTCAAGTGGCCAATAAGCATATGAAAACTTGGTCCACATCTTTAGTTATCAGGAAAATACAAATTACATCCATGTTGAAGTAAAATGTGTACCTACCCTATGACCCAGCAATCCTGGTTGTAGGTATCTACTCAAAAGAAATGAAAATGTGTTCACAAAATAACTTGTTCAAGAACGTTCATAGCAGCTTTATTCACGATAGCTTTATGTGGAAACAACCAAATGTTCATCAACAGGAGAACGGATAAAAAAAATTGTATTTATTTGCACAACAGACTACTAATCAAGTGTAAAGAGGAATGATACGCACAAGGGTGAATATCAAAAACACCTCAAGTTGCTAATATGCTGGTAACCTGGGAAGGGGAGAATGGGGCAGAGATAATGGAAGGAAAGGAAAATTAATGCAGCAATATTTCCCTGACAGCTGTGAGCTTAGGCACTGCTACAGCCGAAACTGTGCTTGGCCATAGAGAATATTAATCAGGTTTAGCTTTTCACCAGCTTAGCGCTGAAAGGGCCATGGTGATTAACGGGACTAATTAAGCCAGCCCCAAGGGCAATGTCTGCATGTAAATATAATAGGATTATTCTTTATGCCTCTCTAATATGTCACCTTATATTACCATTGTGAAATGTTTGGGGCATTTAACCTAATCACTTGTCTAGACTTGTCTTCAAGATAGACAGGCTTTTCAGATTTTATTGTTATTCTTACCCAAAACAGAAAAATCAGATTTAGTCCAGGTAGAGGCAAAAGCAAAAGGGAAAATGTTCCTACAATTTGGTCTCAAAAGAGCCCAGGAAACATGTGATAGGTACCACTGTTGTGAACCCAAAGCCTGTCAGGAAAGTTCACACAATAATGCCTTTCACTTCCCACTCTTCTGAAACCTTCTACCATGTTTTCAAAATATCTATTAAGCCAAGCCCCTGTATTTTTGCAATGGAAATAGTCCATAAAAAACTTTTAGATATCATAAAGAAACATCATCAAAATTCCATGTAGAATAAGCTTCTACCATGAGGTTTCAATTGCTCTATTAACTGGAAGTCAAGAAAGGCTTTCTGGATGGTGGACCTCTATGGTGATACAAGTACAGGGGTGAGCGAGGTCGGGGAGAAGAAATGTAACGAAAACATGCCAACATTGATAGTGATATGAGTATAAACACTACTTTTAAAATCCTTTCATTGTGAAACAAAATACATATATGGATAACCACACAAAACAAATGTGTATCTTAGTGTGTTGTTACAAGGAAAACACGATCCTAACTCCTAACTGGGTCAAGAAATAGAAGTTTGCCAGTCGCCTCTTGGAACTCCTCTTCAACACTCTTTTCCTTCAAAAGTAATCACTATCCTTATCATTTTTCTTTTCTTGAGGGGGGTGGTGAGAGAGAGAGAGAGAGAGAGAGAGAGAGAGAGAGACAGACAAAAGGGGGAGAGAATCTTAAGTAGGCATGTAGCCAGTCTCACAGGGCTCAGTCTCACAACCCCGAGATCATGATCTGAGCTGAAATCAAGAGTCAGATGCTTAACTGACTCAGCCACCCAGGTGCCTCTATCCTTACTTCTTATAGGAATCCTTCCTTGCAAATATTTGTGGTTTTATTAACCAACTGGGAATGCCTAGAAACTATAGCTTAGTCTTGCCTATTAAAAAAAGATATATATATTTAAATATATATTATATTATATATATTAAATATATATTATTATATAAATTATTATATTTAAATATACATATATATTTAAATTTTTAAAATGTTTATTATTTTTGAGAGAGAGAGAGAGAGAGACAGACAGAATGTGAGTGGGGGATGGTGAGGGGCAGAGAGAGAGAGAGAGCCAGAATCCTAAGCAGGCTCCAGATTCCAAGCTGTCAGCATAGAACCTGATACAGGGCTCAAAACCATGAACCATGAGATCATGACCTGAGCCGAAGTCAGACGCCTAACCGACTGAGCCAACCAGGTTCCCCCCCAAAAGATATATTTTTAGAGTCTCTTCTATTATACAGGTCCCCCCTCAATCCCCTTCTTTTCCTACAATTTGCCTCTTTTGACATCGAGAATTTCACACATTCTGGGTTTTGCTGGGATGGTACACTTGTGGTATAGGTCAATGTTTCTCTGCCCATTATATTTCCTACAAACTGGCAGGTGGTTCCAGAAGTTCGATCAGATTCAGGTTGAATCCCTTGACAGAACCAGGGAGGATGCTGTGTTCTTTCTTTTGGAGACACTTTGTTTTCTGTGTTAGGATGTTAGTAGCTGTAGTTTCTCAATGGATGGATACGTTAATTTCAATGAGGTTGCAACATAGTGCTATTCTGTTGTTCATTTTTCATTTATTATTTTGAATACTTTTACAAAGACACACTTATCATCTACTCTTTGGTTACCTGGTGGTACAATTCACATAGGAACGGCAGGATAGATGCTTGATGCTTTTCCTTCATTTACACAATTTCAAGGCAATGAGTTGGCTCACTGTCATCCTCATCATTCAAAGGTGACAGATCACATTTGTAAAAATACTATTACATGGCCATGGATTTATAGATATTTGATGGGTTTAAATTAGTTGCATTTATTATGACTCAAATTGTCACATCTTTGGTAGTGGGAAGCTTCCTCATGTTAGCTCCTGAATCCTTTTGACTTGACCCTTGTAGTCTTTGGTAGCTGTCTAAAATATTCCCAAATCATTCTTACATTTCTAGTTGCAGACCTGGAGTCATCTACTTCTCCAGATGGACATGATTTCTTTTAGTGAGAAATATTTCAGGCCCATATGGGCCCTATTGCTCTTGGGTTGGTTATTATTTCCTCAGTGGACAGGGCTAGGAAATACATGTATCTGTGCCATTTTTTTTAAAGTTTTAATTGCAATTCCAGTTAGTTAACACAGTGTAATGCTCACTTCAGGTGTCAATGTAGTGATTCAACACTTCTATATAATACTTGGTGCTCATTACAAATGCATTCCTTAATCTCCATCACCTATTTAACTTACTTCCCCACCCTCCTCCCTTCTAATAACCATTAGTTTGTTCTCTGTAGTTGAGAGTCTGTTTCTTGGTTTGCCTGTCTTTTTCCCCCCTTTGCTCATGTGTTTTGTTTCTTAAATTCCACATATGAGTGAAAGTATATGGTGTTTGTCTTGTTCTGACTGATTTACCTCACTTAGCATAATACTCTTTAGCTCCATCCATGTTAATGCAAATGGCAAGATATTATTCTTTTTTATGGCTGAGTAATATTCCGTTGTATGTATATACCACATCTTTGTTGCCCATTCATCAGTCGATGGGCACTTGGGCTATTTCCATAATTTGGCTATTGTAGATAATGCTTCTATAAACATCAAGGTGCAGGTATCCCTTCGAGCTAGTATTTCTATATTCTTTGGGTAAATACCTAGTAGTATAATCGCTGGATTGTAGGATAGTTCTATTTTTAACTTTGTGAGGAACCTCCATACTGTTTTCTAGAGTGGCTGCACCAGTTTGCATTCCCACCTACAGCATTTTTCACAGAGCTAGAACAAACAATCCTAAATTTGTATGGAGCCACAAAAAATCACAAATAGCCAAAGCAACCTTGAGAAAGAAAAGCAAAGCTGGAGGCATCACAATTCTGGACTTCAAGTTATATTACAAAGCTGTAGTCATCAAAACAGTATGGTATTGGCACAAACATGGACACATAGATCAATAGAACAGAATAGAAAAACCCATATTTATACGGTCAATTTATTTTTGACAAAGCAGGAAAGAATATCCAGTGAGAAAAAGATAGTCTCTTCAACAAATAATGTTGGGAAAACTAGACAGCAACATGCAAAAGAATGAAACTGGACCACTTTCTTACACCATACACAAAAACTCAAAATGGATGAAAGTCCTAAATGTGAGACAGGAAACCATTAAAATCCTAGAGAACACAGGCAGTAACCTCTTTGACATTGGCTGTAGCAACTTCTTTCTAGATATGTTTCCTGAGGCAAGGGAAACAAAAGCAAAAATAAACTATTGGGACTTCATCAAAATAAAAAATTTCTGCACATTGAAGGAAGCAATCAGCAAAACTAAAGGCAACCTATGGAATAGGAGAAGATATTTGCAAATGACAAATCTCGTAATGGGTTAGTGTGCAAAATATATAAAGAACTTATAAAACTCATCACCCCAAACATGACTAATCCAATTGAAAAGGGACAGAAGACACAGACATTTTTCCAAAGGAGACATACAGATGGCCAATAGACATATGAAAAGATACTCTTCATCACTGATCATCAGGGAAATAGAAATCAAAACTACAATGAGATATCACCTCACACCTGTCAGAATGGCTAAAATTAACAACATGGGAAACAAGAGGTGTTGGCAAGGATGTGGAGAAAGAGGGACCCTCTTGCTCTATGTAGTTTTTTAAAAAATAAAAATACTTGATCTCATCTTACCGATATTTTTATTTCAATTTCAGGAATATAGTCTTTTTTTTTTTTTTTTTAACCTGTCCCATATTACATCTTGTCTCCTTTCTTTTACCCAGAGAATTTTGGACATAGGAAATTATAGAATAGAATGTCCCATAATTTCTTTACCTCACATCTCATGCACAAAAGCCTTAAAATAACAATACTAACACTCAACCTCCAACAGTTAAACAGTTTTTGCCTATGTTTTTCTCTTTGCTCCCTCTCTTCATTTTAAATAGTTGAACGATATGCATATTATCTGAGCATACAGATGTTACACACAATGCTCTCTTCCTCCTAAATGCCATTTAGTCTTCATTGTACCGGTAACTATATACCCAAGGCTCATCTGCAGTCCTTACATCAATATCTTTCTAGTTCTTTAGATTATCTGAAGTTTGGTGTTTAGTAGATTTCTCAGGCAGGCTCATGGGGACAATATTCTGCATTCTTGCTTGTTGATAACAGTTTTTGCCCTTTATAGTGGAAAGTCAATTTTGCTTGATGTAAAATTCTTGCTCACGTATTTCCTCAAGAATATGAAATATATCACATCGTTATCTTCTGACTTAAAGCTTTGATGTTGAAATATATGATAACAAGCTAATTTTTTCATTATAATTCACAAGCTCTTTCTGCTTACATGACCAAAAGTGTTTAAAAATTTCTATTTAAAGTCTAGTAATGTTGTTAAATTGCCTGGGTATTGGTCAACTGTTCTGGGTCAGTCTTCTCAGATAAGTAGTGTGCTCTTGTAGTACGTAGTTTTGAAACTTCAAGATTTTTTAAAATAATTTTTGAGAGAGAGAGAGAGAGAGAGAGAGAGAGAGTGTGTGTGACAGAGCATGAGCAGGGGAGTGGCAGAGAGAGAGGGAGACACAGAATCCAAAGCAGGCTCCAGGCTCTGAGCTGTCAGCACAGAGCTCAATGTGGGGCCTGAACCCACCAACCGTGAGATCATAACCTGAGCTGAAGTCGGACACTTAACCAACTGAGCCACTCAGGCAACCTGTAGATTTGAAACTTTAAAACGGTATCATCATAGTAAAGTTTTCTTAAATAATATTTGTAGCATTTATTCTTTTCGTTTGTTAAGTTTTTTTTCTTCAGGGGTGCTACAATCCATTAATGTTAAGTGTTCTTTGCCTATCTTTAATATCTGACACTTCCTCTCAAATCCTTTTTATCTCTTTATTCATTTTTTGCAACCATTTTTTCTTGCTGTTCACCTTCTATTTTATCTGCAGTGTTGTGAATGAATCAACATTCTTGATTTCTTTCTGATTTAGCCTTTATATTTGAAATGAAATATTCTGTTATTTTAAATTCCTCATTGAAACGGAACTTTATTTCTGTGTTTTTCTGATTCTAATTTTTTCATGTGCTTTATCTTTGTTTTTAAATGCCTTTCTGTCATTATGAATCAGAAGGTTCTGACCTGTTCTGTGGGTATGTCTTTTCTAGCATCATTACATTTTCTGTAGCGATATTATTGTGCTCCTTGTTCTTTTTCTTAATTTTTTAATGGCATTTCTTACCTTTTATGGCATTTGGGTTTGGTACCTTCTGATTGCTTATCTTTATGTGAAATTAATTGTCTTGAATCAAAAGGCCAGGAGAAGGTGGGGCTCCGGATGGCATTTCTGGCTTCACAGAGCTCCCTGTGTATCGGTTCTACGTGGCGTTCAAGAACGTGGTAGTTGCTCTTTGTGATTTCTTGGTTCTGTTCCTCTCCTCACTTTTTTTTTTTAATTTTTTTTTCAACGTTTATTTATTTTTGGGACAGAGAGAGACAGAACATGAACGGGGGAGGGTCAGAGAGAGAGGGAGACACAGAATCGGAAACAGGCTCCAGGCTCTGAGCCATCAGCCCAGAGCCCGACGCGGGGCTCGAACTCACGGACCGCGAGATCGTGACCTGGCTGAAGTCGGACGCTTAACCGACTGCGCCACCCAGGCGCCCCTCCTCTCCTCACTTTTAACTGGACCCTGTCTTTCCTGAATCTCTGTTGCCCCCATCCTGCGCACTGGTCATTCCATTCCTAGCAGTTCGTCTAAATTGCGGTACCTTGTTATGGAAAAGATTCGGGGCCTGGCACTTGGGGGAGTCCATGGGGTCTTAGCTGCTCCAGCCCCTTTGGTGCTCTCAGCCATGGCGGTCCTCATTTCCTACGGGAGTGCGCAAACCTCTGCAGTTTCAGCTGATGTTCCCAATTCCATTTGCCCCACTTTCAGGGGACCACCTTGGCTAGTTTGGGCTTTCTTTGGTCCTTCAAAGAACAATGCTTCTTTCTGTTTTCTCCCCTAAGTCAGTACCAAGCAGGTCTCCAAAGTTACTGGTGATTTCCCCCTGCACCCGCTTGTAGTTTTAGATTCTTTTGGATAGCTTATCAGTTAGTTTGTTTGAAAATATTGTCAATGAGTTTTCTATTTTTCTCTATTATTCTGTCATTTTTATTTTATTTTTTTAAGTTTATTCATTTATTTTAAGAGAGAGAGAGAGAGAGAGAGAATGAGAATGAACACAAGCAGGGGAGGGGCAGAGGGAGGGAGAGAGAATCCAAGCAGGCTTCATGCTGTCAGTGCAGAGCCTGACATGGGGCTCGAAACCACAAACTGTGAGATCATGACCTGAGCTGAAATCAAGAGTCAGATGCTGAACCAACTGAGCCACACAGGCACCCCTATTCTGTCATTTTTAATGTGAGAATTCTGTAAAGATTCAGGAATGATGTCACTGCCGTGATGGCCATCTCCTCAGATTTTTTTTTACTCTTTCAAGTATTAATTTTTAAGACTTCTTAAAGAGTGAAAATGCTTTCTCTTTTTAATACTACCAGCAAACATTTTTCTGGTGTCAGATCATAAGGCAATTTTACCTCTAGACCAACATTTACATCTCAAGTTGATTATAAAGTTGAATTTCTGTCATATTACTCAACCCACCATATGTGGAAAAGTGCAAGCTTCCTGAGAGGGACTTATGGGATGGCTAGATACCAATTACAGACTCAGTGTGTCTATGATTTAGCAGTAAGACCCAAGTGATGCCTTCAAGTAGAATCTTGAGGGATCAAGGTCAGTGGGTATGTGGTAGTGATTGTGAGGGAGTTGGGGGGCATATAGTTTAAGAGGGTACTGAATGCTTGGATACTATGAGTATTCTCACTGAAATTGATTTCATCTGTAAAATTTGGATGAAAATGTACTGAAGCCTTGGAAGGGGATTTTAGCAGTTTTTGGTCATTCAGTAGTGGTTTCCAGGGTTATAAAAATTGTCTCTTAAAAAAAAAAGTTGCCTCTTAGGCAATATTCTCTCTCTCAGCAGGGAGAAATATCACTGAATTTACAGAAAAAGTGCTTCCTCAGGTTCCCCTAGGTGAACTATGCAGTTTGCTATTCTGTGTTGGCCCCTGGGTTTGTGTGATTACACTAATATATTGTATTCAACTCTGCTGCTTTCAAAATTTAAATAAGACATTTTATTTTATTCACTTATTGAGAAAAATGTACAGGGAAGTATTAAGAGGTAACTCATTTCCCTTTTATTTCTTGTTTATTTTGAAGGCATGATAAAAGGGCCTTAGTTACCCGAAGGTTGCCAAATGGCGGATCAAATTTATAAAATCCCATGCAGAATGAGTTTTTAAGACATAAAAATCTGAACATGCAGACTTTTAGATTTTGCCCTTGCATTTAAAATTTCTCTCAGAAGGCAACGCTAAAAACCCGACTGTGACTTTAGGTAAGTTATTTGATGTCTTTGGGCTTGTTTTTCTTTATCAACTGATAAGATACATTGAGATATTTTCAAAGTTCCTTCTCTCCTACTTTGTCATCACTAATGATCTTGTTAAAATCTATTAAAAAGAAACAACCACATCGTCATTTAACTTCACATTAAGGCTTTAGCCCATATGCCGTTTTGAAGTATTCAACAAATGTTCCAAGCTTTGGGGGTATAAATGGAGTTTGGATGGTCACAGAGAGATCCATTCTGGTTTAAGATATTTGAACTACAAAATGTAGTCATACTTGTGTTTTCCTTCAAGTACCCTTTAAAAACCCGAACGGATATTTTGCCTCCTCAGGTTTCTTCATGGTGTTCTTTTTAAAAAAATTTATTTATTTTTAGAGAGAGACAGACAGACAGACAGAAAGAGTGCATGGGCACAAGCAGGGTAGGGGCAGTGAGAGAGGGAGAGAGAAAGAATCCCAAGCAGGCTCTGTACTGTGAGCATGGAGGCAGATGCAGGGCTTGAAAAACCGTGAGATCATGACCTGAGCCAAAATCAAGAGTCAGGCCCTTAACTGACTGAGCTCCCCGGGCGCCCCCATGGTGTTCTCTGTCAAACCGAACTTTAACATGTTGACATAATCAAAGTAATCAAAGTTTTGCGTGATACGCTACGCTGTTGTTTTAAGAAGCTCTTCCCCTCACGTGCATCACAAAGATATTCGCCTACATTATCTTCTATTATTTCATATTTCATTAAGCTGAAGCTCCCATTTTTATATGATGCATAGTACAAATACAGCATTATATTTCTCTGTATGATAAGCCAGTTTTCCCTGAGGCCACACAAAGAGCAGTCCTTTTCTCCATTAGTTTCTGGTGTACTTTCGGATACTACGGTTTCAAACATTTGTGGTCCTGTCTCTAGAGTTTCTATTTGGTTCCACTGGTCTATCTGCTCATTTTTTTGGCCAATGTCTTACTGTATTTTTTACTATGGGATTATGGATATCTTAAATCTTACCTAGGCTAAGTCCTACTCTTTGTTCTTCTTTTTCAGAGTTAAATAGCTTTTTGTGCATATTTTGGCTCTCATATAAATTTCAAAATAGTTTTATCAAGTTCCTTTAAAAATCTGGATAATTTAGGGGCGCCTGGGTGGCGCAGTCGGTTGAGCGTCCGACTTCAGCCAGGTCACGATCTCGCGGTCCGTGAGTTCGAGCCCCGCGTCGGGCTCTGGGCTGACGGCTCAGAGCCTGGAGCCTGTTTCCGATTCTGTGTCTCCCTCTCTCTCTGCCCCTCCCCCGTTCATGCTCTGTCTCTCTCTGTCCCAAAAATAAATAAACGTTGAAAAAAAAATTTTTTTAAAAAATTAAAAAAAAATCTGGATAATTTAGATAGAAATTACATTGAGTTTGTAGATTAATTCGGGAAGAAATGACTTCATATTTTCTAGTTAATTATCACTGTTATAGGAAAATATTGAGTTTTCTAAGTTGGTCTTTAACTGGTGGTCTTGGTGAGACCTCATTTTTTCCCTCCATCTTTATTCAAGTATGATTGACAAATACAAACTGTATATATTTAAGGGGCTCTTGGGTGGCTCAATCAGTTAAGCGTCCAACTTCAGCTCCGGTCATGATCTCAACAGTTTGTGAGATCAAGCCCTGCATGTTTCACTGACAGCTTAAATCCTGCTTCAGATCCTCTGTCTCCCTCTCTCTCTCTGTCCCTCCCCTGCTCACATGTTCTCTCTCTCTCTCTCTCTCAAAAATAAATGAACATAAAAAAACTGTATATATTTAAGATGTACAATGTGGTATCTTGATATACTTTGTGTAATGATTACCACGATCAACTAATTTTCATATCTATCACCTCACATAGTTACCATTTTTGTGTGTGTGTGGTGAGAACACTTAAGATCCACTCTGTGAGTGAATTTAGAGCATACATTAATAACTATAATTACAATGCTGTACCCTAGATGTCTAGAACTTCTTCATCTTATAATGGAAGGTTTGTGCCCTTCGGTTAACATGTCCCCATCTTCTCTATCCCGTAGCCCCTGGCAACCATACAAGTGATATCATCCCAGATTTGTATTCTGTGTCTGGCTCATTTCACTTAGCATAACGTCCTCCATGTTCACCAATGTTGTCAGAAATGTCAGGATTTCCTTCTTTTTAAAAGCTGAGTAACACATTACAATTTCTTCATCCATTCATCCATTGACAGATACTTAGGTTGTTTCCATATCTTGCCTTGTGAATAATGTTGCAAAGAACATGGGGGTGCAGATATCTCTTCGAAATATTGATTTCATTTCCTTTGGATAAGTACCTAGAAGTGAGATTGTTGGATCATGTGGTAGTTC
Source organism: Leopardus geoffroyi (assembly GCF_018350155.1). NCBI lineage: Eukaryota > Metazoa > Chordata > Mammalia > Carnivora > Felidae > Leopardus > Leopardus geoffroyi. Next base: position 10,896,383 of record NC_059343.1, read on the forward strand.
CATTTTTAATTTTTTGAGAAACCTCCCTGTTTTCCACAGCACCTGTACAAACTTACGTTCCCATCAACAGTGAACAAGGGTTCTCTTTCTCTATGTCCTCACCAACACTTATTGTCCCTTGTCTTTTTTGATCATGGCCATTCTAACAGGTCTGAGGTGTTAGTTCATTGTGGTCTTGATTTGCATTTCCCTGATGATTAGTGAGCATTTTTTCATATCCCTGGTTGGCCATTGGTGTATCTTCTTTGGAGAAATTTCCCTGGGCTTTCATTTTTTTTATTTTAGAGACAGAGTGTGTGTGAGCAGGGAGAGGGAGAGGGAGAGGGAGAGAGAGAGAGAGAGAGACAATGAATCTTAAGCAGGCTCCACGCTCAGTGCAGACCCAGACACAGGGTTCAATCTCACAACAGTGAGATCATGACCTGAGCTGAAGTCAAGAGTCAGATGCTCAACTGACTGAGCCACCCAGGTGCCCCTCCCTGGGCTTTTAACTTTAGGAGGGTTTATTTATTTCTGGTTTATCCTTACTATCGAATGTGGCCCTTTGACATCACAACTGCAAAACCTGTAATGTTCATCAGAATCTCCCCTTCTTTGGCAGTCCCCGATTCCAATTTTTGTCTACCTAACACCCAAGGCTCTTTAAAAATCTCTGCTCAGTTTTTCAGCCTTTCAGCCATCACGTTTGAATTGAAAATTGGCCCGAGTAGAAATTGAAGCTTCAAATGCCAGGCTCATTTCTCTTGAGTTTTTCTTCTGTCTCAACTCCAGGACTTGCCGTTCTTTACTTTCTCTGTAGCTCTCCCATGACTTGAAGGAACTATTTAAATATTTGTTCAGTATTTTAGTTGTCCTCAGTGGGAGGGTAGGCCCTAAACAACCTAGTTTATTTTTGCTAGAAACAAAACTTGACAAACCACTTTTAATGAACCCTATATCCCGCTCCTCTACCAGGCAACTTCTGCTGAGAATTCGATAGTAAACTCTTACAAAGAAGCAGCACAAGAATGAGGCACTCCCCTCCAGCTCTGAGGGTTTCTAGGGCATGGGGGGGGGGTGGGTGGAGGAATGACTATTAAGGACAGCAGAGTTACCTGTACCTATTTTACGTGAACATTTTTCTTAACATTTTTTCAATTTTAAGAGACAGAGCGTGAGCAGGGGAGGGGCTGAGCGAGAGGGAGACACAGAATCCGAAGCAGGCTCCAGGCTCTGAGCTGTCGGCACAAAGCCCGATGTGGGGCTCGAACTCACGAACCGTGAGATCATGACCTGAGCTGAAGTTAGACGCTCAACCGACTGAGCCACCCAGGGGCCCCACTTGAACTTAAAAATTTTTTTTTGTAATAATTTCAGATTTACAGAAAAGCTTTGAAGATAAGCACAATATAGCTTCACCCATGTATCTTATCCCGCTTCCCCTGATACAATCGTCTAACATAATCATGGTACATTTGTCAAATCTAAGAAATGAACATTGGTCCAATATGGTTAATCTAAACTACACACATTATTCATATTTAACCAGTTTATCCACTCATATTATTTTTTTTTCTGTTCTACTATCCAATCTTGGGTGCCACATTGACATTTATTTGTCATATCCCCTGATCTGTGAGAATTTCTCAGACTTTCCCTGTTTTTTATGATGGACAGTTTTGAAGAGTACTCATCATATACTTAGTAGAATATCCCTCAGTTTGTGTATCTGATGTGTTTTCAAAATTCAGGTGGGGTTATGGGTTTTGGGGGAAAATACCACAGAGACACACTTCCATTCTCACTCTGTCATATCAGGGATATGTGGTGTAATTGTGACTTCTTACTGATGATGTTAACCTTGTTCACTTGGTTAAGGAGGTGTCTGTCACATCTCTCCACTGTAGAGTTACTGTTTTTCCCTTTGCAACCTACACCTGTTTTATTAGCTGTTTACCACAGAAGGGCTTCTTTGCTCTCTGGATATCACCCTCACAGACCCACGGCAGCCTGGATTTCTCTAGTTGTGGGACAGGCAATAATGGCCTCGAGGTAATGTGAAGAAATAAAAACAACAGGAGAACTTGAAAGCTGTCCTCCAACCCACCTTCCATCGCTACAGCCTTTGCCTTCCACCCCGGGAAGCTACCTTCTCATTACCCCATTGGGTTAGGACACACTTGCCCTCAGCCCCTCAAGGCATCTAAAAGTTTTCATAATTTTACTTCTTCAGTTAATGGTTTCTTGCTTTTGCAGGAGTTGGTTTGTCAGCCTGTCAAAAACCAGAAGCCACCCTTAGGTAATTTTCACAACCCTATGGAATTCTATAGTAGTGATGGCTCAATTTTCCAGCCAAAGAAACTGAGGCTAAGAGAGGCTAAGGGATCTGCTCAGTGGCAGAGAGCTACTCATTGCAGAGTTCAAATTCATACCCAAAGCTCTGGATTCTAACCATTGTGATATACTACCTGTCGGTCACACAGCAACTTGAACAGTGCATATGCAAAACCATGCCCTCCCTTTTCATGCAGAACCATTGTCCTTGCGTGAAGCTGGAACACCAAGCTCAGCTTTGTTCCCTTGGGCTGGGATACTTTATAGGAGACCCTGTCGTCTTATGTGAAGAGCCCTGGTAAAGTCAACCCTCCAGACACACGCAGCCCCATCTGAATCTACTGGATCTTTATGGCTCGGGCTCTCGCACGAGAACCCCAAGACACTTGTTGAAACTGGCCATTCATCTCTACTGCTGAGTATCTCTCTTGAACAGTGTGCCAAGGTCCTCTGCAGACAAGTAGTTCTCTGGCAGTAGTTCAAGATAGCCCCAGAGGAAACTTATCCTGTAAATATTTATTCAATGCCTATTGGTAAAGGGCCAGGTTGGGCGCTGGATGAGAAGGAGTGTAATTTTGAGAGAAAGAAAGATGCCCAAGACACAACTGTCAACTTCCTGGAGTTTAAAAAAATTGGCATTACAGTGAAAAAGTATGTATTTCTATCTCCATGTCCATCTCTGTGTCTATTTCTATTTCTCCACACATATGCACGTGTGCGTGCACACACACATGCGCGCGCACACACACACACACACACACACACACAAGTGGTTGCAAGCTTTTCCATTGCTTTAGAAGTCAGAGAAACATTTTGTGCACCTGGGCAGAGAAAAAAATAACTAAAAAGTGTAATTCTGTGGCCAAACTACATGCCTTGTCATCCTTAGAGAAGTTTCCAGGGTTAGGAAGATACAGAGTTATGTTTTCAAAAACTTAATGCTTTTTTCTATCCATACACTTGATGGCAGATCTTGCTTCACTTTCCTTATGTCTTTGATGATAACAATTTCCTCTTAGAAACATGTTTAATTTTTCCTATTCCATATGTCATCCCTGTGCAAAATCATCTTGTTGACTCACTCTGATATGATATGGACAGGAAACCCAGTGACTGCTTTTTGGTCTCCAGAGCATAATTAGAAGAATATTCCTTTGAACCTCTTCCATGAAAGAATATAAAGTTTGCTTTAAAAAATGGACATACCTCTTATTAATTGTTACTGTGGGTCTTCCAGATACACGCATTTTAATTTAGATTTTTTAAAAACCATCTACAGATAAATAACTATTTTCTTTTCCAGCTAGGTAGAATCAATGCTAGGGGCAACTTAGAAACAGACTGTGGCTTTTGCGACATTTCCTGGCAATTTTTGGCCATAATGACCGTTCCACTGTACCAGTTCTAACAAAGGATGAAATGTTGCTAGAGAAATGTTTTCTTCTCCCTTTACATATTCTTTTTTTTTTCCAACGTTTATTTATTTTTGGGACAGAGAGAGACAGAGCATGAACGGGGGAGGGGCAGAGAGAGAGGGAGACACAGAATCGGAAACAGGCTCCAGGCTCCGAGCCATCAGCCTGGAGCCCGACGCGGGGCTCGAACTTGCGGACTGCGAGATCGTGACCTGGCTGAAGTCGGACGCTTAACCGACTGCGCCACCCAGGCGCCCCTCCCTTTACATATTCTTAACAATTCATTTGACTTCTGCTCCACAAATATATTGCAATTTTTTAAAATGAGAGTGCATAACCTAATGGTTTGAAAAGTCCTTGAGTCCTGGTGAACTGAAGCTTAATTTTAATAGTTTCTTTGGTTTTCATTTATGTATGGATGGATGTTATGTATAGGTATACATACATATGTGTATGTATACACAACTTAGTATCAAAAGTTAGGAAAAAAACTTGATTAAGAATATGTTTACCCTATTTTTAATGTCAAACTACCCATATCAATAAGATCGTAATATCAGATTTTATGTGGTAAATCTTGTGCTGGAGTCAGAAAGGTGTGGTTCAACCCCCAAGATCTACATTAACTATGTATTTTGGTTAATTAAGGTAACACTTTAATGTTAATTTCAACGTAACCGAATACAAATTACTATTTTAAATCTATGGGAGCACTTCAGAATATGTGTATAAACCCAATGGAAGGATCATTTGCCCAGATCAGCCAGATCAATCCAACAATCTGCCAGTTAAATGGACCGGCTATATTGAGGACTCTATTTCTTAAATGGTTTCGTCTCCTTGTTGGTATATATCATAAATATGCAACAGAGATAGTGCGGTAAAGTGAAAGTACACCAGATAAACTCAGGAGACTTTGATACTAATCCCTGGTCTGTCACCAACAGTAATCACGAAACATAAATGTCTATCGTCTTACTAATATTAAAGCACTTCTATACATATTGTATCATTTGATATCAACACCCAGGGAAGCAGATATTCTTACTATCACTTCTTTCTTTTTAGAGCATTTTGGCTATACTTATGTAGATCCTGAAACTCATGAGTTCAAAGGTCCTTGGCCAAGGTGACTTAGTACCAGGAATGTTTGGCATTTCAATCTAAGCCTCCGGGTTTTAGAATTCTCATCTGCAAAATGAAAATTGGATGTTCCCTAAGTCTCTTTCAGTTAAAAAAAAGGGGCTCTCTAGAAGTTATGTTTTCTAGATGGAAAAAGTGTATTAACAAACCAAACTATAGGACATCACCAGAAAGCATGCTGATTTTTGTCTCCCAGTCATTTCATGATTTATTTAGTGGGGGAAATGCCACTTCTGATCCTGGACAAAAACTCAGTCTTGGGACTGTTTTGTCCACTTTCAGGGAAAAAAAAGGCCAATAGTTTTTTTTAAGTTACCAGCACAGACCCAGTTCAGAATTTAGAATGCCATGGTCTTATTATATTAAATAGTCATAACTTGAAGTTAAAATGTCTTCTCCCCTATCTGGAGGCCCTCTATAGGAGAGAAGCCAGGGAAGCAGGGCACGGTGCCTTCCCTTCTCCCCCATCTCCCTGACCATAGTTCTGACAAGACCAGAGCCACAAAAATGGAGGGGAGTCCAGAGGTATGAGACTGTTATAAGCTGCCTGTGTGAATTCTGGGTGTGAGTCCTTCAGGGGCCCTCACTGGGAATATCTGATGGCACTTCTGATATGGAGTGGCAGCTCCCCTTCAGCAGCTGACCCTTCAGGGTCCCACTTTATGAGAACTCCTTCTGCTGTGGTCACAGCTCCCCTCCCATTTTAAATGCCAGAAGGTCTCCCAGCTGGTCCATGGAAAACACTCATCCATTTTCTGCCTTAATAGATCAGTTCCAACCCAATCACCTGTCCTTTACTCCAGTCTTCAGAGCCCATCTCTGCTTTGAGGTTTTACAGGTGGGAGTCAGAGATCTGGCCAATGTGTCCCTTTAACACTAGTGAACAGTGTCAAAACTCTCTGACTAGAAATGAAGGACAGGCATACCACACACTGCTTGGGATGATGGGGTTAACAATCCAGTTCTGTCCAAAGAAATTTTCCTCAAAAATTCTAAATCTTATCTTTATTGATATGCTATATCCTCAATAAAGATGATTAGGCACCCCTAATCATCAAGGGGTGCCTAGGTGGCTCAGTTGGTTAAGCGTCTAACTCTTGATTTCAGCTCAGGACATGATCTCACAGTTAATGAGTTCAAGCCCCGTGTCAGGCTCTGCCCTGACAGCCTGGAGTCTGCTTGGGATTCTCTCTTTCCCTCTCTCTCTGCCCCTGCCCCTACTCACGCTCTCTCTCTCTTTCTCTCAAAGTAAATGAACATGAAGAAAAGATGGTCATCTAATTGTTTCTCAAGAAATAGTTTTGACATTTTTGTTCTCATTGGAATGCAGTATTTATTATTTTCATATATCAGCCAAAAGCCAAAATGGAGACAGAAAGTGCTCCATTGTTAATATTCCCCATGAACATATAGAGAGGCTAGTAAAAGTTTACATCTAAGCATGGCTAGTCCACACTGGCTGTAACACAGCCAACCTAATCACTTTGGCCATTATGTTAATGATCACACCAAATGAATGATAGGTTTTATTTGTGGTTGACTAAGTTGGCTGTGTCACAGGTTTGTTAGTAGAAAAAATATTTTTAATGTTCTCCTCTTGTCAAAGGAATGGAAGGACAAAATGGCAAAGAAGCATTCCATTAAGTTTCTTTTCAGCTATATTGAGATATGATTGACAGAATTTTAAGGTACACAAGTCTAATGATATGATCCATATATATATATTACAAAATGATTACCACAGTAAAGTTAGTTAACATATCCATCACTTCACATAATCACCCTTGTGTGTGCGTGAGAACATTTACAATCTACTCTCTTAGCAACTTTCAATTATACAATAGAGTTTTGTTAACTATAGTCACCATGCTATACCGTTGGATCCTTGGAACCTAATTCAATTTATAACAGAATTTTGTACCCTTTGGCCAACATCTCACCTTCCATGCCCCCCAGTCCCTGAAAACTACCACTGTTCTCTGTATTTCTGTGATTGAGGCTTTTTAAAGATTTCACATATATGTGGAATACCTTCCAGTTATAAGATGAATAAGTTCTGGAGATTTCATGTACAGCAGGGTGACTCTAGTTAATAATACTGAAGTATATACTTGAAACCTACTAAGAAAGTAGATCTCACCGTGGAAACAAAAATGGTAATTATGTGAGATGACAGAGATGTTAACTAACTTTATTGTGGTCATCATGACACAACATATACATGTATCCAACCATTACTTTGTACACCTTGAACTTACTTGGATGTTATATGTCAATTATATCTTAATAAAGCTGGGGAAAGAAGTGAAACTTTACTTCCCAGCCTTCTTATTCCTAACCCATTGAGCACTCAGAGCAGGTAGCATTAGGTGGTCTAAGACTTTGAAGATGAATCTGTCTGCTAGAAGAGCTTCAATTCCAAGCTTGTGAATAGTTTCTGTCATGTAGGGCTTTTCAGTATCCCATGTGGTATGTTATGGGCTATATAAATGCAAATTTCATTTCATTTAGAAAGGAAATGAGCCACACTAAATGGACATAGATACAACTCTAGAATTAAAAGGAAGGTGGATTCCTTCTGTCAGCAGGGCCAAAACAATACTCCATACCAAATGCATCTTTTTTAGAAGTCTTAGCAGTTAAAAGGAACATGAGAGCTTGGATGAAAACAGAAACAGAATGAATTCTCTGTTCCATTTCATTGCTTTACTACTCAGCACCTATAAGGCAGAACTCACCGTGTTGGTTTTCTCTGGTGATTTCTGATTCTGTACGACTACTGGGCTCAAATGAGTTTCTTTTGACCGAATTCTAATAATTAATTCTAATAATGGAAGGCAAATTGCTGCACCATTGTTGGATAGAGCCTTTCTATTGCTTGGCTGACAACGAACAACTGAGGAACAATGTTTCCTAGATAGAAAAGAGAGAGATCAGGCAAATCGTGTGCCAGAGGACACATATACAAATATTATATCTTTCTTCTCTGTGGCAGAAATTCCTTATTGGCATAGCAGAAAAATCTTGTGGCTTTATGAAAAATAATAACTGTAGGTTGGCTTTAACAAACACATCTTAGTTTGCTAAAGCATTGGAGTACAGAAAAGAAATATGGAGTTCCAGCAAGAAAGCTGACAAGGTTAGCCTCAAACTAAACTTAGAAATGAGGACTACATTAAAATGAAAAAAAAAAAAATTAAGCATTCAGTTGAGTTCAAAAGGAAAAATGAGATTCATGCTCAGTTGCCAAAACCAAAAAAGGAATGTAAATTTAGAGTGGAATTTTATGAGAAAAAGATCAGAAGGATTTGAGGGCAATGGACCAGATACAGGCTCTAGTGGGATAGAGTCAGAGGTGGATTAAAGACAGCCACAAATTGTTTGTCACACTTTCCATCAAGACGTAGAAATCCCATTTGTACCTAGACTGATCTCAACCAATCAAATGAGAGAGAAAGGGTGCTGTGTAATATTCAAGGCCATGACTTAAGAGATCTAGAGCTTCCACCTTTCTCCTCTGTGAATGCTCCCTCTTGAAACCCAGCTGCTTTGAGTGGTCATAGGGAGGAGCACCGATGCCTCCTATCCAAAAGCCCAACTGAGCCCCCAGTCAACAGCTACCACCAACCTCCAGCAATCTCAGTGAGCCATCTTGACTATTTCATCTCCAGTAAATCCTCCAGATGACTTCTAGCTAATACTCAGATGGAATAGAAAAAGTACCTAGTTGAGCTCAGTTGACCTATGGACTCATGAGAGATAAGGATAGGTTGTTTTTGTTTTAAGGCAGTAAGTTTCCGAGTAGTTTGTTACACAGAAATAGGTAACCAAGCCAGGGCTTGAGATATTAATATCCACGTAATAACTGAATGTATGGCCATCAGCCTATACGATGCAGAGGGGAGACGCATAAGACCTCTGCATAAGCATGGGACGTGGAAGTGTTGTTCTCTCAGTAGAAGAGGAACTAGAAACACCCTGCCCACCATCCCACATGTGCACCAGGAAGTTGGCCTTTCTTATTTTTATTAGGAGGTAGGTGAAAAAACATTCTTGCATGAAAAACAAAGCCTCAGGCCAACATTATGCCTGGGTGTGGAGGCTAAATTTACACTACTCACTTTGTGCAAGGGTTTCTCCAAGCTGTTAATATAAAAATTGACCAAGAATGGATGAGTCTTCTTGAGTACTTTAACAGAAACAATTTAAAACTGTTCTGTTGCAACAACTCTAAGATTTAAGGTGGCTGTGACACTTATCAGAGTGGGAGAATCCTGATGAAGATGATCTCAAAATAAAAATTTATAAACCATGTGAAGAAATGATTTACTTTGAGAAAAAGTCAAAAGATACAAACCACATAAGTATTCACAAATATAGAGCTTAGGATAACAAATCCAGCTGAAGAATATTTTTGAAAACTGCATTTAAAAATAATTCAGAGGGAAGAGGAAGAATAAAAACTAAACTCAAAGGGGCACCTGGGCGGTTCAGTTGGTTAAGGGTCCGACTTTGGCTCAGGTCATGATCTCCTGGTTTGTGAGTTCAAGCCCCACGTAGGGCTCTGTGCTGACAGCTTGGAGCCTGGAGCCTGCTTCAGATTCTGTGTCTCCCTCTCTCTCTGCCCCTCCCCCACTCACATTCTGTCTGTCTCTGTCTCTAAAGCAAATGAACACTAAAAAAAAATAACTAAACTCAAAAATAAACAAGATAGTTTTTAAATAGCGCATGCCCTTGAAAAAGAGTCAAATGCAGTGGTAAGAAATCAATGAATTAAAAAAATATTGCAAGTTTTAAACAGCAGATTTGGCTTGACTGAAGAAGGAATTAGTGAACTGGAAGACAGATTGGAAAAAATAGCACTAAACATGAAGTGATAAAGAGTTAAAAAAATTTTGAAAGAGATTAAGAGGCATGGACAATAACAGGAAAAGTTCTAACATATATCTAGTAGGGTTCCAGAAAGAAAGGTGAGAAGTAATGGTAGAGAAGGAATAACTGAAGGGACATTAAGAATGTTACTAAGGGTCTGCTTATCACATTTACATTTGTTGTCTAAATAATTATCAACATAGAGGGATGAGATTAACTGTTGTCCTCATTTTTAGTTGAGGAAAGAGAAACTTTGAAAAGCTGTATGACCCAGCACGTTCTTTTCCCTCTAGAGTAGTGTCTGTGTGTGCCCCTGTTCCCCCATGCTTGATTCTCCCCATTTTTCCATCCCACTCACACTGCTCTTTAGCCAAGGTTCCAGTGAGTTTGTGGTCAAATCCAGTGGGCTGCAGTTGCCTGTTCTACGTTAATGATATGTCAGGCCCTCAACCTTGTCAACTGCCACAAATAATACTGTTTAATATAAAAATGGGAGATTTGAATGGAAAAATTTGATGGAAGGAGGGGCCACTCAAGCATCATTAATGAATACTGTAATCCCTTTTGTAGAAGCCCTTCTCTTCTAAGGGCAAACACTTCTACTGATGCACAGAACAAATTCTTGATCCACCTCCATTCCAGAGTAAACGAAAGGTTTTTTAACCACCTTCCTGAAATCAAGATTTTATATTTTAAGGAAAGTGACATTTCCTATGTATGATTGGAAGCATAACATTATAAATGTAACTAGCATTTAGGCTATAAAGAATATCTTCCTTCTGCATCATTCTGAATTTACCAAAACTGTCAGAGAAGACTCCAGTAAGGGTAAGCAAGAAAAGTGGTAGATTGGGTCCAAATTTATTTCTTTCCATTTTACAAGATATGCATAAAAGTATGAGAAAGTGAGTTTCAGGGAATAACTGAAGCATAAAGATGAGAACTTTCCAACCCTCAAAAGAAACAGGTTTATCCTTGGTACTGATCTTAGCCCTCACAGCAGAAATCCTGGGGGAACTGAGGTCTGCTAGAAAGTTATCACATTTTGTAATAACCAAGAGTCTGGCTATAAGCAGAGCTCACTTTTCTCTTGTACTGGACAGGACAAAGGTGGTTGAAGATGAGGTAGGGAAGGCCAATCCTCTTCCACCTAAGTGGTGGCCCCACCATACCACTGTCCCCAGTCCACATATGGTAGTGGCTAAAGCTTAAATATCTAAATCCTCTGTTACTCTCTGATCTTACCCATCTTCCTGTTATTCCTGAGAGAGTAAGTTCTATGATCCTTGTCCCAAAAACAGAAAGGGCTATTTCTGATTTTCATTCTGAGAACTGCCCACTCTCCTGATTTTCTCTCTTCTCTCCATTCCTATCAATCTATTTTTTATCTCCCATCAACTTCTCTTTCTTCATCTATGACTTCCCCTTCTCAGATTTCCTGTACTCAGCTATAGCTTTGCTTTGCCCCACACACAAGTCACTCATTAGTTACTTGACTACCTTCTATTTCCATTTTGTATTTCAACTGGAATTTTTTCCTAAGGGCCTTTCCTCACTGAGTAATTCTAGCCGCTAACTTTGGGAAGAGTTATAAAGGTAAAGTTTTTATTTACAAACATAAAAAATTTTTTTAGGTGGATAGAGAGAGCACCTGAGCAGGGAAGAAGGGCAGAGGGAGGGCGAGAGAGAATCCCAAGCAGGCTCCACACTCAGCACCACGGAGCCCAATATGGGGCTTGATACCATGATCATGACCTGGGCTGAAATCAAGAGTCAGATGCTCAACTGACTGAGCCACCCAGGTGCCCCTAAAAACATTTTTAATAGTAAGTTGGCGATTTGGAACTCAGACCACTTGTTACAGGGCAACACTATTGTAACTGATGGTTATGTGTCACACCAACCACAGAAGTATCTTGAATCCATACTGTATAAAGAATATGCCATAGTTCTAGCAACTGGGAAGTGTGGAACAGGAAGAAAGTGGGAAAGGAAGAGAATTCCCTCTTATTCCTGGTCTGAAGTCATTCCTAGAGAAATTTTTGCTACTGGTGTAGCTTGTTATTGACCTCTTGTCAAACTCTCCTTCTGCATCCTTCCTAGCTTCTCTCTCCCAACCTGCTGGATCCTTCTGCTGTCCAAAGTTCTATTTTGTGGAGTAACAAGAGCTAAAATTTTCCTGTTCTCCAGAGTAGTCAGATTCAGAATTATTTTCTTTTACTCCTTCCCACCTTAATCAAGACATTCATGCTCTCAGTCTGTTGAATTTCAACTAAGCTTTAGGGGATGAAGGCAGAGGGATAAAGTAGCTTATGTGGAGACTCTACTATGTTTGGAGAACTTTAATAAATATTATCTTATTAATCCTCAACAACCGCACTATAAACATGGTATTTTTGAACCCAGTTTACAGATGGGGCGACTAAGACTCAGAGGACCGAGCTCACTTGCTTCATTAGTTACCTATTGCTATGTAGTAAAAAATTCACCCAATATTTAGTGACTTAAAACAATTCGCATTTGTGATCTCACCATTTCTGTGGGTCAGGAATCTGGGTGCAGCTTAATTGGGTCTTGTACTTCAGGGTCCGTCACAGGCTACAATCAAGGCATTGGCTGGTCTGGAATCATCTTAAGACTCAACTAAGGAAGGATATAGTCCAAGCTCATGTGGTTGTTGGCAGAATTCAGTTCCTCATGGGTTGTTGAGCCAAGGGCCTCAGTCTATGGCTATGTGTTGGGTGGAGGCTGCCCTCATTTCCTTAACATATGGGCTTCTCCAATGTGGCAGCTTGGTTTGTCAAAACCTGCAAGCCGAGGTGATAGAATCAAAGAGTAAACCCCAAGTCACAATCTCTTGTAACCTAGTCATATAAATGACATCCTGTCAGCTTTGCTACATCTTACTTGTTAGAAGCAAGTCACTATTTGCATACACTCAAGGGGAGGGGATTGCACAGGGCTTGAATACTGCAGGTTGGGATCATTAAGACCCTACAGCTGATAGGAGGAAAATGATATTTAAACCTAGTCTGTTAGTGTCTAACTCTGTGTCCTTTTCACTCAATGAGGTGGCAATCTGACTGAGCTGACTCACATTGATGAAGAGGAACAAATTTGGGGCTTTTCCAGATGATCCTTTCAAGGTGCTCTCTCAATGGGATGTAAGATTGGGACTTAATGATAGTAATAATGGGACCAGGTTCTGGAGAACTCTGGTGTACTTAGACATGAGCTGAAATTTCCTGTGGTGTGAACCCTGGAGTCAGAGTGGATGAGCAGGGGGTGTGTCCTGGTGCTGGTGAAGGGGGGGGGGGAAGCTGTGTGTAGCATGCAGAGAAAAGAGAGGCAGGGAAGACAGTCAGGGATAATTGCACTAGATACCCAAGACGGTAGCATACTTTCTTTTTTTTTTTTTTTTAACGTTTATTTATTTTTGAGACAGAGAGAGACAGAGCATGAATGGGGGAGGGTCAGAGAGAGAGAGGGAGACACAGAATCTGAAACAGGCTCCAGGCTCTGCACTGTCAGCACTGAGCCCAACACGGGGCTGGAACTCATGGACCGCGAGATCACGACCTGAGCCGAAGTCGGACGCTCAACCGACTGAGCCACCCAGGCGCCCCAGGAGCATACTTTAGAATCTAGTAAAGTGCTTTTATTTGCTGACACAATTGATCAGCACATAGAAAAGCACTAATTGCATAGGTTCTTAACCAGGTAACCAGACGCATAGCAAGATACTCTAAGATATTATGGAGGTAGCAACTGCAGGAAGCAACAGGGTGATATGACAATCTTGGTTTTAAACATGAGGAAACTGAGAGCCAGAGAGCTTATCCAGGAAATGATGTAATTTAATAACAGAGCTGGTAAAACTGTGTTCTGATGTGATGAATGAAGTATCTTGCCCTGCATATAAATGAGTAAATAAGTGTAAGCAAGCCTTCCTCCCTTTGCCTGTGAATAGAGGAAGTATGTTTGGCTAAGTAAGGAGAATGGTGGCAGAGAAGGTGGGTGCCTTACTACCAAGGGTATGGATCTGGTTGCTGATGAAGAACTTTCATTAATCCAGAGATGCCCATGGCCGCTGCTGAACTGAAAGGGATCTGAGCAGAAGCCAGGGGCCTGTCCCATCTGACTGTTACGGTGTGGTTCAGTCACAGCAACTCTTCCCTGTCTCCTTTTTCTGGGATTCACCTGGGCTGATGTGGTTCATAACACGTGATCATTAGGGCCACACCTGCATGCATTTAGTGCCATCCCTCTTCCAAGGTCACAGGATGACTATGAGGTAAATCGGAGTTTGAACCCAGGTCTCATGATGCCAAACAGTTTGCTCCTTCCTCTACACCGAACAGTTAATTGAGCATTGGGAAAAGGCAGATGCACAATGACCTGAATATGGAAGAGACTAGAAGCAGTGGCCCAGAATAGGGAAGGGAGGAAAGTGCTAAGAGTGTAAAAAAAAAAACAAAAACAAAACCAAAAACAACCAGGGAACATTCGTTGAGTACTTTTTGTTTTCTGGGCATCCTGCTAAGCATTTTACATGTATTTTTGCACTTAATCCTTTCAACAACCTTGTAAGGTACATTCTGTTATTATTATTGCTATTTGACAGATGAGCAATCTGAGACTCAGGTAGATTAAAACGTCTTGTTTAAGGTCCAGAGCTGAGAAGTAATGGAACTGGGATTCAAATCTCGTTATCTTTGTCTTCATCTTTTGATCCTGAGTTACCTCTGGAGCCTCTTCTTCCTCCAGAGCCCAACTCAAAGAAAACACCTGGACACTAGCTTACTTGCTGGGCCTCTTGTTGGAATTCATTTTAAAGGCTAATGAAATGTCAACCATAACATCATATTGGTGTCCAATGGGAATTTGTACCTTAGGTAATAAAACATGGAGCTAAAAAATCTTGTACCTCACAGCTTATATACCTGGGGAATGTTGGGGAACATAATTTCCAAAGGAAGAGGTTTTAGCTAAAAGATTTATTAAGCTGGATCTTTCACAGCCCAATGGAAGCTTTATCAGTTGCTTGGCAACTGGTTTTTGAGACGGTGCAACTTGATCCAACTGACAAGCAAAAAAAAAAAAAAAAAAAAAAAAGAAAAGAAAGGCTAAAGCAACTTCGTTATCATATAAACTCATTCTTGTCTAAGAGCTGAATCTAGATTCTGGATCATTTGTCTTCCAGTGACTTCTGTATCTATCTACTAAAATTACTAGTTCCCTAGGTAATATCTATGCCTATGGTTTGTAGCAAAATGCTAGCATAACATCTGTGAAGTTCTTTTTGCAAATAAGTGTTGTGAACTTTTTCAAAGCCCTGGGTAAGTGTGGTTTCTCTTCAGGGAATATAAATCTTAAATTTCTACTCTGAGAAATACAAGAAGATCACAGTTGATGGGGGGTGGGGGGATCTGGATTCTTAGTGACCTTCCATCCATGACTACCTTGAATCAGATACAGTTTTAGTTGTTTTTTCTAGGAGGTGCTACATCTGAAAACAGTAAAGACAAACTTCTCTTCCCTCCTCACTATGCACCTGTCATAAATGCCCACTAAATATACCTAGGTCAACTCCAGGTATTCCATCAAGGCTGGGCAGCATGCAAACGTTTTACTTACAAGGAGCTCCAGTGGTAACAGAGCTGAGGTATGGTAAATAGGTCTGAGAGTCACAACCTTCTAAGACTATCTTTGGCTTTCGCATCGCCTTCTACCTGAGATTTAAGAGCTTCTAAGTAGTAGAGCCAAGACTTGAACCCAAATGTATGAACTCAGGATCATACTGTTTCCACTTTACAATGATAGAACCTCTTCTTCCTCAACTGTTAAGGACACTACTGTGGCTTTTTTTTTTTTTTTTTTTTTTGGTTTAAAACAAGAGAAATTTATTTTCTAATGGTTCTAGAGGCTAGAAATCTGAATCAAGATGTCAGCAGGGCCATCTTTCCTTTGAAACCTGTAGAGCAGAATTCTTTGCCTTTTCCCAGCT
The DNA here is from genome assembly GCF_018350155.1 of Leopardus geoffroyi. Taxonomy (NCBI): domain Eukaryota; kingdom Metazoa; phylum Chordata; class Mammalia; order Carnivora; family Felidae; genus Leopardus; species Leopardus geoffroyi. The sequence goes on from NC_059343.1 coordinate 10,912,133, forward strand.
TCTGGTGTTTTGCCTGCAATCTAAGGACATTACTGTCATTTTGACGAAGTTTTATGCCCTGGGATCACCTCTGCCATCATATGGGAAATCACCGTAAAACATCCAAGTGCTGGCTCCTTACAATGGTCTAAAGAGTTTTGCTATAAAGCATATACTTGGACTCAACCTATAAAGGCCGTTGATGGCATCACATCAACCTCTGGCTTTATGAATGCTAAAGCAAGAGAAACTTCTAGTGACCGCTCATATTCACTATCATTTCAATGGTGTGTGTGTGTTCACTGTCATGGGTATATGTGTGTGCATGTCTATGTAATTGTGAAATTAGCAAATACAATTATGATTTTTATTATGAATCACAGACACAGTGATTGTGGAATTAACTCTATTAATTTTTTTGTGTGGGGGTCGTCTTATAAAAAAGTAATATATACAATATATTAGATAGGTTTGGAGTCCGTTTACCTATTTAGGGTGTTAAAACCCATTTTTTTCATTTTTGGAATTTATTTGTTTATTATTTATTTAATTCCAGTATAGTTAACATGCAGAAATATATTAACTTCGGGTGTAAAATATAGTGATTCGACAATTCTATACATTACTCAGTGTTCATCATGAAAAATGTACTCTTAATTCCCATCACCTATTTCACCCATACCCCCCCCCCACCTCCCTTCTAGCAACCATCAGCTTGTTTTCTATAGTTAGAGTCTGTTTTTTGCGCACACACACACACACACACACACACATATATATGTATGTTTAATTTTTTTGAGAGAGTGCAAGTGGGGGAGGAGCAGAGAGAGAGGGGGGGACAGAGGATCCAACGTGGGCTCTGCACTGACAGGGTGACAGCAGTGAACCTGATGCAGGGTTGGAACTCATGAACTGTGAGATCATGACTTGAGCCAAAGTCCAACACTCAACCAATGGAGCCACTCAGGCATCCCTCTTTTATTCTTTGTTCATTTGTTTTGTTTCTAAAGGGTCAGTATCCAAAATATATAAATAACTTATACAACTCAACACCAAAAAACCAAATAATCCAATTAAAAAATGAGAGGGTATAAACAGGTATTTCTCCAAAGAAGACATACAGATGACCAACAGACACATGAAAAGATGCTCAACATTGTTAATCATCAGGAAAATGCAAATCAAAACCACAATGAGATATCACCTCGCACATGCCAGAATGGCTAAAATAAAAAACACAAGAAACAAGTGTTCGAAGGATGCTGAGAAAAAGGAACCCAGGTGCACTGTTGGTGGGAATGCAAACTGGTGCAGCCACTGTGGAAGATAGTAGGGAGGTTCTTCCAAAAATTAAAAATAGAATTACCGTATAATCCAATCACTCCACTACTGGGTGTTTACCCAAAGAATATGAAAACACTAATTTGAAAAGATGCATGCACCCCTAGTTTATAGCAGGATTATTTACAATCACCAGATTATGGAAGCAGCCCAAGCATCCACTGATGGATGAATGTGGTATAAAGAAATGTGGTATATACGTAAAATGGAATATTACTCAGCCACAAGAAGAATGAAATCTTGCCAGTTGTAACGATGTGGATGGACCTAAAGAGTACAATGCTAAGTGAACTAAGAGAATAACAAATACCATATGATTTCATTCATATGTAGAATTTAAGAAGCAAAACAAAGAAAAAAAAAAAGACAAACAAAAACCAGACTCTTTACTATAGAGAACAAACTGGTGGTTGCCAGAGGGGAGGCGGGTGGGAAGATGGATGAAATAGGGGAAGGGGATTAAGAGTACACTTATGGAGAATGAAAAAAGCCCCAGATAGTATTGCTGTTAAAAAAAGAACAAAACCAAAACAAAAAAAGAGTACACTTATGGTGATGAGCAGTGAGTAACATATAAAATTCTTGAATCACTATATTGTACACCTGAAACTAATACAAAACTGTATGTTAATTATACTGGAATTAAAAAAAATAAAGAATGACAACAAATTGAAACACATAAACCTAATTATATGTCAGGGTAATGTCACAAGCATATAGAAATAGGAATAACCTCAAATGACTTTAAAACACAGTGTATTGATTGTATGTCTCTAGCGGGGTATCTCCCGAGGACAGCAAAAACCACAAAGAAATCTTAAACTGTACTGTCACCTTACTGCTAGTAGTAAAATTATTATTGGTGTTTTTGTAATTACTATGGGTATATTTTATTTTATTTTTTATTTTTTTAGATTTATTTATTTACTTTTTAGTAATCTCTATATCCAATGTGGGGCTCAAACTCACGACCCCAAGATCAAGAGTTGCAAGCTCTTCCGACTGAGCCATCCAGGTGCCCCTCTGTGGGTATATTTTAGATAACGCAAATAAGTAATTATGTTGCTGCCATTAGAAATCAAAATTTTCGGTATTTTTGAGGATGTGAAGGAAAGGGAACACTTGTGCACTGCTGGTGGGAATGCAAATTAGTACAGCCACTGTGGAAAACAACATGGAGGGTTTTCAAAAATTTAATAATTTTTTTAATGTTTATTTATTCTTGAGTGAGACAGAGACAGGGCACAAGCAGGAGAGGGGCACAGAGAGACAGGGAGACACAGAATCTGAAGCAGGCTTGAGGCTCCGAGCTGTTCGCACAGAGCCCGTTGTGGGGCTCAAACCCATGAACTGTGAGATCATGACCTGAGCTGAAGTCAGACACTTAACCAACTGAGCCACCCAGGTGCCCCTTAAAAATTTAAAATAGAACCACTATATGATCCGGCAACCCCATGTCTAGGTCCTTTCAAAGTCGAGTGGATAAAGAAAATGTGATATATATATATACATATATATATATATATAATGGAATATATATATATATAATGGAATATATATATATAATGGAATATATATATATATAATGGAATATATATATATAATGGAATATATATATAATGGAATATATATATATAATGGAATATATATATATATATATATATATATATATATATATATATAATGGAATATTATTCAGCCATAGAAAAAGAGGAAATCCTGCCATCTGTGATAACATGGATGAACCTGGATGACATAATGCTAAGTGAACTAAGCAAGACACAGAAGAAGAAATATCACATGATCTTTCTTATATATATAGAATGGTGGTTGCAGGGACTGGCGGAAGGGGGAAATGGAGCGAAGGTGGTCAAAGGGTACAAACTTTCAGTTGTGCAAGATGGATAAGTTCTAGAGATCTAACGTACAGCATGGTGACAGGAGTCAAGACTGTACTGTATATTTGAAATTTGCTAGGAAGATATATCTTAATTTAAAGCTTCCCATTGCATACACAAATGGTAATTATGTAGAAGTCATGGATATGTTAATTAGCATGACTGTGGTGATCTTTACACAATGTATCCATATATCAAAACTTCAAGCTGTACACTGTAACTATATACAGTTTTTTAAAAGTTATTTATTTATTTATCTATTTATTTAGAGAGGGAGGGAGGGAGGGGCAGAGAGAGGGAGGGAGAGAGAATCTCAAGCACCGTGAGATCATGACTTGAGCCAAAATCAGGAGTCAGATGCTTAACCAACTGAGCCACCCAGGCACCCCAACTATATATGATTTTTATAAGTAAATATAGCTCAATCAAGCTGGTAAAAATAAAGAAGTCAATATTTTCAGTGTGAAAAACATACAAGTATAAAATGAAAGTAAAAACCTTATCATCTTACAAGTGAATAGGAAAATATAATATGAACTTATTACTTTTTACTGTCATAAAATGTTTCCCCAAATCTTCTCACTGAAAAGGTCTTAAATTAATGACAACCTTGTAGCAATAAGTCCTTTTATGGCCCAGTTTATGTTGTAAAGATACAACTCCTTGATAAAAAGAACCAAGGTTCCTTGGAGAAATGACAGATCCGACGTCTGGAGCAAGCCTTGGGAGAAATGAAGCTGAAATTCTCTTCGTATGAGAAGGCAGACGATGCTATAGAACACTCTGCTGAGTGTGTCAAAAGGATAATGGGAGGCAGAAAATTATTATCTCTGTAGGTTGCACATGTTGCTGAAATTGGTAAATAAAGTATCAGAGTCAAGCTTTTATTCTGATTTTCTTGTGTGAATGGTATGTGAAGGTAAACAATAGTTCCTGAAGGGAAGTTCCCTTTCATAGAACAATTCTAGGAAATAAATACGGAACAGAATTAGAAAATCATTATTTTTGCAACCATCAAAGAAATAATGAAGGTAGCCAATCACCACTGATAAATACCAAACCATTGGCTAAAAGCTTCCTAACTTCATAATGATGGATTGAGCTGATAGCCCAGGAATCCAGTGATCATTCTCACATCATTGAAAATGGGACAGAGATTGGGTGCCTTCTTTTATTTAAAAATTTTTTTAAATGTTTATTTATTTTTGAGATAGAGACAGTGTGAGTGGAGGATGGGTAGAGAGAGAGGGAGACACAGAATCCAAAGCAGGCTCTAGGAATGAAGCGGAAACTCTCTTCGTATGAGAGATCCCGACATGGGGCTTGAACTCATAAACTGTGAGATCATGACCTGAGCCAAAGTCGGACGCTTAACCGACTGAGCCACCCAGGTACCCTGATTGGGTGCCTTATTATAAGATACAATAGGATATTCACAGCACTACCTGAGTTATTCTCAAAGAAAAAAATTGAACCTGAATTGAACTGAGCCTCAAGGTCTGTCTGCCAGTTTACGGAAGATATTGGCAAAGAGAGAAACGAGTTAAATGATACCATGAGGAAGTAATAAAAATCCCAACCATACTCCATTCTTCAAGACAAATAACCAAGTTTATCCAACAAATTTGTATCACGAGAACTAAAAAATAATTAGGTATAGATGGTCCTCAACTTACAATGGTTTGATTTACAATTTTTTGACTTTATGGTGGTGTGAAAGTGATATGCATTCAGTAGAAACGTTACTTCAAATTTTGAATTTGAATCTATTCCCAGGCTAGTAATATGAGGTATGATCCTCTCTCATGATGCTGGACAGGGGAGAGAGCTGTAGCTCCCAGTCAGCCACACAATCACAAGGGTCAACAACTGATACACTGACAACTGTTCTATACCCATACAACCAGGCTGGTTTTCACTTTCAGTACAGTATTCAATTAATTACATGAGAGTCAAAACTCTATTATAAAATTGGTTTTGTGTTAGATGATTTTGCTCAGCTGTCGGGTAACAAGAGTGTTCTGAGCATGTTTAAGGTAGGCTAGGCTAAGCTATGATGTTCAGTAGGGTAGGTGTATTAAATGCGTTTTGACTTTTTGATATTTTCAACTTACAAGGGGTTTATCAAGATGTTATCCCATTGTAAGTCAAGGAAGACCTGTAATAGAATTAATAGAAACTAGAGAGCCATAATCAGATGCGATGAGTGGAACTTGTGAATACTGGTTCAAACAAATTAATTAAAAAATGACATTTTCAGATATTAGAGAAATTTGTAATGGACTAATTGTGATGTGATATTAAGGAACTGTTAATTTTGTTTGGTGGGTTAATGGCATAATGGTTAATTTACAAATAATACCTTTATCAGAGAGACAAACTAAAACATTTACAGTGAAATGACATGATATCTATCATTTGGTTTAAGATGCTCCAGTGTGGGGGGGGGGGGGTGAGGGGAGAAAAAAAAGTGGGTGTGTATAAATGAAACAAAGATGGCAAAATGTTGATTCTTTGTTGAATCTGAGTGATGAGAACAGGAGAGTTTATTATATATATTTTTTCTTCTTGTGGGTGTTTGAAGGCATCCACTATCAAAAGTTATCAGAAATTGCCCAAAACTCAAATCAATTATTTTGCAGCATTTTTCAATGATGTAAACACTTTAATAATGGTAAAGGCATTGCAATTTCATAATGAAATGCATATTTGATGCTTCAGCTAATTCGAAGTTACCATGATTTTATTTACTGTGATAAAAATCCTAGCCTAATTTTTCCTTTGATTTTCAACAGAAAATGACTGGATTGGCAACTTTTGATTTTATTTTCCTCCAACAGGAGACAAGAGGTGAGAAACAAACAAGAATCCTTTTGCAATGTTCTGTAATCCTCGACCTCCTTCTATTCTAATAAAACCTGGTTTGCTTGTCAGTTTAACATTTTATTAAAGGTCAAATTGCAGTTTGTAATAAGTAAATTCTAGAAATGTGGGTAATATTAGTTTCATTTGAGGGCAAATATAGCTGTTTAAAAATAATTATCAGAGGAAGTAAAATCCTTCTTTGGTATTGGCATTATTCCATTATTTATACATTTTACTTTTAAGTAAATATCTTGCTTTATTTTTATATGTCTTATTTCCCCTTCTCCATATTTTCCTCCTCATGACCTCTTTTTCTGATTAACTCTTTGCTCATATCTTAAGGATTGGTTGAAATGTTACCCTACGATCCTCTCGATTAATAATAATAATGCTGTACATTAAGCACTCACTAATAGGGCCATGTGTGTTATGATGGCTTTACACATAAAAACGCATCCAGTCTTCCCTATAAGCCAATGAAAGGGGTGCGATTTTGTACCTACTTACAAGCTGAAGCCCAGAGACATGTATAGACATTTCTCCAAAGAAGACATCCAGATGGCCAACAGACACATGAAAAGATGCTCATCATTACATTTCATCAGGGAAATGCAAATCAAAACTACAATGAGCTATCCCCTCACACCTGTCAGAATGGCTAAAATCAATAATACAAGAAACAACAGGTGTTGGTGAGGAAATGGAGAAAAAGCAACCCTCTTGCACTGTCAGCGGGAATGTAAACTGGTGTAGCCACTCTGGAAAACATGGAGGTTCCTCAAAAAAGTTAAAAATAGAACTACCCTACAATTTAGCAATTGCACTACTGGGTATTTACCCAAAGAATATAAGAACACTAATTCAAAGAGATACATGCACCCCTGTGTTTACAGAAACATCATTTACAATAGCCAAGATATGGTGAAGTGTCCATTGACTGATGAATGAAAAAAGAATACTAGTATACATATACAATAGAATATTATTCAGCCATAAAAAAGAATGAAATCTTGCCATTTGCAACGACATGGATGAATCTACAGAGTATAATGCTAAGTGAAATAAGTCAGAGAAAGACAGGTACCATATGATCTCACTCATATGTGGAATTTAAGAAACAAAACTGGGGACCCTGGGTGGTTAAATGTCTGACTCTTGGTTTCAGCTTAGGTCATGATCTCACAGTTTACAAGTTCGAGACCCGCATCGGGCTCTGTGCTGGCAGTGTGCAACCTGGTTGGGATTCTCTCTTTTCCTCTCTCTGCCCCTTCAATGCGCACTCTCTCTCTCTCTCAAAATAAACAAAGTTAAAGAAAAAGAAACAAAATAAACAAGGGAAAAAAATAGAGAGGGAGAGGCAAACCAACAAACAGACTCTTAACTATAGAGAACAAACTGATGCTTACCAGAAGGGAGGTGAGTGGGGAGATGGGGGAAGTAGGTGATGGGGATTAAGGAGTGCACTTGTGATGAGCACAGGGTGATGTATGGAATTGTTGAGTCACTATATTGTACACCTGAAACTCATATTACACTGTATGGTAACTAACCGGAATTAAAAATAAAAACTAAAAAAATTACATGTAGTTAGGTCATACTTACATAAATGTCAACTTTACTTTGGGTATCCAATAATGACCTACCTGCACTTCCTTCTCTTACAAAAAGGCACCAACAGAGTAGGGAGTGAGATGTGGAGAAGAGAAATAATTACTACATTCAGTGTTACATGAACTTTCATTGCCTACAAGTGAGGATAGTCATTCATGAGCAAAAAACACTGTCATCAACTTCCTTAGTCATGAGCCTTCCCCCAAATGTATCTTCTACTTTATGAGAACGGGCTATTTCATTTTGTATTCTACATCTTTACAATAATTTTGAAACCTATTTCAGAATTTAAAGATAGGATAATTCAGTTTTTCAATCGATTGCACACTATGGTTAAATCACTCCAGTGTCCAAGGGCCTACCACTTTATTTCTTAAAACCAATTAGCAAGTATAATTAAACCATAGGGGAAATTGTGTGTCTGACACCATTTAACATCTCCTTCTGAAAGGATGCCATTAATTGTCCATATCCTTTTATCTGAGTCCTATTTATCACAGGGACATCCTCAGGGTGAACCTTGGGGACTGTTTTCCTGGAACACTAGGAAGATTTAAAATCTTCAGTGGTCATTATATTGTAAACTGTTTCATGATTTGGTCATTTAGGACAACACGTGTCAGCTCCTTGACCCCAGGAGATAGCTTGAGTGTCAGAATGAACATCTGAATTATTTAATTACATCAGCCTTTGAGGTGCTGTCTTTGAGAATGGAGCCAGGTTCACGAATGACTGTTGTTATAAAGATGGAGGTAGATGGGGAGCCTGGGTGGCTCAATTGGTTGAGTGTCTGACTTCAGCTCAGGTCATGATCTCACACTCCCTGAGTTTGAGCCCCACATAGGGCTCTGCACTGACAGCTCAGAGCCTGGAGCCTACTTCAGATTCTGTGTCTCCCTCTCTCTCTGCCCCTCCCCTGCTCAGGCTCTCTGTCTCAAAAATAAATAAAAACATTAAAAACAATTTTAAAAAAAGGTGGAGGTGGAATTTATCTACCATATGTGTCCACAAGTTTGTCTACTGATCAGAAAGCAGAAAGTTGCCCTTAGGTCTGCTGACATTTGTAATTTATGCTACACAATGTTAAAACATCATTATTATCTTCATTATGTATTTACAAAACATTTTCACTTATAAAATATGGACAAGTCAAAGGAAGATTTTAAATCAGCTATAACCCCATCCTTTTGTTGACGTTTTACTAGTAATCATTCCTATTTTTTCCCCCTTGGAGACAAATTTATTTTTACTAAAAATGAGATGTATTTCAATAAATAGTTCAAAAGTTTAGAATAAAGCAGAATCCAAACCAACACAGTACGTAACTTGCTTCAAAAAGTGTTTATATAGTAAGAACTTCTTCTCATGCTGCTAAATGTTTAAACTATAGCCTTATTTTTAGTGATGGCATAGCATTTTGTTGTACAGATATAACAATTTACATAATCCAATTTACTATTTTTGGAAATTAGTTTTTCTCCCCCTTTAAGTACTGCAGGATGAACTTTTTTTGTAGCCAAATATTTGCACATATCCATAACTATTTCACTGAACAAATTTCTTAAAAGTGGAATTCCTGAAACGAAAGGCGCTATTTTTTAATCCAAAAAAGTCTATCCATTTGGCCTGTTTTCTTTTCCAAGTAGTTTAAAAATACCTGAACATTAGGTCTCACTGTTTTGTAAAAAGACCGCTTTTATCACCTGACTTCAACTCATGTCAAGGAGTTCTGTTGTTGGCTGAGTGACAGCTGCAACAGGGATGATTTAAATTTTCATTGCTCCCAGCATTTTCTCACTCTTTCATTTTGTTTTACATACATGTCTTATGTATGATCATGTATCCTGGTTTGCCTTGGACAGCTACAGTTTATGTGTATTGTTCCAGCATAATTATTCATAGCACCCCATTTCACCCTCAACATTGTTCCAATTTAGGTGGTCATGATGTGAATGTGAGAGAATGTGTTTGGAGCTTTAGAAACAAGCATGAGAAGTACTTAGAGCTCACTAGGTTGAAGATGAATAAGGAGCAATGAAATCATCATTATCCACCCATGATACCACTTGAAAATTCTAGTTTCCAAAAGAAAATCAAGAAATGCTTGAAGTGGATGAACCATAATAGTGGGGGTTACCAACATTGGTGCTAGAAGCTGCATTTATTGAAGAGTTAAGAATTCTTTGACTTGGAGGGTACCTTAAGTCCCTGACTGATGAGATTCATAGGTTTTCCCTAGAAAGGGCGTAATTGTTGGTAGTCAGGTCATGGCTTACCAAAGAGGTAGTCTTAGAGGAACTGGTGTCCTCTGGCAGGGTGAGTTAGCTTGAGAAACTGGAAATAGAGGAAGGTGGTTCTGGGCTCTACTGCCTACTTGCACATTTTCCTCAAGTCCATTCTGCTATTTATTTCACAGTTACCAGCATTACTTCCTGAATGATGTTTATACTCTTCTTTTGAATTTCCAAGGACATAATTCTGGGCACATAGTAATTGCTTATTAAATGTTGTGTGTTATAAATAAAGAGAATAATGAAGACTGTGGTAGAATGCATGAACCATGACATTTGGTACCCAGATGTTTAATTTCAGGCTTCTTCTCATCAACTTTATTTTTTTTCAAAGCAAATTATTTACTGCCTTCTATAGCTGTTTCTTCTAAAGAACATTTTGAACAGAGCTTAAAGGAATACATCGCTAAAGCCCTGGATTTTCTAGGAAGGTCCAATTACTTCTACAGTGCTTTGCAGTTACAACAGCTCTCTTTTATTTGGAGGAGTATGTTTTCATGAAGAAGCAGGTGGCAAGCAGAATTCTCCATCTTCACTAATGAGAAAGACATTGCTACACAGTTATGGCAGATAACTCAGCAGTGAAATCTCTCTAGTTACCTACCCAGCCATCTGCCATTAACTTGTTACATCTCATGAGCAGAGATTTGGTATTTTCTTTAATGTGATTCTTACTCTGGCTATGACCAAATAATAAAGTAGAATACTGATCAACCTAGTGATTTTGGTTATCATGACATTTAAATCATAATCTATGGTACAACTCAATTAATTGTACAGCCATTAGTCAACAAATAGATGAAAAAAATCACTTTGAAAGTTTGTACTCAGAGGTGCCTCACTCGCTCAGTTGGTAGAGCATGTGACTCTTGATCTCAGGGTCATGGGTTTGAGCTCCATGTTGGGCATAGAGCTTACTTAGTAAAAATAGAATCTTGAAAAAAAAAGAAAGTTTGTAAGTAAATAGTTTTGCAGTTTTCAATTATGCTTCCTCATACCTTGCCTTTTTTGAAAATATAAACGTTCTACTTCCCTTTTTAAAAATCTAGAATAAAATATAATGAATAATCAAGATTAAACAAAAACGTGCTGGGCAAAACCCTCACCCTTCTTTAAGTGAGCAAACATCTGTGGTTCATGTCTGCAGAGATTGTAAATCTATTCTTACACAATTGAACTGGCAAGCCAATGATGTCCTCTGGATTATATATATGTCTATATATATAGTATATCTATCTATCTATCTATCTATCTATCTATCTATCTATCTATCCATCCACTATATATATAGAGAGAGATACACAAGCAGGCTCTGCTGTCAGCACATAGCCGGATGTGGAGCTCGAACCCACAAACCGTGAGATCACGACATGAGCCAAGATCAAGAGTAGGTTGCTAAAGTGACTGGGCCACCCAGGTGCCCCTCCTCTGGACCTCATCTTTAATTAGCTTTAGCCCTAAGTTTGGATGCTTTATTTAAAACATTAAAGTAAGTCTTAGAAAAACACAGTATTCCTACTATCAAGTGTTTTAACAACAAATTTTAACTATTTAATGGAATTTTTCATAGGTCTCAATTGGGTATACATACAAAACAACTTTATTCTTTTCTCCATTTGTTCAGTAGACTAAGTTTTCTTCTGAAAGGAGATCTCAGAGCAGGTTCCATAATGCTTCCAGTTACTCTCATGTGACAACAGCCCTCCAGTCATCATAAGAATAATCTTATTTTAATAATTGATATTTCCGTTCCAAACTCTAACTTTTCTCTGGCTTACTTCAGATCTAAACAACTGGGGGTTGGAGTGGGCTGGGAGAGGGTAGAGATATGATTTGGGAGGATTCAGGATTCTTTCTTGATCACTGCCATCTCCTCCTCTTTCCCTCTCAGTTGGCTGGTCTTAGTTTTGTACCCTCTAGCATAAGGAAAGGAGCCAGGTGGTAGAAAGGGTCTCAAATTACTGGTATTATTGTGATCTCCTATTTATATTTACCAGGATTGGCAAGCAGTTAAAACTGACTTTTGGTGCCCTTCAGAATTTTTCGAGATTTCCCAATGGGAACATCTGATACTGTTGAGTGTAGTATCCCCTTTGACTGGCTGCTGAAGAACATTCTCCACAACTTCTTCATCCCAAAATACATCTCCAACCTCTTTCTGCTCAGATCACATTGATCTTTATCAGGAAGACTTCTCAGGCAATTTTCCTTTTAAAATAAAAAAATTTACCTTCCATTTTCAGAGCCCACATCTTGTCCAAAGGATGGACAGAGTGACTCTCTCCTACAGCAGGTGGATGTGCATGGCTCTCAACACTGCCCTCTGCTGCCAGGGGCTGCTTCCATCAGCCCCTTTCCTGGTGTGAGTCGGTGTGAGTCAGACCCTAGTCTGCTGTGTCCTTGATTGCCAAATGATACCATGGTGGGGTCACCATTTTCACAGGCTATAATCTGAATAGTGACCCCTGCAGGTATGCAATGCATATCAAGCCTTCTGAGTTGTTCTCTTAATCTGTCTCACTAGGCTTGAAGTAAACTGGGAAATATCCCTCTCTCTTTCCCTAGAGTGGGAGGAGGGAGGGAAAACACCACAGGATTCCAATAATATTCTCCAAAGAGAATTTCCCTCTGGCTTCATTAATTCCAACCCTTCACATCATCTTGATATGCTCAGATGCTCTTGCCTCCCAGGCTGGAGTTTATTTTTTTGCATTTTTAATAGAGGAATGGGGACAAACAAATTATGCTATATTCACACAGTGGGTTATTTCTCAGCAACAAAACAAGCACAGCACACACAAAACAAAACCAACCCCCCCCCCCGCCCATAGTGGATACACAAAAAAACACAGATGAATCTTAAAAACATTATTTTGAATAATAGAAGCAAGGCAAGAAGTTTATAAATTATATTAAACCATTTATACAAAGTTCTAAGCTAGGCAAAATTAGGCTTTTTTTGTTAGAAATCAGAACAGTGGTTGCCCTGGGTTGGGAGGGAGGATTGACTGGGGATGGATGGTCCCATCACTGAGATGATAGAAATGTTCTATGCGTGGATTTGGATGATGGTTACCTGGATATATACATTTATCAGAACATATCCAATCTGATATGTGCTTACATTGTATGTAAATTATACCTCAACTTAAAAGAACTTAGATTTTACTGGATAGATTTTGTAGAATATTGGCATGAGGAACACTGAAGCCAATTATACAAAGAACACCCTACATTCTCCTTCACTCTCAAAAATTTACCTTGTGCATTTAGCTCAGCATTTCAGCACATCAAGATGGTTTAGAAATTGTGTTCTCTCTTTGCTTTTTGTTGTCTGCCAACATTATTCTGTCTTCTCTGTCTTCATCTGTATCATCAATATAAATGCTAAAAATCTTCCCCTCCCAGGTAGAGACCAGGCTGTTGTAACAAATATCTGCAAGTTGTTCTCCTTAATAAGCTATGCTCCTATCTAAGCTTATTAACCCATAATGAATGAGTCATCTCTATGAATGTCACAAAACACTTTATCAAAATACACTGTTGACTTCAACATGCACTGTATTTCCATGCTTCCTCCAATTTACTGAATTGTCAATGTTTTCAAGATGTATTATCTTTCTTAAACTAAAATACGTAAAATTGAGCCAACATATCTTTTAAAACCATTTCTGATATTTTCAATACCACAGATTCCTTTTATGTGCCTTATCTTTTTTCATTGTATTTTATTTTTTACATTTACAAGTATATACTATAGAGAACACTTGAAAGGCTATAGCCCCTTGCCCTTTATAGATGATATTAGATAAAATGAAAAATGCCTCAAAGCTTCCAGCAATATGGCAGACTGAGCTGATAAGGAAAAGCAAATAGACAGAGATGCTGGACAAAATGTAGCAAGCTTTTTCAATACAGCTAAACTTGAAAGAAAATAAAGAAAATCCCCTGGTACTAGAAATGAAGAGGAAACAACACCAGAAAACTAGGCAGAAGCTGATGCAATGGAGGCTCAGGTGGATATCAGGTCCAGGGGTCTAGAGGTTGGGTTTTGATGCCTACACAGGAACAGAAGATATGTGCTTGAACCTGCACATTTAAGGAAGTTAGAATCAAGCTCCATAAATAAAGCTACAGAGCCCTAAAAGCCTGTTCCAATAATGCAAACTGAATAGCTTCTTCTCCTTGAGGAAGATACAAAGAACATTCCTATCTGCCTGGGGATGTTGTAAAAATAAAAGAGTTGTCTGCGAGAATAAAAACATCATGAAGATAGTACCCAAAGCCATCAACAGATTCAATACAATCCCTGTCAAAATTCCAAAGGCATTTTTTGCAAAAATAGAAAAAGCAATCTTAAAATGTGTAAGAAACAACAAAAAAACCCACAATAGCCAACACAATCCTGGTAATGAAGAACAAAGCTGGAGGCATCACACTTCCTGATTTCAAAGTTTATTATAAAGCTACAGATATCAAAAAAGTATGGTACTGGCATAAAAAAGGACACATGGGCCAATGGAACACAATCAAGAGCACGGAAATAAACCTACACATATCTGTCAACTGATATTTGACAAGGGACCCAAGAATACACAATATGAAAAGGAGCCTCCTCAATGGTGTTGGGAAACTAAATATTCACATGCAAAAAATAAAATAAAATTGGACCCCTATCTTATACCACTCACAAAAATTAACTCAAAATGTGAATTATAGACTTACACATAAGATCTGATACCATAAAACTCCTAGAAGAAAATATAGGGAAGAAGCTCCTTAGCACTGGTCTTGGAAATAAATTTGGAAATAGGACATCAAAAGCACAAAAAACAAAAGAAAAAGTAAACAAGTGGGACTACATCAAATTAAAAATATTCTGCACAGCAAAAGAAACCATCAACAAAATGAAAAGGCAATATATGGAATGGGAGAAAATATTTGCAAACCATATACTGGATAAGGGGTTAATATTCAAAATGTAAATTACTCCTATGACTCAATAAAAAATCCCAAACAATTCAGCAAAAAAATGGGCAGATGAACAGAATTCTGTCATTTTTTCAAAGAAGACATTCAAAAGGCCAACAGGTATGTGAAAATATGGTCAACATCACTAGTCATCAGGGAAATGCAAACCAAACCAGAATGAAATATCACCTTACACTTGTTAGAATGAACTATCATCATCAAGAATGCAAGAGATAACAAATGTTGTTGAGGATGTGGAGAAAAGAGAATTTTGTGCACTGTTGGTGGGAATGAAAATTGGTTTAGCCACTAAAGAAAACAGTATGGAGGTTCCCTAAAAAATTAAAAATAGAACTACCTTATAATCCAGCAATTCCACTTCTGGGTATATATCCAAAGGAAATGAAAACAGGTTATTGAAGAGATATATGTACTCCCATGTTTATTGCAGCATTATTCACAATAGTCCACATATGGAAACAACCTAAGTGTTTGTCAACAGATGAATGGATACAGAAGATATAGTGTGTATTTGTGTGTGTGCATATGTGTGCATGTGTGCAAATACATACACACAATGGAAGATTATTCAGCCAAGAGAAAGAAGGACATCCTGCCATTTGCAACAACATGGATGAACCTTGAGAGAATTATGCTAAATGAGGTAAGTCAGACAGAAAAAAGACAATTACTGTATGATATGACTTATGTGTGGAATATAAAAATGCCTAACTCATAAAAACAGAGAGTAGAATGGTGACTCCAGGGGCTGAGTATGGAGGAACTGGGGAGATGTTCAAGGGTACAAACTTGCAACCAGTAGATAAATAAGCCCTCAAAACTGAATACACAATATAGTGATTACAGAGAACAATATTGTATTATAAACTTCAAAGTTGCTAAAAGACTAGATCTTAATTGTTCCCACCACAAAAAAGAACTGATAATTATGTGATGTGATAAGCTTGAATCTTGGCTAACACTATGGTGGTAACTGATATATGTATCAAATCAACATGTTGTACCCCTTAAATTTTCACAATATGCCAGTTATATCTCAATGAAAAAATCATGGAGAATGGGTTCTGAATTGATATTATCTGCATGGTCTAGAAAACTCAAGCTGAGAAGTTAAAATAAAACAATTTAAATGAGATGAATAAAAACCACTGTTTCAGTGGGGGGAAAGCTTGTTCCAAAATCCAGAGCAATATAGGATTTCCCCCTCCCCCCAACTCTATGGCCTCCCCCAAATAGATGAACTCAACAACAAAAACTGCACACAATTATGGTTCTAGCAATGCAATGATCCTGCTAATGGGAAAACTCTGCTATGAAATGCTGGCCAAACTATAAGAAACATTAAGTGCATACCACACACACACACACACACACACACACACACACACACACACACAGAGAGAGAGAGAAGGAAATCTGCAAAGGGAAAAAGAGGTGGCTGTTAACAAGAAATCAAATTATGGTCTGAAGTTACCAATTCCTTAGGGTGAATGGAATGAGGTTATCAGTCAGTATCATCAAGGATTGGGTTTTAATATATAGAAACAGGCAATGAACCTTTGGTTTCAGATGAAGAAGAAATTTTAAATCACATCTTCTGAATAAACTCAAGAATTTTAAGACTTATACCCTTAATTTACTGACTTCTTGTTGGCATGAATCGCCATTCTAAATCCCTATGGTTTATCCAGTATTGCAGTAGCTAGATGCTTGAGAACAACATTCATGAGAATCGCCTGTAAAAAGAATTTTGGCTTAGATTTGGCCAGTGGTGCAGAATTATGAAAGAGCTAAGGAAGGAAGAGAAGCTGACATTGTTGTTCCTCCCCTGTTGGTCATGAACAGATGTGTGAGCTGCAGCTGTAAAGTTTTACAGTGGCCTCTTGGCATAATACTATGAACCACCCTCCAAGGTTATGCAAAAGCTGTGAGCCTCTGAGGTGTCTTTTAAAGTGATTGACTTGGATGATTGCACTAACTTCCTACTCCTCTGGAAGCCAGTGGTGAAATGGAGTCTTCTTTGAACTACAAACTTCAAAAACCTCTGATGGTTTATATTTGCACTTATATCCATAATTCCTGTAAGAAATACCTAGACTGGATCCTGCTCAACAGACTTAAAGGATGGATAAGAAAAAATATCTTTCGAGTGGAGCAGGTAGACGTCAAAGGAAGCTTGTATGTGTTGGCTTGGGCTCTGGGTGGGGAAAAGTCTCCCATGAAAATTTTTCATAATTGACCTGCCCCTCAAACAGATGGTCCAAGAAATGCAAAGCCAAAGAAATAAAACAAAAGTAATAAGAAAGAAGTGAAACTTTCAGTGAACCTGGAAGAAGCATAGAGAAATCTACTCTGAAGGGATGTACCCTCGGTCTTGGCTACATAGTTTCTTACATATATGACCCATTGAACTTGACCTCACAACTCAAAATTAGGAAGCTCGCAGGATAACAATCCATCATAAGAACCCATACTTATCATCAGGTATAATCACAGCAGGATTATACTCCCAAGATTTTTAGATAATGGAACCATTTCACTAAAATAATAAAATATGTTTGGAATTAAAGACATAAAAAAGAAAATCAAAGCCAACTGTGAAAAATTACAGGCAGATTTGAAAAATAACCAAACGGATTTTGGAAAGGAACAAAATAAAACACACTTGCTAGGTTTAGCTTTAAAGAAGATTAGATGGTGCTGAAGAGAGAACTAGCAAACTAGAAAACAGCTCCAAAATGAAGCACAGAGTTAAAGATACAGAAACAGGAAAAGAATTAAGAGAAAAGGAGGGTAGGGGAGGAGCCAAGATGGAGGAACAGCATGGAAGTTTTTTTTTGCGTTGTGTCCATGAAATACAGCTAGATCAACACTAAACCATCCTGAACACTTAGAAAACTGATTTGAGGATTAACACAACAATCTGCACAACTTGAACCAAAGAACTCAGAAAGTATGCAGTGCAGAGAGGTGAACTGGGGAAAAGAGAAGACGTGGAAGGCAGGGAGCTGTTTTTGCTTGTGGAGAGAGGATGAGATGGGGGAGAGTACAGGAAAAGCACCCCCCCAGAAGTAGCTGGAGAGAAAGTAGAAAAGTAGAAACAGCTGCAGGGACTGAAAAGGGAGAAAGGAGAGGGTTTAAATTCCACTAAGACTCAATAAACAGGGGATCACAAAGTCTGAAACTCCACAGCTTGATACCTGGCAGTGCTCTGGTGCTCCCCAGGAGCAGAGTGAAGTCCAGAGGGTCCTCAGGCCACACGGGGAAAGGTAGTTCCCCTGCTGGGAGGACATTTGGTAGAGGCGGTATGGCCACCCCACAGGCAAAGGCCTCAGTGTACCCCAGAGAACAACCACATTCGATGGTGCTAGAACAAGGTCGTTAAGGATGAAGCCTGGTACCAGATGCGTGTTGTGATTTTCCACAATCTCTGAAACACTCCTGCTACACGATTGTGTGAACTTTTTCTGGGGCAGGCTGGCACCCAGCCGCAGTCTCTGGGTATCAGCAGCAGCATGATCCCACATATGCTCCTGGGTGTGGCCTGCACCCAGCCATTGCTCAGTGAGACCCTCCTGCAGAGGGTCAGAATGGATCAAAGCCACAGTCACTCAGAAGTGAGGGGCCAGGAAACACAGCTGCATCTGAGATAAAACTCAGGATGGAGGTGCTGCCTGGCAACCTGACAACTTGGTCACAGACAATGTAAAAGTGGGCAGTGGATGGAAGCTGGAGACAAAGGTTGGGTATGTGATTGCTCACTGGGGAGAACAGAGTTCCAATACTAGAGACTGGGTAGCTGGGTGATGACATTTTCACCCCTCCTGCGCATGCACCTACACACCTACAAGCACCACAACAATCTACCCCAGTTACCTAAGCAGCACCATCTGCTGCTGGAGAATGGAGCCATTGCACTAAGCCCCGCCAAACTGGGCCAACCTTGCTCTTCAGGAACAACACAAGTCTCTCTGCCTGCTTAGTTTACGGACTATCAAGTGCTTCAGAGTTTGAAAATGATGTAATTTCCATTGTATTTCAGTCTGTTTGCTGGTCCATCTATTCAATTTTCTTTCTTTTTCTTTTTTCATTTCTTTTTCTTGAATACACAAAAAGAAAAAAACTTATTTTGTGTTTTCATTTTTTATTAAAGATATTTTTCTTTAATTTTTTTCTAGTATATATTTTTACTTTTTTGTAAATTTTTTTTCAATATATGAAGTTTATTGTCAAATTGGTTTCCATACAACACCCAGTGCTCATCCCAAAAGGTGCCCTCCTCAATACCCATCACCCACCCCCCATCAATCCTCAGTTTGTTCTCAGTTTTTAAGACTATCTTATGCTTTGGCTCTCTTCCACTCTAACCTTTTTTTTTTCCTTCCCCTCCCCCATGGGTTTCTGTTAAGTTTCTCAGGATCCACATAAGAGTGAAAACATATGGTATCTGTCTTTCTCTGTATGGCTTATTTCACTTAGCATAACACTCTCCAGTTCCATCCATGTTGCTACAAAGGGCCAGATTTCATTCTTTCTCATTGCCACGTAGTAATCCATTGTGTATATAAACCACAATTTCTGTATCCATTCATCAGTTGATGGACATTTCGGCTCTTTCCATAATTTGGCTATTGTTGAGAGTGCTGCTATAAACACTGGGGTACAAGCACCCCTATGCATCAGTACTCTTGTGTCCCTTGGGTAAATTCCTAGCAGTGCTATTGCTGGGTCATAGGGTAGGTCTATTTTTAATTTTTTGAGGAAACTCCACACTGTTTTCCAGAGTGGCTGCACCAATTTGCATTCCCACCAACAGTGCAAGAGGGTTCCCGTTTCTCCACATCCTCGCCAGCATCTATAGTCTCCTGATTTGTTCATTTTGGCCACTCTGACTGGCGTGAGGTGATACCTGAGTGTGGTTTTGATTTGTATTTCCCTGATGAGGAGCGACGTTGAGCATCTTTTCATGTGCCTGTTGGCCATCTGGATGTCTTCTTTAGAGAAGTGTCTATTCATGTTTTCTGCCCATTTCTTCACTGGGTTATTTGTTTCTCGGGTGTGGAGTTTGGTGAGCTCTTTATAGATTTTGGATACTAGCCCTTTGTCCGATATGTCATTTGCAAATATCTTTTCCCATTCTGTTAGTTGCCTTTTAGTTTTGTTGGTTGTTTCCTTTGCTGTGCAGAAGCTTTTTATCTTCATTAGGTCCCAGTAGTTCATTTTTGCTTTTAATTCCCTTGCCTTTGGGGATGTGTCAAGTAAGAAATTGCTACGGCTGAGGTCAGAGAGGTCTTTTCCTGCTTTGTCCTCTAGGGTTTTGATGGTTTCCTGTCTCACATTCAGGTCCTTTATCCATTTTGAGTTTATTTTTGTGAATGGTGTAAGAAAGTGGTCTAGTTTCAATCTTCTGCGTGTTGCTGTCCAGTTCTCCCAGCACCATTTGTTAAAGAGACTGTCTTTTTTCCATTGGATATTCTTTCCTGCTTTGTCAAAGATTAGTTGGCCATACTTTTGTGGGTCTAGTTCTGGGGTTTCTATTCTATTCCATTGGTCTATGTGTCTGTTTTTGTGCCAATACCATGCTGTCTTGATGATTACAGCTTTGTAGTAGAGGCTAAAGTCTGGGATTGTGATGCCTCCCGCTTTGGTCTTCTTCTTCAAAATTACTTTGGCTATTCGGGGCCTTTTGTGGTTCCATATGAATTTTAGGATTGCTTGTTCTAGTTTCAAGAAGAATGCTGGTGCAATTTTGATTGGGATTGCATTGAATGTGTAGATAGCTTTGGGTAGTATTGACATTTTGACAATATTTATTCTTCCAATCCATGAGCAGGGAATGTTTTTCCATTTCTTTATATCTTCTTCAATTTCCTTCATAAGCTTTCTATAGTTTTCAGCATACAGATCTTACATCTTTGGTTAGATTTATTCCTAGGTATTTTATGCTTCTTGGTGCAATTGTGAATGGGATCAGTTTATTTGTCTTTCTGTTGCTTCATTATTAGTGTATAAGAATGCAACTGATTTCTGTACATTGATTTTGTATCCTGCAACTTTGCTAAATTCGTGTGTCAGTTCTAGCAGACTTCTGGTGGAGTCTATCGGATTTTCCATGTATAATATCATGTCATCTGCAAAAAGTGAAAGCTTGACTTCATCTTTGCCAATTTTGATGCCTTTGATTTCCTTTTGTTGTCTGATTGCTGATGCTAGAACTTCCAACACGATGTTAAACAACAGTAGTGAGAGTGGACATCCCTGTCATGTTCCTGATCTCAGGGAAAAAGCTCTCAGTTTTTCCCCGTTGAGGATGATGTTAGCTGTGGGCTTTTCATAAATGGCTTTTATGATGTTTAAGTATGTTCCTTCTATCCCGACTTTCTCAAAGGTTTTTATTAAGAAAGGTTGCTGAATTTTGTCAAAGGCCTTTTCTGCATCGACAGGATCATATGGTTCTTATCTTTTCTTTTATTAATGTGATGTATCACATTGATTGATTTGTGAATGTTGAACCAGCCCTGCATCCCAGGAATGAATCCCACTTGATCATGGTGGATAATTCTTTTTATATGCTGTTGAATTCGATTTGCTAGTATCTTATTGAGAATTTTTGCATCCATATTCATTAGGGATATTGGCCTGTAGTTCTCTTTTTTTACTGGGTCTCTGTCTGGTTTAGGAATCAAAGTAATACTGGCTTCATAGAATGAGTCTGGAAGTTTTCCTTCCCTTTCTATTTTTGGAATAGCTTGAGAAGGATAGGTATTATCTCTACTTTAAACGTCTGGTAGAACTCCCCTGGGAAGCCATCTGGTCCTGGACTCTTATTTGTTGGGAGATTTTTGATGACTGATTCAATTTCTTCGCTGGTTATGGGTCTGTTCAAGCTTTCTATTTCCTCCTGATTGAGTTTTGGAAGGGTGTGGGTTTTTAGGAATTTGTCCATTTCTTCCAGGTTGTCCAGTTTGTTGGCATATAATTTTTCATAGTATTCCCTGATAATTGCTTGTATCTCTGAGGGATTGGTCGTAATAATTCCATTTTCACTCATGATTTTATCTATTTGGGTCATCTCCCTTTTCTTTTTGAGAAGCCTGGCTAGAGGTTTGTCAATTTTGTTTATTTTTCCAAAAAACCAACTCTTGGTTTTGTTGATCTGCTCTACAGTTTTTTAGATTCTATATTGTTTATTTCTGCTCTGATCTTTATTATTTGTCTTCTTCTGCTGGATTTAGGCTGTCTTTGCTGTTCTGCTTCTATTTCCTTTAGGTGTGCTGTTAGATTTTGTATTTGGGATTTTTCTTGTTTCTTGAGATAGGCCTGGATTGCAATGTATTTTCCTCTCAGGACTGCCTTCACTGCATCCCAAAGCGTTTGGATTGTTGTTTTTTCATTTTCATTTGTTTCCATATATTTTTTAATTTCTTCTCTAATTGCCTGGTTGACCCATTTGTTCTTTAGTAGGGTGTTCTTTAACCTCCATGCTTTTGGAGGTTTTCCAGACTTTTTCCTGTGGTTGATTTCAAGCTTCATAGCATTGTGGTCTGAAAGTATGCATGGTATGATTTCAATTGTTGTATACTTATGAAGGGCTGTTGTGCGACCCAGTATGTGATCTATCTTGGAGAATGTTCCATGTGCACTCGAGAAGAAAGTATATTCTGTTGCTTTGGGATGCAGAGTTCTAAATATATCTGTCAAGTCCATCTGATCCAGTGTATCATTCAGGGCCCTTGTTTCTTTATTGACCGTGTGTCTAGATGATCTATCCATTTCTGTAAGTGGAGTGTTAAAGTCCCCTGCAATTACTACATTCTTATCAATAAGGTTGCTTATGTTTGTGAGTAATTGTTTTATGTATTTGTGGGCTCCCGTATTCGGTGCATAGACATTTATTATTGTTAGCTCTTCCTGATGGATAGACCCTGTAATTATTATATAATGCCCTTCTTCATCTCTTTTTTTTTTAAAGTTTTTTTTTAACGTTTATTTATTTTTGGGACAGAGAGAGACAGAGCATGAACGGGGGAGGGTCACAGAGAGAGGGAGACACAGAATCTGAAACAGGCTCCAGGCTCTGAGCTGTCAGCACAGAGCCCGACGCGGGGCTCGAACCCACGGACCGTGAGATCGTGACCTGAGCCGAAGTCAGACGCTTAACCGACTGACCCACCCAGGCGCCCCATTCTTCATCTCTTGTTACAGCCTTTAATTTAAAGTCTAGTTTGTCTGATATAAGTATGGCTACTCCAGCTTTCCATTGACTTCCAGTGGCATGATAAATAGTTCTCCATCCCCTCACTCTCAATCTGAAGGTGTCCTCAGGTCTAAAATGAGTCTCTTGTAGACAGCAAATAGATGGGTCTTGTTTTTTTATCCATTCTGATACCCTATGTCTTCTGGTTGGCACATTTAGTCCATTTACATTCAGTGTTATTATAGAAAGATATGGGTTTAGAGTCATTGTGATGTCCGTAGGTTTCATGCTTGTAGCGATGTCTCTGGTACTTTGTCTCACAGGATCCCCCTTAGGATCTCTTGTAGGGCTGGTTTAGTGGTGACGAATTCCTTCAGTTTTTGGTTGGGAAGACCTTTCTCTCTCTTTCTATTCTAAATGACAGACTTGCTGGATAAAGGATTCTCGGCTGCATATTTTTTCTGTTCATCACATTGAAGATCTCCTGCCATTCCTTTCTGGCCTGCCAAGTTTCAGTAGAGCAGTCACGAGTCTTATAGGTCTCCCTTTATATGTTAGAGCACGTTTATCTCTAGCTGCTTTCAGAATCTTCTCTTTATCCTTGTATTTTGCCAGTTTCACTATGATATGTCATGCAGAAGATCGATTCAAGTTACGTCTGAAGGGAGTTCTCTGTGCCTCTTGGATTTCAATGCCTTTTTCCTTCCCCAGATCCGGGAAGTTCTCAGCTATTATTTCTTCAAGTACACCTTCAGCACCTTTCCCTCTCTTTTCCTTCTCTGGAATACCAATTATGTGTATATTATTTCTCTTTAGTGCATCACTTAGTTCTCTAATTTTCCCCTCATACTCCTGGATTTTTTTCTCTCTCTTTTTCTCAGCTTCTTCTTTTTCCATAATTTTATCTTCTAGTTCACCTATTCTCTCCTCTGCCTCTTCAATCCGAGCTGTAGTTGTCTCCATTTTATTTTGCAACTTGTTGATAGCATTTTTTAGCTCCTCCTGGCTGTTCCTTAGTCCCTTGATCTCTGTAGCAAGAGATTCTCTGCTGTCCTTTATACTGTTTTCAAGCCCAGTGATTAATTTTATGACTATTATTCTAAATTCACTTTCTGTTATATTGTTTAAATCCTTTTTGATCAGTTCGTTAGCTGTTGTTATTTCCTGGACTTTTTTCTGAGGGGAATTCTTCTGTTTCGTCATTTTGGATAGTTCCCGGAGTGGTGTGGGACTGCGGGGCACTTCCCCTGTGCTGTCTTGAATAACTTGCATTGGTGGGCGGGGCCGCAGTCAGACCTGATGTCTGTCCCTAGCCCACCACTGGGGCCACAGTCAGACTGGTCTGTGCCTTCTCTTCCCCTCTCCTAGGGGCGGGATTCACTGTGGGGTGGTGTGGCCCATCTGGACTACTTGCACACTGCCAGGCTTGTGGTGCTCGGATCTGGCATATTAGCTGGGGTGGATCGGCAAGTTGCACAGGGGCAGGAGGGGCAGGCTCAGCTCGCTTTTCCTTCAGAGATCCGCTTCGGGAGGGACCCTGCGGCACTGGGAGGGAGTCAGACCCGCTGGAGGGATGGATCCGCAGAAGCACAGCGTTGGGTGTTTGCGCGGTGCAAGCAAGTTCCCTGGCAGGAACTGGTCCCCTTTGGGATTTTGGCTGGGGGATGGGTGAGGGAGATGGCGCTGGCGAGAGTCTTTGTTCCCTGCCAAACTGACCTCTGTCATCCGACCTCAACAACTCTCCATCCTGTTGTCCTCCAGCCCTCCGGTTCTCTGAGCAGAGCTGTTAGCTTATAACCTTCCAGATGTCAAGTACCGCTTGCTGTCGGAACACACTCCGTCCGGCCCCTCCGCTTTTGCAAGCCAGACTCGGGGGCTCTGCTTGGCCGGCGGTCCGCCCCTCTGCCCCGGCTACCTCCCACCAGTCCGTGTAGCGCGCACCGGCTTGCCGCCCTTCCTACCCTCTTCTGTGGGCCTCTCGTCTGCGCTTGGCTCCAGAGACTCCATCCTGCTAGTCTTCTGGCGGTTTTCTGGGTTATTTAGGCAGGTGTAGGTGGAATCTAAGTGATCAGCAGGACGCGCGGTGAGCCCAGCGTCCTCCTATGCCGCCATCTTCCCAGGATCCCCCAATTTTTCAAATTCTATTTTGCTTCCATCATTTCATTTTATTCTATTTCATTGTATTCATTTTTTCAAATTTTCAAACATTTTCCTCCCGCCCCCCCTTTTTTTCCTAATCTATCAAGCTCCTTTCAACAACCAGACCAAAACACACCTAGGATCTAGCATCATTTATTTGATTTTTTTGAGTGTGTATATTGTTTTAAATTTTTTAATTTTAAATTTTTTGCCTTATTAAATCCCTTTCTTCCTTCAAAATGATGAAATGAAGGAATTCAACCCAAAAGAGCAGGAAGAAACAACAGCCAGGGACTTAACACAGATACAAGTAAGATATCTGAACCAGAATTTAGAATCACGATAGTACGAATACTAGCTGGGGTCAAAAATAGATTAGAATCCCTTTCTGCGGAGATAAAAGAAGTAAAAGCTAGTCAGGATGAAATAAAAAATGCTATAACTGAGCTGCAATCTTGAATGAATGCCACAGTGGCAAGAATGGATGAGGCAGAGCAGAGAATCATAGATAAGGAACACAAACTTATGGAGACTAATGAAGCAGAAAAAAAGAGGGAGACTAAGGCAAAAGAGCACAATTTAAGAATTAGAGAAATCAGGGACTCATTAAAAAGGAACAACATCAGAATCATAGAGGTCCCAGAAGATGAAGAGAGAGAAAAAGGGGTAGAAGGGTCATGTGAGCAAATCATAGTGGAAAACTTTCCTAACCTGGGGAAAGACATAGACATCAAAATCCAGGAAGTACAAAGGACTCCCATAAGATTCAACAAAAACCGACCATCAACAAGGCATATCATAGTTAAATTCACAAAATACTCAGGCAAGGAGAGAATCATGAAAGCAGCAAGGGAAAAAAAAGTCCTTAACGTACAAGGGAAGACGGATCAGATTTGCAGCAGACCTATCCACAGAAACTTGGCAGGGCAGAAAGGAGTGGCAGGATATATTCAATGTTCTGAATCGAAAAAATATGCAGCCAAAAATTCTTTATTCAGCAATACTGTCATTCAAAATAGAAGGAAAGATTAAAAGTTTCCCAGAAAAACAAAATTAAAGGAGTTTGTGACCACTAAACCAGCCCTGCAAGAAATTTTAAGGGGGACTCTCTGAGGGGAGAAGAGATGAAAAAAAAAAGAGAGAGACAAGGATGGTAGAATGAGAAGACTCAACATATATCCAGTTGAATTCTCAAAGGAGGAAATGTGAAAGAGTCAATTTTTTTCTTTTTTAAATTTATTTTTTAAAAATTCAAGTTAGTTAACATAGAATGTAGTATTGGTTTCAAGAGTAAAATGCAGTGATTCATCAAAAGAGTCAATTCTTCAGACAATAATAGCTGAGATTATTTTATAATTGATGAAGGAATTAATCCCCAGATTTCAGAAGCATAAGTGTTTCAAAAAGAATTGAGAAAACTAAAAGTCAAAACGAGAAACAAGAAACAAAACCAAAGGTACACTTAGACATACCATTGTGGAACTCCAGGCCACCAAAGACAAGGAGATAATTTTTCAGGCAACCAGTAAGAAAAGACGGGGCTTATCCCTTAGCAGTTATATGATTTAGTCTCAGATAAGTCCACAGCTGATATCAGAATTCAAGAAGTCACAATTTTACTCACTTTATCATCCTTTTAATATTTTTGATTAGTCACTGTAAAGCCACTATTGGTGAGCTGCCCATACCCCCCTGCCACTCACCATTCCTATGGACTCAAAAGTTTCCAAGTACAAGTGTGCATGACCCTTTTCCTGAGGACCATCTCTGTCAAGCAGGAGAGCAGGCTGAGAGTTCTGCGGAGGGGATGTAGCTGTCAGCAAACGACATGAGAAATATTCCATCTCCCGTGTCCCTCATTTTATGTAACCCTGATGCATGTAAGTGATCTCACAGAGTTCCCCAGGGTGACTGTGCTTCAGTACCCTAGAATGGTAACTTGCTCTATAATGTACCCTGCATTGGCTTCCTCCCTTCCTCTAATTCTCCACTGGTGTTTCCTGGGACGATGTCTCACACAAACTACGTGCATTCACATCCCTGTGTCAGGGTCAGCTTCGGGGGAACCCAACTTAAGGCAGACACAAAAAATACAATTTTGATCCCACAATTTTAAATAAAAAGACCTTTTTTTTGGAAAGGGAATATTGTTCTTCATTTTCAAACCTCTCAATTCGGAATGACCAAATGGTTGGCCATGTCTGGGTGAGACATACATGAGGCAGGAAGGACACAGTTCATTAAGCCTCTTCTTGGTGGTTTCTCAACAAATCCTGAGTGACGAGGCTCTGACTCCAGCCAATGAAAATCATACTCCCTTGATCTTTTTGAAAACTTAATTTTGAAATGATACTCCCAGGAAGTTGAAAAATACTACAGAGAAGTTCTATGCACCCTTCATCCAGCTTCTTATAATGGTAACATCTTATATACCTTATAGTATAATATAAAAACCAGGAGACTGGCATTAGTACTGCCTATAGAGATTATTCAGACTTTGCCAGTTTCTGTGTGCACTCATTTGCACACACACATGTGTATGTGCATGTGTAGCTCTATGCAATTTTATCACATGTGTAGGTTCATGTAATCACCACCACCATCAGGATACAGAACTGTTCCATTACCACAAAGGAGCTTCCTTGTGCTACTCATTTAGAGGCATACCCACCCCCATCCCTGTCCCTCACCCCTGGCAACCACTAATCTGTTTCCCATCTATATATTATTTAATGTATAACCTTCAGACTTGTGTAAGAAGAAAAGTTTTAATCTCTTACAGAGACAAAGGAGATTAACAGGCAGTTTTTCAATGTCAACAGGACTTTCAGACTTGATTTTAAATAAATTCACTGACACTTTTGATACAGTAAAGTGTTTCTAAGAGTGTCCTTTGTATGGGTACAAACAATCCTACTTCAAGGGAAATACATGTTCATTTCAAAATTGTGCTTTAAATATTTATGAAACTGGTATGCCCTGCTGTACTAGGTTGGGATACAAAGCAAGAGTATTTCTCATGATATTTTTTATTTGTATTAACGGACTCTTAGCCCTGAAAGCTCCTATTTGCAAGAATGTGTTTCTTCCATTCATATGGTCTGCCTTGATAATTCTAAGAACTTTAGTGTTGGTTGCTTGGCCCAAGGGCCTCAGTTCTTACTACTATTACCTTGAACAAAGAACAATGGAATCCTTTTGTATTATTGTAGTTTTGGCCCAAGAGTCCCCAGCTCTTCCATTGCTGCTGTTTCTGTCTCATGGTGTTGCTGATAGTCAAGCAGTTGGATGCAGACCTCCTCTGCTTTGATGACAAGATGAAACACACACTGACTGCCACTGTTGGAGTGGAAGCATCTTTGGGTGCAGTTGGGAAAGAGGAAGTCTCTATAAACCCAAAGAATTTTCTAGATCTCAAGGCATTCCAGCATCTGCCATACACTGGGACTGGGATCGGCCTTCCTTTTAACCTTCAAAAATGCCAGCTTATCTGTGTTCAAGAAGCTCCATTCCTGGCTTTCTGGCTGCTTCCTGAGGGAGCTGAAGTCCTCAACTGTGCTACCCCATGAGCAAAGTAAAGTGGGAGAGAGAGAAAGAAGATGCCAAGGTAGTGTTTACTATGCTTTCATTCCACAAGGCCAGGGAAACTTAAACATAACCCCAATAACTCACCACCTCCTGTCTTTTTGAGTGCTAATGTCCTTGTCCCTAACCTTAACCCTAACCTACCCCAACAAGGTTTGTCCATTTCTGCAGAGATGACTGGGCATTTTAATACTTTATGGCTTGGCACCAGACAATCACAGCTTTAAAAAAATAATTTCTAAGATCTGGATTTTTTTCATCGTAACCATTTTTTTCAAAGAACCACTTTGTTATGTTCAAAAGTAAACAAGTTTTAGGACAACCATCCCTACAGGGTGCCTCGGTGGCCCAACTGGTTAAGTGTCAGACTCTTGGTTTCGGCTCAGGTCATGATCTCAGGGTGGTTTTTGAGGTCGAGCCCCATGTCTTGGGATTCTCTCTCTCTCCCTCTCTTCCCCTCCCCCACTTGCCCATGCAAGTGTGCACACGTGCACGTAATCTCTCTCTCTAAATAACTAAACTTTAAAAAAGAACAACCAACTCTGAAACTGACTCTAGGACTTTAGTTATACAGTTCTATTACTGCTAGGCATAATTTCAATGGACAATTAGAATAAATGATAATTTATTCCAATAGATGCATTCCAGTAAAAATCCACCTAAACAGAGGTTGAGTTCTGATGCACCAATTACAGAGCTTAGTGAACCACGCTGTGCACCTCCTCTCTCTTTCCAGCAGCCTGTGTAGTTCCTGGCTCTAGGAAAGAGCAAGAGGGAAATGGAGATCGCATTCTAAAATGACGAGACAGGCAAAAACCAAATAATTTTACGCACAGTAGGAACGGAGGGGAAAGGGGGGAGTAATGGCGTAGGGTGACTAGAGGTATGAATTTCTTTAGCTAAGAAAACCAGAGAAGACTCTGAAAGCAGCCATAAAAATTCCTGAGAAAGAGAGTGTATGCTTCATTAGGGTAGGGGTTCCCGTGCATTTAGTTCACACAAGCTAGGACAGTGCCTGACACATCTAAGACATATTTGTGAACTGAATTAATAGGGATTTCAGGCAGAGGGGGCAGCAAGTACAAAGGCCCTGAGCCAGAGAGGTCACTGTGGCTGGAAAAGAGTGAATGAAGAGAGTCCAAGGAGATGACCCTGAAGGGGCACATAGGAGGTCAGCTTTTGCATGCTGGCTTCAGAGGTGGATGGGAAGTGTGACTTGGGTGGGCTCACCAGATGTCCAGGATCAGCCCTGCCATATGAGATTCTTCAGATTGTAGGCATCCCAGTGTAACTCTGCCCTGCCTGGAACCAGTGGAATTGGAGGGCGCCCAGGTCACGAGCATCTCAGGATCAGGAGTAAGGCTGAGATGTGTGGGTGACACCCAGGAGCGAATCAAGTAAAAGGATCTGAAAATGCAGGAATAGGGAGGGACTGAGAAAAGCAGCCCCAAACGATCAGTTGCAAGGACGGCTAGAATAACTGATTGCATTGGAGAACCAATCAGTCATAGGCATGGTGTTGGCATGGCCTTCCTCATTACAGCTCAAGAGTCAAAATTTGTTTTCAAATAGACTCACATGATGCCTGTTTTTGGTCTTGCCTTGATCTCCTTAGGAAAAAACCACCTGGGCTCATTGTTCAAAATGAGTGTCTTTCAGGAGAAAGTTAATATAATCTTAAGAAGTTTTTTTGTTACATAACTTTAAAGGCTTTCTTTCAGAAATGAATAAATATGCTCATAGAAAGCAGCTCTGCTGTGAAATAAAAAGAAAAATTGAGCAAAACATGACTTTAAAAATATAGCTTTGAAAAGTGTTCAGATTTTCACTATTTTCCAAATAGTTGTATTTATTTTTCTGCTAGTATTTTATGTTGCTTTCCCCTCTAAGTCCAGAATTTGCCTAGATAGATGCTATTATTTTCAAATTCATAGATATGTAGGAAATGCTACACTTATAAATGGTGAAAACCCAGCTGGAAGCCACAAAATTGTGATGGTAGTTAAGCAGAAAACATGATCACTGAAAAAAAATGGCCAAATAAACAAAGACAATCCGGCTGTATCATTCTCATTTGCTTCGTATTTTCTTCAGCTTTGACAGGCGCATATAATAACCATCCTGTTCACCGCAGAATGAAAATAAATTCCGTTTAATTAATATTTATTGTACTCTGTGCCTTGTGGCACAGCTCCAGTTTAGTAATATGCAAGCAGAGAGTGGTGGGAGTTGGCTTATAGCACCTCTCTTTGGCTTACGAGGAGGAAGCAGCATAGAGTGGGGATGCGAGACAGGGTAGGTTGCAGAAATGGTTCCATTTCTTCTTCCCCAGTGCAGGCTCTTTGCCATGCAACTTTGTGGTACCTCCTACTCTGACTCTGGGCCAGGCTAACGGTATGGTGGCAGTATGGTCATTCTGAACCTAGGCCTTTAGGGGCCTTGAGTGTTTGTGCTCGCCCTCTGATGTTGCTGCATTATTCTGGCCTGTGGCAGGTGGGATGATGGTTGTCCAACGATGTTGATACTAATGCCTGGAACCTGAGAATATGGTACTTTATACGATAAAGGAGACTTTGAAGATACAATTATGTTAGGGAATCTTAAGATGGACAGGTTATTATGGATGATCTGGGTGGGCCCAACTTAATTCCATGAGTCCCTAGAAGTTCTTTCCTAGTCAGTCAGTGGGAGACGTGACTATGGAAGAACTGTCAGAGACATGCTGATTTTGCAAGAGGAAGGGGGCCACAGACCAAGGAACATGGGTGACATCTAGAATCCAGAAAAGGCAGGGAAATAGATTCTCTCCCAGAGCCTCCAGAAAGGAATACAGCCCTGCCGATGTTTTGATTTTAGCCCAGTGAGACCTGTGTCAGACCTGTGACCTCCAGAACTGGAAGATAAGAAATATGCACTGTTTAAGCCATAACTTTTTGATAACTGATCACAGCAGCAATAGAAAATTATGCATGGCCATAGATAACTGATACAAGTGAAAAAACAGATTTTCTCTATCTTCTGGTTTATATCATCTGTTTTGTATGGTTCAGTCCATATTATAGAACATTCAGCCAATTCAATTTCACCTTCCCATTGAGGCTGTCTTCCTGCTTATCCTTCTTCACCAATTGTGGTTGGATGGGGAGGTGTGCAGCTCTTCTAGCATTGGGAATAGGTGTTGGGAAGCCCAGCTGTTTCTTTTGTAAGGGTGGCCTAGTTCCTGGGTGGATGTTGCTATACCCTCTGGGGTGTGCTTGCTGTGGTTCTGGTGCTGGCTGCCTTTCACATCCACTGCTGAAGTCCATGGCTTGCAGACCCTGTGGTCTGTCTTCTCCCCTGTTTCCCGAGCCCCACCTTGATTCTCTCTGGCTCTGTGTGCCTTTCAAGGTTTGACTCACTCTTCCCTGCATCTCTTACCTGGGTGGCCTTTTCTGTATCCCTCAGATACTAGGCCACTTTCACCTCCATAGGTCCCTGCCATGGCAAGTTCCCCAGTAGATTCTCAGTTCATTCTGGTAGCATGTGGAGACTTCCAGACCCATTCCACATATGGGAAGTTGGGGGTAACACAAGAGTGTCACATCAGGACCATTCGGTGAAGTGTCCTTCCTTCCCACATGCCTGCCATCTCAGGAGTTCCCAAGTCGTAGCGCACCCCCAAGCCCCTCCACTTTCAACTTCTCATACCATGTAGCAGGCCACTCCACTGCAGGATTCAACCCAGAGCAGGGAAGCCAAGGTACATATTCTCACGCTTTCCTTCCTCTTGTCCTCCTCCTTCTCCCCCACATCCTCCCCAGGGCAGAAGGAGTGGACTCCTTCTTTTTGTTCAAGAGGGATTCCCTATGCATCCCAGTTTCCTCCTAAATAAGGCAGTATTTTCCCTTCCCTAGTCACTGAGTTTGTAATTGCAAATGAGATGCAGGGAGATAAGCAGTGTGGCTAAAAACGCAAGACCAAAAAATACATTTCCTGTTACATGCCAGGCACTAAGTTAGGTACTTCAATGTGAAGTAGAGAACTATTCACAAAGAGACTTCTGTTAAGACAAGAGAGAGAGAGAGAGAGAGAGAGTGTGTGTGTGTGTGTGTGTGTGTGTGTGTGCATGCGTGCGTTTGCATAAGGCTGTGAAAGAATAAATATAGGCAGTTTTGTCTACTGTAACAAAAAGAAAATTATTTACACAATGTTTTTGAGTATATTAAAGAACAGAAAATTTTGAGAATGGCATATAAAACTGGGTGATGGATCCACTGAATCTGAGTCTGCCAAAAAAATTGATCTACCAATAGATAACTGTGGTCAAGATTG
The DNA here is from genome assembly GCF_018350155.1 of Leopardus geoffroyi. NCBI lineage: Eukaryota > Metazoa > Chordata > Mammalia > Carnivora > Felidae > Leopardus > Leopardus geoffroyi. Next base: position 10,945,342 of record NC_059343.1, read on the forward strand.
TGAACTATTATAGCACTGCATTTGGTTTTGGAGCTTAAGGCAAATCATTTGTACTAAAGCCAGGAATGAGATGAATGGAGAAGTCCTTGCTAAGTTGTGATTCTTATAATAGTAGTCCTTTTTGTGCCCAGTAACATCAGATTTAAGGCTTTGATTTGATGCACTTATTCATAACTTGGGATCTGATAAAAATGGAGAGTAACTGTTTTGACTTGTTGGACAAAGTCCCAAAGTCGGAGTCTCAGCTTCATCCTGGTACTCGTTTTAAAAAATTACACATTTGGGGCGCCTGGGTGGTGCAGTCGGTTAGGCGTCCGACTTCAGCCAGGTCACGATCTCGCGGTCCGTGAGTTCGAGCCCCGCGTCAGGCTCTGGGCTGATGGCTCAGAGCCTGGAGCCTGTTTCCGATTCTGTGTCTCCCTCTCTCTCTGCCCCTCCCCCGTTCATGCTCTGTCTCTCTCTGTCCCAAAAATAAATAAACGTTGGAAAAAAAAAATTTTTAAAAATTACACATTAAAAATCTGATGTGGGATAAAGGACCACAAACGAGTAATAGCCAATGTGGCACGTGTAAGAGCACTTTGCAAATGGCAGCGTGCCGACCTGGGTTGGGTTCTTTGGGAGAGACCCTGAGACAAGGATTCCTGTACGTGCTGTCTATTTTTTTTAATGTTTATTTATTTTTGAGACAGAGAGAGACAGAACATGAGGAGGGGAGGGGCAGAGAGAGAGGGAGACACAGAATCCGAAGCAGGCTCCAGGCTCCGAGCTGTCAGTGCAGAACCCGACATGGGGCTCCAACTCACGGACCATGAGATCATGACCTGAGCCAAATTTGGAAGCTCAACAGACTGAGCCACCCAGGCGCCCCTGTACTCGCTGTCTATTAAGGCTGTGCTCCTTAGGAAAGACTGGTCAGGGGGTGGGAGAAGCAGGGCAGGGAAAAAAGGATGTAATGGAAGCTTGTTGTCTTGGGTATAGTTCCCCAAAAGTTAGCTTCCGTATGATCCTGCAGGGGAGATTTGGGGTAGAAGTTAGGCTTCAGATTTTGTCTGCACCAGGAGGAAAGAAGCTAGGCTTTCATGCTGTGGCATCATTCAGTCATTGGTTCAGGGCTGCCAGGAAAAGAGGGAGCAGGTGTGTGGGGGCCACCAACCTCTGGAACGCCACAGTATAGACTGCAGCTCCAGTTACCTGTGGGGTGACCTCGGAAGAGATTCACAGGTGCAGGTATCAGAAACAAAGATGACAGTAACCAGAGGCGGCAGCATGAACATGGCACAAGGGATCAGGGGGCATCTAGATGGAGCACGGCGGGTGTTCACCCCATGCGTCAGCTAAACTAGCGTGAGGTCATACGATGAAAAAAGACTCAGCTTCCCCAACACATTCTTTCTGTTTCCTGAGGCTTTTGTGACCGTCACTAACATCAGTTCAGTAACAGTTGATCTACACTTGTGAGGCTGCTCAAATTTCAAGTTACTGTCCCATCTTTCTCCAATCCAAGAGTAGACATCTGCTAGGTCCAGAGCTAAGCTTTCACTAGCAAGCTCAAATAGTTTTCACTTCAGGAATCCTGGTTTCCCAAATTCATCTGTCATCTTGACAGAGGACCAAGGACATCCCTTTCACTGTCCTTCCAATGGCGATGGGCCACCAGTTTGGGCTCCTCTGCCTGGCTTCTGAGGCCCTCTATCATCTGACCCATTTTTTCTTATCCAAATCCGTGCCCCGCATCCCTCTTTCCAGCCCCTCCCACCAGGCTGACTCTCGACTGTCCGCATCCCCATAACATGCTCGTATCTGCTTTGTTCCTTTATCCTGGCTATTTCCACCGCCTGGGTGCCTCTTTTCTTTTCTTTCATCTCTGCAAATTCCCTTCACTGCTCCAAGTTCAGCCTAAGTCCCTCCTCCCTGATCAGCCCAATCTGAACAACTCCAGGTCATGTGTCATCACCCTTCTTTGAATTCTTATGAGTATTTAAGTTGTCACAAGAGCATTTTATGTGCCTTTATATTGGGCTTTATTGGTTTGCTATGAAAGGGTTCTGTGAATGATGCCTTTAGAATTACTGGAAAAGTTTACAAAATACTGGTGCTGGTGTTCCACAAGACCAATTCTATCAGAATCCCTGCGAACGGAGCCCTCTATATGATTTTTAAAGAACCTGACTGCTACTAATGTACAGCCAGAGTGGAAAATTCGCTTTGAGATACAATGAATCGAATCACTGTTTTAAGTACTCACCTCCAGAAAACAGATTCATATATTGTGGCTACAGGAAATATCTGACACTGGAAAGAGCTTCCCATGAGCATATGGTGTCACTCCGGTCACAGTTTCCCTACTCAGGATGACTAAACTGTGCTCAAGGTTCACACGATGACAAGGTCAGCTAAAGCTCTGCAGGGAAGAGCAGTCAGTTGGAGCCATTTTGCACCGTTCTACACAAGCCCTGCGTCATCCTTAGCTAAAAAAAATACAACAGAAAATAAGGAGGGAACACCCATCTATCTCGCTAACTTCAGATCCCTGGGTTCAGCTTTTCAAGTCTCATTTCTGCTATCAACAGCTCACAGTGGCACTACAGATTTTATTTCCATTGTGTTCCCTAGAAGAAAAGTCTTTACGAATTTCCAACAGAAAGAAATTTAATACAAGGAATGAGTTACTTATGGAACTATTGGGAGGGTTAGAGGGATCAGAATCAGGAGGCTGGCTCTAGGCTGACTTCAAGGTCATACGCCAACATGACCACAACGCACAGACCAGGAAACTACCGCAGTGACTGTGAAATTCAGCAGCATCGTACCCGTTGGGTCATATTTTTATGCCCAGAGAACATGGAAAAGAACGGCCTCTATCTCCTTCCCGCTTTCCATGTCTCCCGTGAGTATATAGAGCTGGCAGAACCTGTCACATCTGGAAGACTAGTGTCAAGGGAGCTCGGTAAACATAGGTTTTAGACTTCCAACCTTTTAAAAACTGCGGGCATCTATGGAAGCTGAATGCCAGAAGACAGTATCTTGCATACATTCCTGAGCAACCCCATGGATCAACAACCACACAGCTTTGGGTAAAAAATAGCAATGTTTCATATCAATAGTCTTGCCTGGCGTCTGGGTTACAAAGATGAAAAAGACCTAGATCTTGAGATAGGTAAGCACCTTTAGAGGAGTGGTTACATCTTAGGCTCCATCTGTGGTCACAGCTCCCCAGAGGGTTTGTCTTGTCAGGCCTTTTTTTCTTTTTCTTTTCTAAGTTTATTTATTTACTTTGAGAGACAGAGAGCGCAAGCAGGGGAGGGGCAGAGAGAGAGAGAGGGGGGAACAGAGGATCTGAAGCAGGCTGCATGCTGACAGCAGAGAGCTGGATGCAGGGCTCGAACTCACGAACCAAGAGATGGTGATCTGAGCCGAAACCAAGAGTCGCACGCTCAACCGACTGAGCCACCCAGGCACCCCGAAGCCTGTCTTAAATTAGGTGAACGAACTCACGTCAGTTGTGTGTGCCTGGGCTCACTGCTTCACCTCCCCAGGTAAAATTAGCGCATGAAAAAATGGCATTCCTGATGGCAGCAGCTAAGTGCTGCTTTTCCAAAGACAACTCCAAGTTTAGGAGAAATTTTAAAGACAGAAATGAATGGTTCAATGTGAGGAGCTTTGCAAGTTTTCAGTTTGTAGCACATACAGAACCCTTAGTAAAAGGTTTTATGTTTTATTGTTTAGACAGAAACAGTGCGACCAGATGACGGTTTGAAATGTCAGTGCCAATATATAATAATATACCCTGAGAAGTTGAGTTTGGCCCTTATCTGTGTGTCTTATATTTATTTTGCCTCAAACTGAGATTTAAACATCAGTGGAAATTTTCCATTTAAGGGAGCTGTAACATTTTGGGCAAATTAATAACTTCTGTGAACCCTAACCTCTACAAGTAGGGAACATCACACATTTGTTAGAAGCGAATAAAGGAAATATCTCTCAAATCTCTCCACTGACATTCTCCTAACAGTAGAGAGAGTGTAAGGTACCAACAGAAAATTCAAATTTGGGGGAAATCTTTTGTTTTACCATAAAATGCCAAGTGAATTCTATCTATGAACCCACATTATATTCATTACAATTTTATTAGAAATATCTTAGGTATTTTTCATCAGGTAAAACTGACTTTTTAGGAGGATGTACAGTTTTATCCCATGGCTTCCAGTAGGTTCTAGCATGTTCTCTTGAGAACCAAGTTTACAACGGGAAATGTTTCACCAGTGTCTGCATGTAGAAGGCCCCTAACAACACTTGGATGAATTCTGAAGGCGTTTTCCAACATAGGGAATTTAGAATATAAACACATCGAAGAATAGGTAGCAATTTCTAAATTTTGCGGGTTACTGTTTTTGTCCTGTTGTTATGACTTTGCCAGAGAATTTTCCTCCTTTTGGATATGCTGAAGGGTGCTCAATTCTGCTTTTTCTATCCTGTCCTGTTACAGATACTGAACGTTTTTACCCAGGGAGGTCTTTGTCTAGCCCCTAATTAGTCCAGAACAAGACTGCTTTTATGTCTTTATACTAGGAGTCGTATCCTCAGCGGCTGGTGGAGTCTGGGAATGGTCCTGCGGCAGGACAATTTTCCTGATTAACAGACTGTTCCGCTGGGGGTGCAGCACGGGAGCACAAACCAGACGTCATTTAGACTGCAGACACGTCCCTCCTTTTCTGCTCTCCTTGTGCTGACGCGCCTACTATGCTTGCACGCCTTCGTTACTTGGCTCATGAGAGTCCCTTGACCTGCAAAAGTTCATTTTTTCCTTTGCACCTGGAAAAATTCTGCTTTTCGTGTAGGACAAACTTCAAATGGCGTCCTAAGTTTTCCCTTCCTGGATGCCTGCTGCTACACCTACTATCCCCTCTCCATTTCCTTCCAAGCAAGGTGTCCTAAGATCTGATATGTATCTCTGTTTTAGTATTTGTCACATCACGTTGGTAGTTGTTACATGTTGTCTGTCTCCAATGCTGGCTGGCCTGTGAGCTTCACAGGAGAGGGAGACCTATCTTAGCTCTTACGGCATTCCCAATGCTTGCAAATGTTGAGTGAAGGCAGAAGGAAGGAAGTAACAAATAGCAGGCTCGATCATACACAAAAGCACAATCCGAATGACTGAAATACATGCAGCACCGCTGAGCCTGCTTTCCTTCCTTCTGAAATATTTGTGAAAACGATACCAAGAACCGACACAAGTCTTTACATAAAGGTACTTCATTTGCAAATGAAACATAGAAGGCATTGGCTTAGTACCTTAAATCTGCTTTACTAGGAGAGTTCTTTCTGAATAAAACATATTAGAAAGATGACCACACTCCCCCCACCCCGCCCCGCATCTCTTATAAATTGTGAAGGCAGTCTGCATATCTGAAAGTCACTAACATATAGCTTGGGTTTGTGAACTGGCATTGTATCTATGCTGTCATTTAATTATTTTGAAGTTAGTGGATTAGTTAATGGTTAACAATTAAGCGAGAATGATGCACAAGCTGCCTTTTCCAAAATTAAGTTTAATATTTCATAACTATTTCACAGATTATTTATGTGAATAAAAGTCTCATGGAACCTTCTTTCTCAAGAAAGTAAAAAAAAAAAAAAAACACTTCCATTTTTAATTTAGCACTGAGTTGCTGTTTCTTTGTCATAGTAATTATGGGCCTTCCTGCCAGGGCCCCATTTTTTGCTTCTCCCTTATAACATGGTCATGGTTGAATAGCTTTAATCAGGCACCAATTAGCCCCAAATCTATAACTCATTTAAGTCTGGGTCTTTGGTGGTTGTGCTTTCTCCTTTCAAACTGGGAGGGAAATGTTAGGAAAGTTTGAGCAAATGATCTCAATCCCTGATGAATAGTTTGTAGAGAGATATTTCTGTAACCTGCCCAATAAACTGGTTATCATATTAAACTCATTTTTAGCAGCTTATATTCACTTAAGCATTGCTCCAGATGGTGGCTGTCAAAATGTTTTTTATAATTAGCATCAGTAAACTTCTCCTGGGCCTTTAAAATTCACTGCAAATCACGTGTTGTCTATAATCATAATAAGATTGGAAATGTTATTAATATCCTCCTCAGGATTCTGCTACACCAGTTTCTGTAAAACTACATGGATCAACACAGCCAACTCTTTTCTGCTGTTGCTGTCTCAAAGGCTGTTAAATGGTGAATGTGACTATATCTAGATGCTGTTAAAATTAAATATAAAATGGAGACCGGACTCGAGAATTCCCTGAGCAGACAAAACCATTTAAGCCACATAAGCAAAACCAAATCTAGCTTATTTCGCGAACATAAATGAAACTTAGCTTAGCTTATTTCTTGTAAATGCCTCTGACAATCATAAAATAAAGTCATCTTCCTAAAAATGGTATGTGATAATCACTTGTAACCAATCCCCTGCCATCTGGAAACCCCCGCTGTAATAGCCAATCATTGTAAAGATTAAATAACTTCCTCATTTTCGCTTTATAAGCCAGCCTGTAACTTCATGCCCCTGAACTTCATACCAGTTCTTATTTTTGGAGGCTCCCAGTTCGTGAGCTCTTCTTACATGCACAATAAACACTTCCTAAGTACTATTTATTGATTTAGCGGTTTTAACTTTGCTCTGTCTGGTTTTTTGACCATCTACAAATTTGATCCGATCATTTTCACGGAGTTGGCCGATCAACGCTGACATATAAACACCTGCCGAAGCATTTGTTTGGCCAAGCACACAAACCGTTCTGTTCACATTAACGTTTTCTAGAAAACAAGATTTGGATCACACCTATCGCACTGAATTGGGTGTCTCAGTTGTTGTATTCATCAGGTCTCTTTTGGTTGCAAGTGACTGAACCCCGATTTGAGCCATTTTATGACGAGGAAGCCCGATTGGAACAGCAGCGGGCTGTTAGTAACAAAAGTTAGTAGCCAAAGCTTCGGAGGTGTACCGGCCAGTCCTAGGGATGACTGGGCCAGGGACTCACCTGCACGCTGTCTTAGTTTCTGTTTTTCCTGCTCTGTGGAGAGGCCAGGAAGGGAGTGTGAGAAGCAGGACAGGAAGTTGTAGAACCCAAAGAAGGACGCGCTTCCAAGCCTGGTCCCAGCTTCAGCCTAATCCTGCAGGGTGGCTCCGAAATATACATTAGAACTCAGAGTTTGCTCCAACTGGAGGCAAGGGAGCTTGGTTTTCAGATGCCTGCACCAGTCAGCCATTGACTGAGTGCCGCCCCCTGGGGAAACGTAACCCCAGGCACTTCTGGCTCCACAGGACAGGTCCAAGCAGCTCTAGTAGCCAAAAGGATGGCGTCTTTAAAAGAGTCACAGGTGTGGACCGTCAGAAGCAAAGCACAGAGACGTGCTAGTGATCCAAAAGTTGGTTCCTGATAGGCACAGGTGTAGCCCATCCGAAGCAAAAGCACACAGAAGCTGAGGGAGGGCTGCACACAAACGGTTAAAGGGATTCTTAGAGGGATCTGGGCAGGATGCTGATAATGTCCACTAACGAACACTGTGGAAATTATTTTGTGTCTTTTATCTTGACTTGTTGGCTTTTCCTTTGCCCCAAGACACCAGCTTCCTTCATGAGTGAGGGAACATGGGTGGGTGCCAGCTGCTCTTAAGTATCATATCCTGTAGCTTTTACTACCAAATTGGGAGGTTTGTACTTAGTGCCAGCTAGAAAAGTCAGGTACTGTTCTGGTTTGGGTCAAGTGCTTACTTTCGAACCGATCAGCTCTAGCCTTGGGGACAGGGTGATATAAAAACATGGTGAGCTGCATTTGATGTAAAGGAAGAGACAGTTCCTAAGAAGGGCTGTGATGTTACTGGAAGAAGGTACATATGCAAGAGAGACAAAAGAACGTTTGGTTGGAGGATGGGCTTGTCATGGCCAGCATAATGTGTTTATTCCCTGAAGGACTGGTAATTGCTCTACATAGACATCCAGTTGAAGGTTATGTCCTTGCTATAGCTGGGGGTTCCAAGTGGCAGTCTTCGGCACAAAAGTAAAAATGAAAAAAGAGATTGTAGATTGTTTTGAAAAAAAAATCTCAAAAGGGCATCCTATTGGGACAGATAGAAATATGAATTCATATTAATTTAGCATAGGTATTACCTGAACACAAATTCAGTGCTCAGTAATTTATTCCATTGGATCCTTATGCATGGACTTCCCCGTTAAATACAAAAGGTATTTCAAATGTAGGAAATATACAGCTAGAAGGGAACTGGACCATTTAGACCATCTAAATTTATCTTTTCACCTGATTTCTCTTTGTGAGTCTACGAATGCTTAATAACTGTTTAATCTGAATAGAGTTCCACCACTAGTATCTCAGAGGTGAGATACCTACTCTTATTTTTCCAGTTTAAAAAGATGCCATCTTTGCTCATTTAACATCCTTTTCAACCTATATCCCCACTTCTGTTTATCAAGCAGTTTTAGTGTAACGTGCTTCAATATTAGCACAGACTTGCATGAATATTTCCGGGTGCCGAGGAACAGCGTTGTTATCAAGCATCAGCAGCTGCTGTTTATTGGTGATAAATGAGTTTTTTCCATTGAGGGCAATTTCTCTGGTCTTTTGTCTATTATCTAGGTAGAAATAAAGGATATAATATATCCTTAAAGTGGTATTCACGCAGTTCTCCAGTTAATGAAGCACTGAGGGGAGGGGAGGTGGAGAGACACACAGAGAGCTAGAGAGAGGGCAAAGAGAGACACACATGCACAGAGAGGGAGAGACAGAGGCAAAGACACACACACACACACACACACACGGAGGTATAGAAAGAGAGAAGTGCAGAGAGATGGGGAGAGCACAAAGCAGAGGCAGACTGATAACACTGTGGATCTCTGCTGTGCATCTATCTCCAGGGTTTTGCTGTGCCATACTTTGTAAAGAAATATTGGGGCGCCTGGGTGGCTCAGTCGGTTAAGCGGCCGACTTCGGCTCAGGTCATGATCTCACAGTCTGTGAGTTCAAGCCCCGCGTCGGGCTCTGGGCTGACAACTCAGAGCCTGGAGCCTGTTTCAGATTCTGTGTCTCCCTCTCTCTGACCCTCCCCCGTTCATGCTCTGTCTCTCTCTGTCTCAAAAATAAATAAACGTTAAAAAAAAAAAAGAAATATTATCTGACAGGGCAAAGTAGTGAATCGTTAGTATTTATGCTGAACAAGTTTCCAGCCCTGTATTTCATAGTAAGATGGGTGCTTCTGCTGCTGCTTGGAGTTAGTCTCCCCGGTAGTGACAGCAGAGGTGAACTCAGTGAGTAAATTCATGCCTATATGTTGGCAGAGGCATCGCCGTGTTTACCGCTGTCGAACATGGAGTTGAGGGAATTAAGTGGAAAAAGTTCATCTGCTTGGGCATTTGGATACACTGTGTGCAGGGCAGAAAGTCTTAGCCTATTGAAGGACTAAGTTTAGGGAAGATAGAGTAGTATGAAAGCTGGCTGCTAGGAGGTATTCTAGGATTTTAGGTCTTATTTAAGGAATAGCGCTAATTCAGATCAATTCAACACACGCTCCTTGAGCATGTACTGTATGCCAGACATCATGCTACATTCTAGGGATTCCAAGGTAGATCATAGTTCCTGCTTTCAGCAATGTTAATAGGTTATTTCAAGTCATCGCGGTGCATACTGTGGTAGGACCGAGCTCACAATGCCATGGAAATACAAAAGAGGGCTAGCTCATGCCTTCTGGGTGTTGAATGTAGTCGAGGAACGTTTGTAGTTCAAATTATAGTAAACATGGGGAGGTTGACTGGTCAGGATGGGCTACAAGATGAGTTGCCTGGCCTGAAGGATAGGTCCTGTGTGGTTATGCTTAGTTGTTATCCTTAATGCTGGTCAAAGGGATGCTTATTCTTAGTGGGTATCATTTACGTGGGTTCATATGGTTATCCTAATGCTGGTGAATATAATGTTTATCCTGAAAACACTGGCCAACAGTAGTTATCTTTAACACTGGTCAACATAAAATGCTTACCTTTGGGGCGCCTGGGTGGCTCAGTCGGTTAAGCGGCCGACTTCGGCTCAGGTCATGATCTCGCGGTCTGTGGGTTTGAGCCCCGCGTTGGGCTCTGTGCTGACAGTTCAGAGCCTGGAGCCTGTTTCGGATTCTGTGTCTCCCTCTCTCTGACCCTCCCTTGTTCATGCTCTGTCTCTCTCTGTCTCAAAAATAAATAAACGTTAAAAAAAATAAAAAAAAATGCTTATCTTTATTTTTATTCTAAATTCTGGTCAGAAACGGTTATCCTTAGTGGTGGTGAACAATGGTTATCATTAACACTGATCAACAATAGTTATCTTTTTTTAATTTTTAATGTTTATTATTTATTATTGAGAGAGAGAGAGAGTGAGAGAGCACGCAAACAGGGGAGGATTAGAGAGAGAAGGAGACACAGAATCTGAAGCAGGCTCTAGGCTCGAAGCTGTCAGCACAGAGCTCAATGCGGGGCTCGAAATCATGAACCATGAGATCATGACCTGAGCCGAACTCGGATGCTTAACCAACTGAGCCATCCAGGTGCCCCAACAACAGTTATCCTTAATGCCTATCCTTAATGATTTTATTTAATCATGGTCAACAACAATTTATGGCTTTTTCTACTTTCTGGTCACATGATAGGTATGCATTTCCCAGCTCCCTTATAGATGGGTGGTCTCATCACTAGTTCTGGCCAAGGCATTATGACTAGAGGTGATGTGTGTCACTTTCAGACCAGAGGAACATTTAATCCCTGGAGTGAGTATCTCCAGAGCTCTCCTTCCCTCTTGGACACTGACTAGCAGCATTTGGGGTGGGGGTTCCTACATTACCATGAATATGATGAGCAGAGCAGCCCTGTAGCCGTGCAGTACACGATGCGGAAATAAAGACGCCAAGATTACACTGTATGTTAACTAACTTGAAGCCGCTGACATGTGAGTGTTCTTTGTTCCTGAAGCAGAACATAACCTATCTTGACTGATCTGGGCACAATGGCTCTCAGCCCTATGTGCACATTGGACTCACCAAGGGAGTTTTGAGATGATGTGAATATCCCTGTTTCGCTGCAATTCAGTTGGAATAGAAACCATAGGTCTGAGTCCTAGATATCATTTTTTTAAATGGACTTTTAATGGATTTTTAAAATAACTCAAATGGGGCACCTGGGTGGCTCAGTTGGTTGGGCATCAACTTCGGCTCAGGTCACGATCTCGGGGTTCATGGGTTTGAGCCCCATGTCGGCGGGCTCTGTGCTGACAGCTCAGAGCCTGGAGCCTGCTTGGATCCTGTGTCTCCTCTCTCTCTCTGCCCCTCCCCTGCTCACGTTTTCTCTCTCTCTCTCTTTCTCTCAAAAATAAAAATAAACATAAAAAATTAAAAAAAAACTCAAATAATGAGTGGTTAGAATGTAAACTTCACAAGGGAATACGATCTGGCAAATGGCAGACACAAGGTAAATAGTTGTTAAATGCATTATTATTAAGTGAATAAATGCAATCATGCTTAATTAATTTTCTTACACCAGGGTCTGCATCCTGCTCCCTATGCCATCTGCTCAAACCAATACCATGACCCAGGGTGCTCTTCTAAAACGATGCTTCGCCCTGGTCATTTCACCTGCCTCCTCCCTGGATTTCTGCATGTGTATCATCCCTCCACGTTCTGAGCCTTGTTTATATTGAGGGCCACATTTTTAAAAAGTTGCTCTCTTTTGTCCCATTGTTACATCTCCCATCATCCCATTCATCTTGACTGCTAGTCCGTCTCTGATCACAGGTGTGAAAAAGGAAAAGAAAATGATACTTGTAACAGTCTTCAATGCCTAGCTGAGTACTTCCCCTTCCATCACACCTTTTCCAAGGCTTCCCAAATCACAGTGAACTTGGAGTTTACAGAATTCCCAAAGAACATTTTGTAACCTGAACTAATCACCTCGACACTTGGGTTGCGTTTGATTGTGTCTGGATGTGTGGATAAGTTCATTGAAAAATTAAGAGTTCCCTAGTAATTACTGTATATCCTTCATAGTGCTTAGCAGTAGAGTTGATATTCAATACTTTATTTTTACTCAATAAATACTTGACTGGTTACATGTATTCAAGTATTATATTAAATATATGATACTTGACTGACAGATTGAATGAATAGGAGAATACATTACATGTGTATGTATGTATATATGTACACATGTATATGCTTTTATTACGTTTGTCAATTGGAAATTTATGGTTTATATCAAGACCACAATTACAGTGAAATGATTCTAAATCTTGAAGCTTGTGTTAGAGTATTTAATCACTTATAAAAATTAAGAGTTTCCAAATTCACACATCCATCATATTCTGTAGCATCTCACCATAACTGTTGGTTATGAATTTTAAGCAATTCTCCTAGCAAGACTAATGCCTGAAGTGTCAGACATAATCAAATATTGCCTAGTTGCATAACTCTGCTAAACACTTACAGGAAAAAGCTGCAGGTGCAGTTCTATTAGAGAATGGTTAGTGTTAATGAATTTTCCACCAGAAATATAAGTGCATAAATCTGGCCCACAGCCAATCACCTCCTTCATTCCAGTAAAGAATATTGAGCTCTAAACCAAGTAAGGGGAACTGTATAAGATCATTGGTTTTAAGATCTTTCTTAAAACCTATTTTTGCCATTTAATATAGCAGTTTTGCTAATATATTTTTAATTTTTAAAAATATCATCTTTTTGGGGCGCCTGGGTGGCTCAGTTGGTTGACCATCTGACTTCGGCTCAGGTCATGATTTCACGGTTCACGGGTTCGAGCCCCACGTCGGGCTCTGTGCTGACGGCTCAGAGCCTGGAGCCTGCTTCCGATTCTGTGTCTCCCTCTCTCTGCCCCTCCCCCATTTGCGTTCTGCCTCTCTCACTCTCAAAAATGAATAAATGTTAAAAAATTTTTTTAAATCCTCTTTTTGAATAAATTGTAAACTTTTGGAGAGAAAAAATGGTAAACTTCTTGTGAGCAAGGATAGAAACGTCTTGGTCATGTAGAACAATACTTTAAATAAGAATCATGTTCATTAATTCTTTCTTGATCTGATCATTTAAGTTGAATTAAATAATTAAATATGGTTGAATGTGCATGCAGCATCGATTATACATCGTCTATTATAAAATAGAGTTTCATTAAATCAGGTTGTATTTTCTTGTATTGTGGACTTCTTTAGCAGTCTGGTGAAATCCCCTTCTCAGCATCAATGTTTTTAAATGCATAAAATGCAGAGAATTTGATGGTATCAAGTTTGTGGTTATCTTCAGTTCTGTCCGTGGATCAGATGGACTTCCAGAATCCCTGCCCTGGGAGTATGAAAGTCCAACAAAGTGTATAGATCATAACTGTAAATAACAGTTGCCACGGGTGTACACATTCCTTGGGAAATTCCATGTAATTTACTTGTGATAAAAATCTTAGAGTGGAATCAGCTTTTCCAAAAGTGTCAATAATATTAACAACTTCATGTTGTGTAATATACATGTTTTGACATAAGTAAATGAGAGTATGACCAATGAATAAATGATTTGCACAGATTTTTAATGGGAAAAGGACAAGTCACCATTGATATTCCTCCCTGAAGACACAGTCTTTTTATGTGTCACACACAAAATCGACAGAAAAGATAAAGATGTATGTGTAACTACTGATACATAATTGATATTTTTATTATATGGGGTTTCTATTTTGTCTTTGTGTTTGAAAAGATTCCCTGGTAACTCAGTGGGTATATTGGCAAGACTCAAACAAACAACTGATAATAACCAGTTACAATTCATGACTGCTAGATTAGTGAGCCATTATTTATAGTAATCATCTATTAACAGTATAGGGCATGATATTCATATGGCTATGTATGCGTGTGTACACACACACACACACACACACACACACACACAGGTACGCATGCACTGCAGGCAATGTTGCATAACAGAATGAAGTTGGGTTTGAAATCAGATGGATATGGTTTTGAATCCTGTCTCTTCCACTTAGTACTTTTGTGACCTTAGGGGCCTCCCTTTCTCCCTTCTTTCCTCTTTTACTTCATTCAGAAGTATTCAGAAATATTAGCTGGGCATGCCATGAGTAAACAGACTTATGTGAAGGCTGTCTCTCTAAGTCCCCATCTCTTCATACTTAAAACAGGGAGCACCTAGTTTATAAGATTGAGGAGAGGAATGTAATGAGAGTACAAAATGAGAAACATTTTATGGAATTTTGGACACATCATAGGTGCTCTAATTTCATCACATATCCAACAGGACCTATGAGTGCTTGGGGCTCTCCAAGGAAAACCTTTATGGAAAAAAGAGTCGTTAAAAGGAAATTGGGAGGGTGAAACTGGAAGAAGGTGGTCAAAAGGCACAAACTTCCAGTTATAAGATAAATACGTACTAGAGATTAACTTTATGACGTGCTGACTGCAGCTAACACTGCTGCGTGATATGCAGGAAAGTTGTGAAGAGAGTAAATCTTAAGAGTTCTCATCACAAGGAGAAATTTTTTTCCCCTCGTTTTTCTTTCTTTTTTCCTTCTTTTTATTGTGTCTATGTGAGAAGCTGCGTGTTAGCTGAACCTACTGTGGTAATCATGTGACAATATATGTAAATCAAACTGTCATGCCATATGCTTTAAACTTATACAGTGATGTAGGTCACTTATATCTCAATAAAATTGGAAAAAATTTAAATATAATGATATATATGTAAAAAAGAAATTGGATGCAATATGAAAGGGTTTTCTCATCAGATCGTGGTATCTTTCGATTGCATTGATCTAGCAAGAGAGCTCAGAGCCTACTCACTCGACACTTGCATCCTTGCTATAGCTGATAAAGCTCACTAGAACTAGGAAGATGTGACTAACACTCATTTAAAATGCTGAAGGCTAATATAAACAATACATATCAAAAATATAAGTCTAGACCAAGGGTTCCCAAACTTAAGCATGAACACCACATGATTGTTGGGCCACCTTCCCAGAGTTTCTGTTTTTGCCCAGACATTTTTATTTCTAACACGTCCTAGGTAGTGCCAATCTGCTTTTCCATACTTTGAGAACCACACTTTGAGGCCTAGACTTTTGCCTTACTACAAATAGCAGTGTAATGGAAGGTCTATTGGTGTTCAGAGCCTTATGGTTTGCCCGGGGACATGGAACATCACTTGAGAACTCCCATTTTAAAAGGAAAGAAGAAGAAAGACAGGAAGTATGGTAGACAGAATAATGGCCCCCAAATACGTCCGTGTCCTAATCTCTGGAATCTATAAATATGTCTCATATGACATAAGGGACTTTGTAGATGTGATTAATTTAAGGATCTTGACATGGGAAGATTATCACGGATTATCTGGGTGGGCCCAGCATAATCACAAGGATTCTTATAAGGGAAAGAGAGAGACAGGGAAGGAGATATGATTACAGAAGCAGAGAAGGAGAAAAGCATGCAACAATGAAGAAGAACAGATTGGAGTGAATGTGAGGAAGGGGCCATGACCTAAGAAATACAGTAACTTCCAGACACTGGGAAAGCAAAGAAAACAAATTTTCCCCTAGACCCTCTAAAAGAAATGCAGCCCTATTGACACCTTAGTATGACCCCGCTGGGGTCCATTTCTGACTTCTAGAGATAATAACTTTGTGTTGTTTTAACCAACTAAGTTTATGGTAATTTGTTAGAGCATCAGTAGGAAACACATGCAGTGAGTAAGAGACAACCTAACTCCATACTCCATTTACCTAGTCAAGAGATGATTATCAGTGCTTTGGAGTGCAGTGATTTATTCTCTCCTTTAAGGAAGTTGGAAAAAACAGTTTAAAAAATGAAGTTTCTAGGCATGGGTCTATAGATATGGTATCAGCAGCCACTCCATTCAACAGTAACCCTCCTCCACATCTTTACTTCCTTCATTTCTGTACCAAGTCAGCTGACCCTAGGCTCTTGGTTCAAGTGCAGCCATATGAGTCTCAATATCAAATCAAGTCTGCTCTGATTCACCAATAGGAACTTCATGTGTGTTGGTCTTATCAAACCAGAAAGATAGACTAAACCCAAATGTATCACGTATAATCAGCCAAAGAAATTGAATAAACTGTTCTTGGTGAAGTTGACAGAGACTTCTCCCCCCATTCTCAAATGCAGATTGTACAGATTGTCATGAAAACTAAGGAAAAACAAATGTACATACATTCCTCATTGGCTCACTATAATGTGTCTGGACAACTGGACCGGTGAAATGCATGTTTTCATAATTTTTGTATGGTATCCACATCCTTCATATTTACAAACATTAGTAGGTATTCCCTTCTTTTAGCAAATGAGCATTCTTACAGTTCACATTTATGAAACAGACGAATTAGGACATTGCCTCAATAGTAAGGCATAAGATCCCTCACTTATATTTTTATGGTTTTGAAATAATTATATACAATCAATGGGATATTCATTTTTCTCCCAAAAAGCTGTTATTGACCCAATGGTAATTTTTACAACTCATGGGGTCCTAGTCAAACAGAAATACAGGAGTGCTATCATTATTTTTTTGCTTGGCAAAAAAATTTAGAGTAAGTTTTGAACATGCATTTAGAATTTCCTGTGAGCATTTAGAACAGAACTAAACTAATAAAATACATATGTGGATTTTCAATATTCATAGCAAAGATACACTTTACTAACATTTGAAAGCTTTCTTGGGTCATAGAATTGTTGAAGATGGTCTGGAGGTCTTTACTTCGGGGGCCATTGCTGATCTAGAATGACAAACGTGTCTGCAGTCAAGAGCACACATTGGAATCTGAGTGAATTCCTTATGGAGACAGGGTTTTTCTTTAGGGGCTGGGAGTGTTGCTTGTAAAACAGGAGGAAAAAATATATATATTTTATTGTATATTGTATATTGATTGGTTTCTCTCTGTCGGGATAATTAAGAACAAATGACTTCATTAAGTTTTGTGAGTCTGCAATCTTCATGTGGTATATAGCCACACCAACAGTTGAGAGTAGATAAGAATTATCCAAATTCCTAAGATTAAATTTTGGGGGGATTAAAGAATGGGATTCATTGCTTTCAGTATTAAGATTTGAGGACGTAACTTTGGTGGGGCTCTTGCATTTAACAGGATGTAGTGTGGTGTGGTATGATGTGTTCTACCTGTCATTTGACAGCAGCTGCCATTGTGTCTATTCTAAGGATTAGGGTAAATCAACGTTATGTATTCACTTTATTATTACTTGTTCAAGTGTGGGTGATAGCCTATGAAAATTGATCTAATATTCCCTATTTTGTGTCTTGTCCTAATGCAGCATAGAGGAGTTCTCATTTAGTATTGTAAGAAAGAGAAAAAGAAATTTCACTAAAATTAGTAGGTAAATTGGTGATACTCTTAATTTAGAGATAACATTATTTTCACCATTACTCTCATTTGCCATTTATTTCAATTGGTATAGTAATTTAGGCCAACAAGTAATTTATATTAAATGAATGTTTGTTGACAGAATGATTCCTATAAAAATGTATTTGTTAGAATTGTTCCTCATCGGAGATTTATCCATACACATATGTTCTTTATGGATATGCATTTGGCCTGAAAGGCTCATGAAGGCAAGACTGTGAATGTGAATTGGGATTTTGAAAAATTTAATGTTGCTTCTCATTATTTTCCTTTGAATGGCTTTACAATTATTTTCTCTAATTACGTGAATGACACTTTAAATTTTAAAGCTTCATTCCTTGCCCCTCTATGTTGATGTTCATGCCTCCTTTCATGAGACCTATATTTTACTTCTATTTCCAAAATTTCTGTCTTTATTGGTAAGCCTATTACAGATCCATTCTGACACAAAGATCTTTTCATTTTCCACTGTAGCATCAGCATCAACACCTAACACTTAATGTCCCTTGGTTGTCAGATTTTTTGAGAACCATAATTAACTGGATGCATGCATCATTGATGTTTACATGCAACAGATGGCTTAGCTGGGAGAGGTAGATAAATTTAGCTTCTGTTGGGCATGTATGAGTAATATACTGGAAGGAAAAATGTGTAGAAAAAAATGACTTGAATTTTCCTGTATTCTGAGAGTTTTGTACATTCAGCTCTGGCAAGCTATATCTTTTTATAAAATCAAAGTTCCTTGAAGGTAGAGGTCTGGTGAATGTTTGTCTTATTATTCATTGTAGTTAGAATAGTTGCTAGCTTCTCAATAGATGGTTGCTGGCAGCTAAATGAATGAGGGACTGAGTGAATGAATGAACAAATGAATGACACTGGGGAGCATTAACAAGAGCCAGTAATGTCACAGTTTATAAAATCCTTCCATATGCATTTTATTTGAACTTCATGACAAATTCATGTGGTAGAAATTATTGTCCCCATTTTATAGCCAAGAAAGCAAAGTTCAGAAAAGTACAGTGACTTATCCACATTTCTTAGCTGGTAAATGGTAAAGGCAGAACTTAACCAGAACTTCTGGCTCCAAATTCTCTACACCTTTGGTTACACCCTGCCATGTCCTATTATCTATGTTCAATCTAAATTTGGGTGTCTAGGAGGACAATGTAAGGATTTCTGGTGGTATATTGGTGGGGTTGCAAATTTTCTTGAGGGACTTACTTAGGTCTCCATTTATTTATGAGAGAGGAGACCCAATGATCTCTGACCTTGGAGAAATACACCTGGCTCCTGTGAAGGTGGCAAGCTTCCAACATAGAAACCAGAAGCTAGCTAGTATCTATCTATCTGTCTATCTATCTATCTATCTATCTATCTATCTATCTATCTATCATCTATCTATCTATCTATCTATCTATTATCTTTCTGAGGTAACTGACAAATAAAATTGTAAGATATTTAGATTGTACAACATGATGATTTGATATATGTATAAATCGTGAAAGGATTCACCCCATCAACTCCAGGCAGGTAGAGCCATATCTCTGGAAAATAAAAAATCATTTCTAACCATCTTCCCAGATTAACTGTAAACACTAAGGAGGCAGGAACACCACTGATCTTTTCCATGACCTTTTACTCAATGCTTAACACAGTTTCTAAAACATAGTAGTTCCTCCTACCCTACCCCTGAACTCTTAACCCCAAACCCTAACCCTAAACTGAACCCTCTGGAGAGATCTCTGGACTTCAGGATACCAGGCACATACCCTCACCCTAGTCCTAGCCCTAGTCCTCACCCTGGTCTTAACCCTAACCCCAACCCTAGAACTGAGAAAAAAAAGATGTGTGAGATATATATATATCTCCACACACAATGGAGTATTACTCAGCCATAAAAAGAGTGAATCTTGCCATTTGTGTTGACATAGATGGAGCTAGAGAATATTATGCTAAGTGAAATAAGTCAGAGAAAGACAAATACCATATCATTTCATTCATATGTGGAATTTAAGAAACAAAACAAATGAGCAAAGGGAAAAAAATAGAGAGAGGCAAACCAAGAAACAGACTCTTAACTATAGAGAACAAACTGATGGTTACCAAAGGGGAGGTGAGTTAAATAAGTGATGGGGATTAAAGAGTGCGCTTGTCATGATGAGCACTAGGTGATGTATGGCATTTTTGAATCACTATATTGTACACCTGAAAACAATATTACATTGTATGGGAACTAACTGGAATTTAAATAAAAACTTAAAAAACATAGTAGTTCCTCAATAAAAATACTTATTCTTCACTTTTTGACTTCAAATTGTACCCCAAAACTTGACTGCAAAGTAAGAAGTCATTAAATAATAAAATATTTCCATTAATATTAATGGAGGGGAGTGCCTGGGTGGCTCAGTTGGTTGAGCATTGGACTCTTGATTTTGGGTCAGGTCATGATCTCAGGGACATGGGATCGAGCCCTGTGTCAGGCTCCACACTGAGCATGGAGCCTGCTTGGGATTCTCTCTCTCTCTCTCTCTCTCTCTCTCTCTCTCTCTCTCCCCCTCTGCCCTTCTCTCCCACTCACATGCTCTCTCTTTCTAAAATAAAATTTAAAAATATACATATATTAATGGGAAACGTTATGCTGCATCCCATCCCAACCCGAGACCCCTCACTAATTTTTTACAGGGAGAAAAATATTTCAATTGAACAATGAAAATAAGCTTTTATAAATAATAAACACAACCTGAAAGTAAACATATACTATTTGACATGAAACATAACAAAAGTTTATTACACTTGACAGAGGCGGAAGAAAAGTCTTGAGAGGGGGTGGGGGTAGTGGAGAAGAGGTAACAGGGAAACATTCCTTACAGAGAATATTTTTCTTTCAGCCTAGTTTTATCCACTAATTTTCCAACCTTTTGGGAGATTATGATTATTTTGCACTTACACTGGCCTTTTAAATATTACAGCACAGAAAACCATTTATAGGTCAAAATAAAGGCTAATTTATGAGAGGAGTTTGAAACATGTAGAAATATTTTATGCACCCAACAGCTTGAAGATCTAGAAACAATTTCTGTTGCTGGTTATCTTAACCCAAAGCAAAGCATTTGGGTTTATTCTAACACGTCACACAATTCAAATATGTTCCATAAGATTTTCTCTAAGAAATTATTGTTTCAAGTAAATCATGGAATGTCTTTTTCTCAAGTGGTCAGGTTGGTATATTATTTCTTCCGTGTATTTATTTAGTGCTTTGTAAGTGAAAACAAAAAAAGAATTATTTCCAAAGTAGAATAACTTTCTAAGAACCCCTAGGAAAACAACTATTAACTGACAATCACTATGTAAAGTAAGTCTCTGTATTTGATGATTGATCAATGAACAAACTAGAAACTCTCAATGGACTTGGATGGTGCTGACCTCTGTTGATGAACACACTCTGTCAAAAAGTTACTAACTTTGCTTTTGTTGGAACAAAGCCCAAAACCAGTTGATCTGCTGCTTAAAGAGGGAAATGAGGGCACGGTAGGGAGAAGGGTTGGCTCCAAAGACCCCCACAGCCTCATCTTTCCCCCCTCAGGTCCCATCTGTCTACCCAGATGCCTTTCTCCTTGCTTCCTTGCACCCCTGTGATTCATAGCATTTTTAGTTTTGAAAGTCTCAAAAACGGTTTGAAAAGGCAACTTGAATTTCAAATCTTAGAGATACTTAAAAAAATCTTCCTAATGTTGTTAAAAAATGCACTCAACTCTTCAATTAGAATTTAAAGGTAGATAGATACTCTGGTAGGATTTTTAGTCGAGAACTATTTTTACTTTATGCAATAATTACTAGTTTAAGTATCTTTTCTCCCAGGGTACATGCGACTCCTCATGGAGAGACCTTATTCTTTTTCACTACACTATCTCCTGTGCTTCCCATATATAAGGCACTCGTGTCTCCTGAAAATATGAATGCAATAGATGCCACACTGAGAGACTGAAAGAAGGCTACTCTAAAGATCTCCCACATATATGCTCATAAAGTCATGCACTTCTATGCATGGTGATTTCCCAAAGAAGAATCCAAGTATGTGGCCAGTAGCCTAGATTATCTGGTTGACATGGATGCTAAAATTAATGTTAGACTTTTGGTTGTGATCATAGCCCACTGTCTGAAGTATCGTGACTCTAAGATACATTCCATAGCTGTGGTTATCTGTATCCTATCTAATGCAGTGATTTTGCAATCTCTGCGTTTGTACATATGTAGTCTGCAACTCTCCCTGGAATTTCATGTAGATATATTTGATTTTAGGATCCCCTACCTTTGCTTCGGGTGGTTACTGACCATCCTGGGGTTCTGGCACATTTGTCATCTGGGGTTATTCTTTAATATAGCATGTGATAAGTTGACCTTTAGTTTTTAATTCTTTGTGGCATTGAAATTGACCCAATTATATCCCTTGCTTCAATTCTTACCCATTTATTAGTTTCCATCCTGTAATACAGAAATTGGACAGTCCATGTAATAACTTAAAAATTCTTGGGGCGCCTGGGTGGCGCAGTCGGTTAAGCGTCCGACTTCAGCCAGGTCACGATCTCGCGGTCCGTGAGTTCGAGCCCCGCGTCGGGCTCTGGGCTGATGGCTCAGAGCCTGGAGCCTGTTTCCGATTCTGTGTCTCCCTCTCTCTCTGCCCCTCCCCCGTTCATGCTCTGTCTCTCTCTGTCCCAAAAATAAATAAACGTTGAAAAAAAAATTAAAAAAAAATTCTTAGGAATCTTAAATTAGTAATACGCAAACCTCAAGATATGCATTCTTAGGTGTTACTTTAATGTTGGGAAGTTGTAGAACATGTTAAATGATCATGTTTGTTTTGTTTTTAATGAGAAAAAGTTGGTTTTATTACACAAATGATAATGTAGTATATGAACAAATGATGGAGGATCTGGATTTACCCCAGTCTTCAAGAAACAGAAAGATATGCTGAAATCTAAATAAAAATGAAACATCCTTTGGTATTTGGAAAGGAAGATAGAGTTCCAGAGATTGTTTCCCTCATCAAATGAGAGCTAATAAGAACTGATGAGTGAGACAGGTGGTAGAATTAACTAGGCCAACCATCCAATCATACAAGCTGACACAAATCACTTGAATGTATTTTTCAGGCTGAAAACATGGACTCTGAAACCCATCAAAATAAATTTTACAGATGGTTTGACAAAATGTCATCGTGTAGGATGCAAATCATTTATTTTCTGTACTCTTTTAATACATATTTGTTTTTTGTTTTATTTTTCAAGTTCCATCCTAAAGGTTTCTTTTCGCTTATAACTCTGCTAATAGGGGTTATAAAAATGAATTTATCTTATGTATTGCATGATAGTGCTTGAAAAAATACACATATACACACACCCATGCTTTTTCCCCTGTTAGAAAGAACATGTATTCATGAAATTGTATTTTAAAGTGTTTTTGATATTGTAATGTCTTAATGACAGGTTTTAAGGATTCCCTCTCCTGGAGTGAGAAGGGAAATGAGAGGGTGTTGGTTATACTTTAACATCGCTGATCTAATCTAGACCATTGTCCTTCCCTGCAGTTAGGGTATGATAACGTTCTTGACTGGTCTCATATGTTACCAGGGAGAAGGTTAAGTACTGTCCTTAGAAGGATCAAATATCTCACCGAATCACATAGTAGTTACAACCCAGAAGAACCTGGACTGAATTAGGCACAGCCTGGTCAACTGTCCCACCAGACAGAGTTGGGCAGCCTATTTCCCCAGATACGAGACGGTGATCGATTCCCATGGCACCATGTGAGTAGAGTTTTCAACACACGTCATCTTGGGAGAAGGGTATCATTATCCTCTCTCACAGGGACTCGAGACATTCAGTGACTTGTTCAAGGTTGGTTGCTGTATCAGCAAGGAATGGAACTGGTGTACTGGGAGCTGTTTAACAATTGGGTCTCCAAGGGAAAATGAAAAATTTCTGAATTGTAGTAAATTCTCCCACGATGGTCTATTTCAAGCTACCAATATGATGTCACTGTACGCAGAATTGGGAGGTGATGCACTTCAAGCATACACAAAATAGTAAAATAATTAGGAAGTGATGAGTTTGAGTATTATCTTTGCTTTGGTAATTTATTTCATTGCGAGTTTGTATAATTTAATTTTTAATAGCTAATGTTTGGCCACTGGCTTGCAAAATCTTTAAATATTTAACAATTGGCTCTCACAAGCCAGTACACACTGGCTTCAACACACTACTGCCTGATATCTGCGTGCAGATGAGGGATTATGAATATCAGCATTTTAAAGATTTCATGTTAAGTCTACAACTTACTCACTCCTTGTTACTTCTCATCTGTTTCTGTGGTATAATAGGAACCCTTGGATGGCCAAAAAAAAAAAAAAAAAAAAAAAAAAAAGGAGAATGTGAGCTTCTTTTTGAAACTCTATGAAGGAGAAAATTTGGAAAACTGAGCGAGGCTTTGAAGCCAGGGCTGGAGAGAGGAACTAGGCAGGAACTGGGAGCTACCTCACAATGAGGAAGGAAGTTTAGAGCCTGAAGCAACCAGCAAGAAGGCCTTGTGGTCCTGGAGTGATTCCCAGAATAATTTTTGTCACTGCCAATCACCAATGTGTTTTTCCTAGACAACTCACAGAAATATATGCTGTTTTTATTTTAGTGCTATAAATTGCTACAGGCCTATTAAAACTTTACTTCCTCTTTTCCCACTTCCCTAGATGACTCAGAATTTTTGATTTCCACGATGTAAGATCATTTGAGCTTCATTTCTGGATCACACCCAACTCTTCTCTCTAGCATACAACTCTTCCCTGATACAGGTTCTGAATCCTCAGCTGCCTATAACAGGGTGGCCCTAAACCTCAATTCGGCCACAACAACCTCTTCATACTTTTCCCAAGCAAGCCGAGCCCGCCTGACTTTCTGAGTTGGGCAGGCTAATTGTGTTGGTGGCCCACTGTTCACACGTAAAACTTCTGAGTCCATATTTGACTTTTCTCCTTTACCTCAGGGGCCAAGTCCAGTCCATTCTATCATTGAAAAGTCTTCCTAATATATCTCTTTACATCTAAGGAACTTTTTCTTTCTTTTATCTAAGTTTTTCCCCATAGCTTTTATTGGGATATAATTGACATATAACATTGCATAAGGTTAAAATGTGCAACGTGTTGATTTGATACACTTATATATTGCCAAATGATTACCACCACAGCATTAGCTAACACCTCCATCACATCACATAATTTGTTTTGTGCTGAGAACATTTAAGATCTACTTTCTTAGCAAGATTCAAGTATATAATATAGTATTATTAACTATAACTGCCATGCTGTGCTTTGGATCCCCAGAACATATTCATCTTATAACTGGTAGTTTGTACCCTTTGACCAACATCTCCTGATCCCCCAGACCCCTGGTCCACAGCCCCAGGTAATCACCATTCTATTCTGTTTCTATGAGTTTGGCTTTTTTAGATTCCGTGTATCTGATATCCTCCAGTATTTGTCTTTCTCTCTCTGACTTATGTCACTTAGGTGACTTATGTCACCTCTTCTATGGAACTCTTTCTTTCCATGCAACTGCCCCACACTTTTGTGTCTTATAATTGCACACTACAATAATTTCCCCTCTTATCTCTTTACTTCTGATTCCTCCACTCTGCTCAGTTTTTCAGGTTTATCTTCCTCAAGTGTCTACCTAAAAGCTGCCATTGCCTCCTGAATCTAGCCCAGATGTCTTCTTTTGGCTTCACAGTCTTACATTCCAACTGTCTGTCCCATGACTCCAATCTCTACCCTACACTAGTCAAAGTCATTGTTTTCTGAGTATTCCCTTGCCT
Organism: Leopardus geoffroyi; assembly: GCF_018350155.1. NCBI lineage: Eukaryota > Metazoa > Chordata > Mammalia > Carnivora > Felidae > Leopardus > Leopardus geoffroyi. The sequence continues at coordinate 10,970,637 of NC_059343.1, forward strand.
TCTCCAACTCCCAACTTTTACCCATTCAGCTATTTCTGCTTGGAATTACCTTTTCATCAGTTATATCACTTTTTTCCTGACCTCAGCTTTCCATCCAGATTTCATCCTTCCTCTCTGCAAACCTTCGTGGAAATATTTGTTCTTCTTTCATAGCACCCAGCACCTTCTGCCTTTTATAAGTCATTTGGGTAATTATTTTAAACTTCCTACTAGAAAAGAAAGACCACATCTTAAGTTTATTTTTGCATATCTGTAGCGCTCAGAATAGAGACATTTGCTGACTGATTAAGATGAGCAGTCAGCCGTATTTTAGAGGGTTTCTTCCAGACTAACTTTGTTAGGGCCATGAGGGGGAAAAATGCTGTGGAATGTCAACTGTCATGGTGGGGAATACCAACATCACAATAATGTAACAGTATTAATAGTTATAATTTACAAGTGTCTGCTCTGTTGTCAGATCCTTGCTAAGTGATATATTTATCTTCTGATTCTTCCTAGTCACCAAGGGACGCATTATATATGAGTAAACTGCACCTCGAAGAAGCAAGGTGACCTTTGCTAGAATTTCAACTCAGGACTTCCTTTAACTGAAGCTCATATTTGTCTAGTCTTTATTTGGGAAGGTGGTCACTACAAGCACATGCATGTCTGAGAACAGGAGGATAACCCCACCAATCTCTTTGTGGCCTCTGCCAATCCCCTGTCAATTCTTCTGTACAAACATTTAAAATTTGTCTCAATTTCACACCATATAGCACTTGATTTCAAGGATGGTATACTTCTGACTTCCTACTGTGCAAGGCCTAAAACCCATTGTGTATGTCTAAGGTTGGTTCTTCTGGCTTGACCCTTTTCATATCCTATTTCATATGTACATGGTATTGGCATCACCTCAGAGAAAATTCTTTATACTCTGAAGTGTGATAAAAGATAAATGTTAAAGGGCAAGAGATGTGTAAATATCAAATATAATAAAGTCAAGTTGCCCTCCATGTGAAAAATTCTATTGGGGTGAAGAACATGGATAAGTATCTATAAATAAAATTCCAAAGTGTGACACCAAAAGGTATCTTTCAGGGGATGTCTTACTAGATAGTAGACCACTGGATAACCAGCTTTTGGGCTAGAAGAGGGCATTGGGGCTCAAATGACAGCACTTCCCACTGTTGACTACTGAGCAGCATGAATTTATGTTCAAGAGGGTTTGAGATCATGTAGAAGTTAAGAGCTCTAAATTTTCTATTTATGTACCTTTTACTTTATAAACAGTATGATATAAGAGAAAAGGGGCTTTGGGATTAGGCAGGATTTGCTTCCTGGCTCTACCCCCAGTCACCTAGCCTCTCTGAACCTGTGTTTCTTCACGGATAAAATGAAGCTAACACTACTTACCTCAAGGCACTGTTGCCAAAATAATGAAATCTACAACCATTGTCTATGGATGTGAAACTTAGTGGCTTAATAAAAACAATCACTATTGTTATTCACAAACCTAATGTTAGTTGAATGGTTCTGTTGATCTGGACCAGGCCTGGCTGATGTTGGCTGGGCTCACTCGTGCACCTGCCATCAGCTGGCAGGATAGCTGGGGCAGGCTGGTCTAGGATGGCCTCACTCACATGTCTAGTGGCTGGCCAGCTGTTGGTTGAGATAAGAGAGCTGACCCAGCCACATGCTTCTCATCACCCAGGATGCTTGAGTCTGTTTACGTGTAGGCTGAGTAGGGTTCCTTGAGTGCTAGCCAGAGCAAGTGACAAGGCCAACCCAGATTCAAAGGTGGGATGGATAGACTCCACTTCTTGATGAGAGGAGCTGCAAAATCACATCTTAAAGGGATATGGCTATGGGATATAGTATGGAAATTGTGGCCATCTGTGAAGTCTATTACATGACAACTTTGAGAAATTGTCAGTATTTAAAAAACAGCACATGCATTCTTTTTCACACAGCAATAGCATTCCTAGATATATACCTAAAGGATGCATTCATATGAGCTTGAAATATATGTACTGGAATGTTCATAGCAGTCCCATTCATAATAGCCACAAACTGTAAATGACCCAAATGCCCATTAGCTTGCCTATTTAGAATAGATAAATACACTGTAGTATATTCACACCATGGAATACTATGTGCAATGAAACTGAACAAACTACAACTATATGCAATAATATGGATGAATCTCACAAGCATGATTCTGAAAGAAAAAAAAAGACAGACACAGACAAGTACTTATTTTCTGGTTCCATGTATATAAACTTCAAAAACAGGCAAAATCAATATATTCTATTAGAAAACATGATAGTGGTTACCTTTGGGATAAAAGGATTGAAAATGGGCACAAGGCAGAGGGGGGACCTTAAGGGTGCTGGTCATGTTCTGTTCCTTCCTTCCTTCCTTCCTTCCTTCCTTCCTTCCTTCCTTCCTTCCTTCCTTCCTTCCTTTCTTTCTGAAAGTAAGCTCTATACCCAATGTGGGGCTTGAACTTATGACCCCAAGATCAAGAGTTGTATGCTCTACTGACTGAGCCAGCCAGGTGCCCCCATGTTCTGTTTCTTGATCTGGGTGCTGATTCAGTGTGTTCAGTTTGCAAAAATGTATTGAGATATACTCTCATCAATTAAGTACTGTTTTGTATGCATATTTTACATCAGTTAAAAAGTTTATTAAAAATGGCGTATTTGAGGGGCGCCTGGGTGGCGCAGTCGGTTAAGCGTCCGACTTCAGCCAGGTCACGATCTCGCGGTCCGTGAGTTCGAGCCCCGCGTCGGGCTCTGGGCTGATGGCTCAGAGCCTGGAGCCTGTTTCCGATTCTGTGTCTCCCTCTCTCTCTGCCCCTCCCCCGTTCATGCTCTGTCTCTCTCTGTCCCAAAAATAAATAAACGTTGAAAAAAAAAATTAAAAAAAAAATGGCGTATTTGAAAATACCTATTCACAGCTGCCTCTCACATATCTTTCCTCATCACATTCCCAAAAGACACTATGTGTGTGGTAACAATTTCCATTGTTATATGTTTAGCATGAAACAACCAATCATTTATGTAAATGTCAATAAGACACTCAAAGATAATTAAAACAATGAGCATATCAAAATCATATGTTTTTAAAGTATCCCTACTGCCCGAGATACGACGCTGGCATTCAAAGAACTGAATCTGTTATAATGGCTGGGTTGTAGTTAGTCTGGACAGAGTGTCTCAGCAGTCTTAAATCTTTTTTTTCCACCTGTTCAGATCAGTGAACTTGGGGTTATATCTGATTTTAAGATCAATAGCCTTATGCCCATCCCCCTTTTCCCCACTCAAAAAAAAAAAACCATATTGGAATGTAAGAAATCAAGTAGAACTTTATTCCAGAGATAACTTTGCATTCTCTCTAATTTATAGCAGAGGAGAAAATCATTCCAAATTCTGGAGATACAATGGGGAACTACACAGGTTATATCCCTATTCTAAAGGAATTTACTTCATTCATAGTGATAGAATACTCGCAAGATGTCCACAGTTAATCAGAATAATGGTGTATTATGACAGGAAACTAACAACTGCTAAATCAGAGCATAGTACTAATAGAATGTTAATTTGGATAGGGCAGAGTTTTGCTGTGGCAAAAATTATCTCCCCAATCCAGAGGCATACAATAATGAAAGTTTCTTTCTTGCTTTTGATGCATGTTCATTAAAGTTAGCCAGGAATTTTGCTCTGCTTTCCTCTCAACCTGGGACCAACGTCAATCTGGAATGCTGCATATCATCATGGTATATAGGGATAGAAAACATAACAAAGCACAAGCTTACTCTTAAACTTCCACTTGAAAGTGATATATCTCATTGTTGCTCACATTTCACTGACCAAAGCTAGTCATGAGGCCGTACCTAACTTCAGGTGGATAGCAAAGTTCAAAACTATCATGCACTCAGGAGACAGAGTTAGACTACTGGAGAACAATCTTTTTTTTTTTTTTAATGTTTATGTTTGAGAGAGGCAGAGAGAGAGGGAGACAGAAGATCCCAAGCAGGCTCTGCGCTGTCAGCAAAGAGCCCAGTGCAGGGCTTGAACTCACAAACTGCGAGATCATGACCTGAGCAGAAGTTGGATGCTTAACCAACTGAGCCACCCGGACACCCCTGACTATTGGGGAAGAATCTTAATGATTACCATATATTGTCAAATTGCAGGTCTCAAAATAGCTTTCTTTCATTCTTGGTCAGAGAGTATACCTTGATTCCTATGCTAACTACCAAAAATATATCTTGATAATCACAAGAAGGAATGACTGAGAACTTGAATATGAATTAGCATAAATCTACCCTGGTATTATTCACGAGATGTTAGAGCTGGAAGAGACCTTCCATGGCATCTAGTTCAATCCCCTTATATTAAAGTTAGAGAAACTAACTCAGAAATGACCTGCTTCAAGTCAAAGAGCTATTTATGATAAAACCAGAACTCGAGTTGAGTTTAATGTTTTAATTCAAAGTGTCAAAGTTCAGCCTTGTATGTAATGGAAAGAAGCTGCATATTACAATAATATTCCAAGCATTTCCAACTTTGGCCAATTCCAGTCTTTGTTCATTCAATAAATATTTATTCAGCACTTACAGGCAATGACTTAGATACTATAGGAAATAAAAGACGAGAGAGCGACAGAATCTATACGTAAAGAGGCAGAATCTGATAGAATCAACTAAGTAATGGGGTAAGTATGGTAAGAGTTACAAAGGGAATACCCAAAGATCATTTTTGCTCTCTACAAGATTAACTGTTAATGATAGCTGGTCAAGAATTGATATGCAACCATCAACTTTGACAAGAATGCCAAGAATACACAATGGTAAAAGGACAGCCTCTTCAACAAATGGTGCTGGGAAAACTGGATATCACATACAAAAAAAATAACATTGGACCCTTAACTTACACCATACACAACAATGAACTCAAAATGGATTGAGGGCTTAAATGTAAGACCTGAAATGTACAACCCCTAGGAGAAAACATAGGGGAAAAGCTTCATGACACTGGCCTTGGCAATGATTTCATGGATATGACACCAAAAGCACAGGCAACAAAAACAAAAACAAAAATAAAAGCGTGGGACTTCATCAAACTAAAAACTTCTGCACAGCAAAGGAAACAATCAACAGAGTGAAAAGTTAACCTACAAGACGAGGCTCGATCTCACAAACCATGAGTTCATGACCTGAGCAGAAATCAAGAGTTGGACAATTAACCTAATGAGCCAGCCAGGTGCCCTGATTATTCTGGATTTTTCAAGATGATTATATCATCTACAAATTAGGATCAGTTATCTCTTCATTTCTCATTCTCATACCTCCTTTATTTCCTTTTCCTAGTATTATTTCATTGGGTAGCCCCCTCCCCATTAAATATTCATTGATAGTAAGGGGTTTGAACAGGGTTGCCAGTCTTTTCCTTGACTTTAATGGCTAATTCTTAAGATTTTACCAATAAATATGATGTAATATAGGCGTTTTTAGAAGACTTTACTTTTGTTGTTAATGAAGGTCTTTTTTCTTTCAAGTTTTCTAAGAATTTCACCTTGAATAGGTGTTGAATTTTATCAAGTATTTTCTTTTTGTTTTTACTGAGACAGCCAAAAGACTCTTCTCATGTAGGTTGTTTACATGGTAGATTATATCAATGTATTTTTCTGTTTTATCAATTTTGTATTCCAAATATAAACAAGCTCTACTAAATTTGGTGTATTCATTTTAAAAACTGCTGTTGGATTTCATTTACTAATATTTTATTCAGAATTCTTTTTAAAAATATACGTGCATCTGTAATTCCTTTTTCTTGTACTGTTCTTGACTGTTCTTTTAAATTTCGTAAATGTTTATTTTTGAGAGAGGGAGAGAGAGTGCAAGCAGGGAAGGGGCAGAGAAAGAGGGTGAGACAGGATTCAAAGTGGGCTCTGTGCTGACAGCAGAGAGCCCAATGAGGGGCTTGAACTCATGAATTGCAAGATCATGACCTGAGCCGGAGTGGGATGCTCAACCGAGTGCCCCTGCTGGTTTTGATATTAAGTTTATACTAATTTTATAAATGAGTTTAACAGTTTTCTCTTCTTACAGGTATCTGAAACAGTATAAATGTGTGTGTGTGTGTGTCACACACACACACACACACACACATATACACATACACACTGGTCGGAAAATTTTTATGGGCCAGTCCATTGACCAGAACTCAAACCCAATGACTGTCCATGTCTAATCACTCTGGGAAACAGAATCCAGCTGTGCAGCCAGTAAAAAAGGAAAAACACAGATATTGATTAGCACTAGTAGTCTGCTATAGTTTATATTGTTCTAGAAAATTTCCATTGCATCTACATTTTTAAATTCATTGGCGTAAATTTATTCATCAAATTCTTTATGATTTGTATAAATTTCTATTTATCTTTGGTTATGTGATTATAATAGTGTTTATTATCATAGCCTCCATTTATCAGTCTTGCTGGTAGTTATTAATTTCTTTTTTAAAGCTAGGTTTTTGTTTTGTTGAATATTTCTATTGTTTCTATTGTCCGAATTTCTGTGCTATCATTGTCATGTTTTTCCTTTTATTTTCTTGCTTTATTCTTGCTCTATTGTTTAATTTCTAGTTTCTTGAGTTTTCCCATTGATTTTCCATCCTTGATGCTTTAAAAAAGTTCTCTCTCTCTCTCTTTTTTTCATAAATCCCACCACACTCTTTCCCCATTTGTATCACCAGTGGTACTAAAGAAAGTTCTCAACCTGTCATACCAGGGATTTATCTTGCCTAACGCAAGGCAGACATACCGGGGGTAATCTGTGGTAGCAATAATAGTAAGAGACCTGTGGTTCTCAGACAACCTTACTGTACCCTAATCCTAGAACTTTATCAGTATAGACAGCTAGAACAGCAAAATTCAAACCAGAAATTAGTAGTAGCCCAAAGCACACAATCTTAATTCCATCACAAATTTCCTTTACCTACGCAATAGGAACATGACCCAAGGCACTCAGTTCTTAGCTATTATTTCTTCTTGTTATCCATTAACACAAAACAACTGCATACCTATGTCTCACTCATATTTCAGTTTCTTTGTTTCTGACTTGGTTTTGCATATAGCGTGTCCACATCCACAGACATTTAGAAGAAGGGTTTGAGTTGTTTTGCCAAATCACAAGATACAAAAACAACACATTTGAGAACAATGCTAGTTGTAGAAATATACAACAAATGTGCTGAATCATTACCCACAGAAAAAGGTAGGACAGTTGAAAGATGTAGCACAATATGGAATTAGTCTTGTAGGGATTAATGGGGGAGAGAAGCCGGGAGACAAGAATGTGTACATTGGCCAAGAGTCTGTGGGAATGAATTCCTAGTTTGGAGTTGTGGGTGCTTTGTGAGATCCTTGGCAGTAGAGGACATGGTCTTACTCACATTTGCATTGATCCATCGTGGTCTTGGCTCTTAGAAGATTCTCTGAGTGTGTGTATGTGTGTGTGTGTGTGTGTGTGTGTGTGTGTGTGAGTGTGGCTGATTGAAAAAAATCAGAACTGAGGAAAAGGAAAGATCGGTGTGGTCGACTCTGCAATATACATGGTGAGAACTTTGCAATTGTAAAACTGGAGGGAGTTATACATGTCAGACTGAAAGACAATCTAGGAATAGTAGGGTCCAGCCCCTTATTTCACAAGTGAGGAGACTGCAGCTCCTAAATATAAAGCATGGTTCTCATCATACCAGGAATATAATGATTAGAATTGATAATCATACAGGAATTCAGGCCTTTGGGGCCATTTTGTGGTTATAGTAACTTTGTATACATCCAGATTCGATGTATATTTGGAAAGCTTACTCTAGGTCAGGAGCTGGTGAATGATGGCCTGTGAGCCAAATCCAACTGGACACTTGTTTTTGTAAATAAAGTTTTATTGGAACACAGCCATGACCATACATATTGTCTATGGCTGCTTTTACACAACAACGGCAGAGTTGAATAGTGCCATACACCGTATGGACCACAAAGACTAAAATATTTACTCTTTGGTCCTTTACTGAAAAGGTTTGCTGACCCTGTTCCAGGTACTTGTGTTATCAAAGGTATCTTTTATTCCACAGCTGATCTAGGGGGCCCGTCTTTATTGCTTTCCTGGAGCTAAAATTAATTTGACAATTGAGTATAACTTAAAGAGTGACACAACGTGTTTGTTATTTCTGAGACATAAAGGCGTCGAGGGAATACTTAAGAGCCGCCAAAGTAACTGTTCGCAAAAACACATTCTTTCACGGATTGGGGCTTGTGGGTTTTCCTCTGGGTGAGAGAGATGGATGTCGGGAAATGGGCTGAACCAGTAAAAGTCATTCTGAAAGTAATTTCCAGCGATCCTGTAACATTTAGAGTTCATTTCCTCAAGAGCAACATTGCCTCGGTGCATCTTTACACACTGCTCACTCAGCCAGATCGCCCTTTTGAAAGGCACTGGAATTTTCCCTTCTTAACACAACCCTCAGCAGCTGGAGAAGTGGAGCTTGTTATGGGTGAGGGCTCGCTGGAAGGTTTCCACGTAACCCAGTGGCAGGCATGCCGCTTGGAGGAAAGAGGACAGGAAGCTCAAGACCACAGCCAGTTTAAAATGCTGCCTCATTAGTGGCAATTAGCACTCAGTCATGCCTGGGAGATCGTCCCCATAAAGCAGGTCAAATCAATTACTGCCTGCCTCTTAGACAAAGGAGGAGGCTCTTGCTGATCGCTGTGCTAGTTCTGAGACCAGGAACAGTTTTGACTACATTTGAAAACCTTCGCCCCAGAGGAGGGCTTCCCTCTTTTCTTCTGCTCTGTGTGCACAAAGAAATACAGCTCCTGTCAAAAAAGGCCCGTCAGCGTCTTCGAGGTTTTGGTTGCAGGAGAATTGGGGCCAACTTCAAGGATGCTGGAAACTTTTCACTCTGTGACTGGATGCAGGGACCTGGAGGGGTTCGCTCCCGGTGAGAGAGACTAAAAGAGAATGAAGTTCACACGTGACGCGGATGCTAATTCCTCTCCGTGACACACATATAAACCAGCTCTAAAGAAAATCAAAGAATTGATCGTGTCCCTGCTAGTGGCTAAACTGGAGATAGCGTTTTTGTCTTTTTAGGAGTGATGGAGAAGGGTCAGCCAAGGTATTTTATGAACTTCTGGGAAAAAAGAAATGTAAATGCTGGACAGGGCCCTCGTGTGGATTCTTAACGGTCGCTGGGTGTGTCCAGAGGCACTTTGCGTCCTGCACTGCCAGAGCCCAGAGATGAGCAAGGCAGATTCCTTGGGAAAGAGCTGGAGACTTCTCCTTTTTTGTGTAACATTTTGTGTCAACAGCAGTTTGGGTAATTTTCAGTTGGTGTTCACAGTAAGGCGCTCTCAATTAATATGACTTTGCATTTATATAGTTCATTTTATCTGATGCTAAACACATTTTACAAGTGCCAGGAGCTGCTATTCCGTAGAGTGGCCTTGTCCTAGATAATAGAAAGCTTTTCTCCTTACCCGCCCTTGGTCGTGGATGAAGAAAACTCCCTCGGCCCCTCCCAAAACACCCCTCAGAGGCTTCATTAGCCGTAATCAGTGGGGTCGGTTGTGGCACAGTGGCAAGCTCAAGGGCAGAGACCCTCTGAGGCGTGGGTGGGGTTCTGTATCCGCCTTCTGGGTCTCATCACACCAAACGTCCTCCAAAAAACATACCATCCCAGAAAAAACCCCAGTGTTCTGGCTATGCTGAGCGTTATGGCACATCCTTTCTTCTGGACCAGATTGCTGTACTCTTAAGCAGGAACCTTTCTCTGATTTAGCCTTTTCTATGTTTGGCCAGTGTTCCCAGGATGGAGGACCTAGGCTGCCAGCCTAGGTCAGGACTTGGGGCAGCCAAGAGACCAGAGGAGTTCTTACGGCTCCAGTTCACCATAAGTCATGGAGGCTTCCACGGGAAGGAGAACAGAAACTGAGACAGGCAAGGTATAGAGTGGTGGGCTAGGAGCTGTGGTCAGGAGTCCAGTCACTTAAGCCAAGACACCGACATCCAGAATGCAGTGGCATGAAAATGACTCTGAGCTTTTCAACAAGGCTACCCAAGTGAAGACCTCCTAGCATGGACAGGGCTGGACGCACTTCCCCATCGCACCTGCACATGGCCCTGTGTTTGCTTCCACCGCTGTCCTGTCAACACCCCTGGCAACTTTATACCCACATCGTTAACCTGTTTATCCACACCGCATTTCACTCATCTGCCCGTCACATATTCTGAGGGTCCCACTGTGTTCCAGGCACAAGCTCTGAGCCGAGGACTCAAGGATGAAGACACAGGGCTCCTGCACTTGAAGGCCGTCAGAAGGGACGAGATGGCTGAGCGAGTAACCAGGGAAATAACGCCAGCTGCTCTTTTCGGCACCTTCACTTCCCTTCCACTGCAGTCATTCCCAAGTGTATTCCCAATTTGAGCTCAGGCCCATATACAGGGCCTTGAATCCATACTTCACCTCCTGAGACCCTGATGTCTTTATCAGCCATATCTCTAACTCTCTCTCACCGACCCTCCAACTTCATGCTGGCATTTGTTCGCGCCCCGTTATTTTTCATCACTGGCTTGGACTTTGCTTGTCCTTTACCCATTTCACTCTGGGTGCACCCTTTTAATACTCCCTTCTTGATCTTTAGAATTTCTTTTGTCCTTGAACTTACATGGACCTCGTCAGGTCAATTCAAGCCCCTGGGTTCCATTTGTATTTGCTTTCTTCACTCACGTGCAGTGGTCATTGGAGTGGAGAAAGTCATGAAAATGTATTGGCTGAGACTGCTTCAAATCCATCCTCTGTGGCCTCTGCCTGGCCCTTGCAGCGACTCTGCTGTTCTTTTATTTATATTTCCTTTCTTGCTTTTGCAGACATTCTCTCCACCTCTCAAAGCCTCAGTATCACTCCTGAGACAGAGTGCTCTCTCACTCTGAGCAGACAAACTTCTCTCTTCTGGTTTGTAGAATATCTAGAAGACTCAGGTGAACTTTCTAACTCCCCCTCTTTCAGGTCATTATATCCTCACTGCTTTGAATTTATATTTCTCACCTCTTTTGTCTCAAGAACTCATCTCATCCTTTCAAGGCTAACTCTTGCATGTGGGTTCAATGAAAGAAAATTTCATAATCAAATACTTTTTGGAAGTCCAGTATATTACACTTCTCTTTTATGTGGTACATTAGCATGCTTAGAACTTGGAGTAGTTGTGCAGTAATAAAAAATGTTTGACTTTGTTTAAACCAATGTTTATTATTAACCGTAGAACACTTTCTCCAAGCAATGTGCATTAGATACTCTGGGCAACTCATTTTGGAAAACATCACTTGAACATCTGGAAGGTTGAGAACTTGTTTTAAGAATTTTTTCATCCTATCTCCCAGTATAAACCCCTTTCCTTATGCCCTTGTGTTGTTTGTTTTTGTTTGTCTGTTTCATTTTTGTGTTTTTGTGGGTGTGTGGGTTTTTTTTTTTTTGCAAATAATTGATCTTCAGTAAATGTTTGCTAAATGAGGAAATGAACAAATCTAGCTAACTCGATAATGAGTATTTCTTGAGTAATTACCATGTTCTAGGCACTGGAGATATAATGATGAATAAGACACAAAATCTCTTATCCCCAAAGAGCTTCCATTTTAGCGGAGGAAGCCAATTATAGATAGATGAATATAGACAGATGAATAGTGTCAGGTAATGAGATATGAGATACGAGAAATGAGATACTATTTCTGATGGAAGTGGGTTATCAAGAAAGATCTCTGTATGGTGGTAACATTTGAACCAAGGCTTGAATAAAGTGAAGGAGTGAGATATTGACATATTTATAGAAGGAGGAATTCAGACAGAGGAAAAAGCAATTGTGTTTGTTTTTAAAATATGTCTACCAATTCTTTGATAAGCTCCCTTCAAGGGTTGGAAATTACTACCCATCTCCATGAGTATGGGCTAACCTAGTAATCTATTCCTTACAAAAAGCATATGGCAGAAGTGACAGTGTGCGCTTTTTTGGAGACTAGGTCATAAATGACATTGCAGCCTCCTGGACTTTTCTCTTAGATCACATGCTCTGGAGAAAGCCAACGGCCATATTGTAAGGACACTCAAGCAGCCCGATGTTTATAGTTCTTCCCTTCTCATCTGGCTTGACTTACGTATAATCCTGAACAAATCAAGATTATTCAGTCCTTCCAAACTCCACTTGGTTGGCACAATCTGTTGTGTTGAGCCTACTTCAGCCTGTGAAATAAAATCAGCCAAAATCCAAAGTCCTTTCAGAGCTAAAGAGATAAATCTATGTGGTGTTGGCAGAATCTGAATTGAAGGGTAAGCAAACAGCAGCAAGGGATTATAAATCCCTGCTTGCTTCAACTATAAACCAATCTGTCCACAGCAAGAAAGCATTTAATAAAGGGTTTCATTGTACTGGAGGAAATGGAAAATTATACTCCATGAGTGAATGGTCTGCCAGCAACAGCCTGGAACCAGCAGCATAGATGCATTTTAATAGTTTAAAAAAATCAATAACTTCAGTCTTTTTAATTAAATTGCTATAAGGGGGAAGAACACTTAATTTCAGCTTCTGTTCCTTCAGAAAATGTTCTCCATGAAGAACTAGTATAAGCATATTTGGATTCTTCCCAGACAACATACATATGTATTTTTCATTGTGTTAGTGGGCTGAATTCTGTTTTTGGTGCCCTAGAAACAAAATTGAGAATAAATAGGAAAAAAAATCACAAAATGGAAGCCTACCTAGACAGCATCTGTGACATCATAAATCCCAACATGGGTACTAAGGAAAGGATGGGGGAAAAAAATCAAGGTTTCAAAAGCAAACACAGCACATCCTGTTCCAATTCTAAGCAAGAGCAGGCAAGAATTGGCCAATGTCCAATCTGGAGAAGGCACCTAGAGATTTTTAATATATTGGTGAGAGCAGTGGGTATTTTCAGGGATAAAATGCTAGCGTGGTGCTTCTAAAAATATCCTTAACGCAATGGAAGTCACCTCTTCAGTTACTCTATTTTAATTAGATTCTCTCCTCTGATTATTTCCTATTTGTGCTGCTTTCTTCTTATTTTTCTCATCCTCTTGCTGTCCTGGGGGCTCTTCTACGTTATCGCAGGCGATGATGCTCAGTGGTACTGACAGGCTGCCAGGCCGATGCTGCTCCTCTCCCCTGGAGCCCAGCTTACACCAGACCCCTGCTCTGATTCATGATCTAGAAGATTCCCTCTGCTCAGGTATGACAGAATTTACCCTGCACAGATGCTGGCCACAGCTTAAAGACCCTCACCTTCCTTATTTTCCATCACTTATTTTCTCAAGCCATAGACCTGAATGTCAATATAAAACCTTCAAACTTAAACACACACACACACACACACACACACACACACACACACACACAGACACACACACCTTCTTTATCTTATGTCTGAGCAAGATCAATTTAAAAGTCACCTTGCCATGCTATGGGTGATGAAATAGTGTACATGGTGGGAAGCCATCCCTTTCTCAACCGCTATGCAAAGTGATGTGACTCTGTCACATGTGGTGTGAGAAGCCCAGGAAGCTACGCAGGTTCAACGTGTTCGGTAAGTAACTCAGAAGTACTCTAGCAGTTTTATACAAAATCAAATTGTGTCGTAGATGAGCTGAGGAACATGGGTTGAGTATGTATCTAGCTATATATAAAGCTGCGGCATCATCAACCAGAAATAGCACATAGGACATGGCAGCTAACCCTTGCCTCTACCTCAGCACTGTTCATTCTGGAAGATGCTCTTAATCTCACAAAAGGCAGGGCCAATTCTCTTGTCTTATTTTACTATTTTAGGCCCAGTCTTCCCAGCCTAAAAGCCCATAAGTAGGCTCACAGGAAAAGCCCCAAGATGAACAGATCACAAAATGAGTCCTAGAAATAATGCTCATAGAAATGAAAACTGTGGCTTCGGAAAAGAGCAGCCTTATAACAATATGGGGGAGTTTATTTTTCTCACCCCACAAGTATAAAAGGAAAGCTGTTTGAATGGTCACGAGGAATTGGGTCATGCAATGGACAGCCCCTCTGAGGGTGTCCACCCTTGGTGGCAGGAGGAGGGCCCTGTTTGCCAGCAAAGTTCACCTCTTGGCAAATGGTCAGAAGAGGCCTGTGCTGGCCTGACATTTCCTTCTGTCCTTGACCTTCTGCAGCTCCCATAGTTTTGCCTATTGGGGTTGAGTTGGGATCCATCTGTTGCTTTTGTATGTCCTTTGAAAGAATTATTATTTATAGCATTAACAAGGAATATTCTTTTGTGATGAAATTTGGATTTTCTTCACCAGCACTTCTCTGTCAGTGCCTCAGTGCCTCCTAGTCACTTTCCTAGGAAACTCCCAAAGAGAGAGACCATGTACCTCTTCCTTGGTGACTCTCCCAAAGAGAGTGATCTGGGTGAGAGGTCACCATCCTAGCTAATTGCCCTTGAGGTTTGTCAAAATCTGGATTAGATAGACTTGGAAAGGAGTGATAGGGTGGACTCTCTCTGACTGAAATATTGGCAACTATCAGTCAGGACTGATGCAACAGAAAGGAAAAGGCTCACCTTCCCAAAGCACAGATTAATGGAAGGGAATTGAACTGCCATGGAAGATTTCTTTTTTTAATTAAGAGAAGAAAGCATACGTTTGGGAACAGGATCATACTTGCAAAAGTCAGAGGAAGAAGGAAATATGAAAAGTATTGGCCCTTCCAAGAAATCGTACATGATAAAATTCTGAACATGCCATCTGATACAGATCTATTTTAGATACCTTCTGTGATTCTGTGGTAGGTAATTGGCTCTGTAGCCAACCTCGCCATTGCTAAAACACATGTGCCTCTCTCCTTCCTCCATACCCCCAACAAACCCCATGAAACACATTCCATTGAGAGCAGTGATTAGGGGGACCAACTTGTTCTGGAGAGAAGTGCCTTGAACATCCCTGGTTTTAGCACTGAAAGTCTCAGACCCCAGGAAACCCCTCAGTCCTAGGCAAACCAGGATGGTTGGTCCCTTATTTGGCTGCTCAACAGAATCAGCTGGGGAGCATTGAAAGATCTTGATGTTCATGCCTCACTCCAGACCAACTGCATCAGAAACTCTGGGGGTAGGACCTGGGCAATTCCAGTGTGCAGTCAAGGTTGAGGACCAGAAGCTGAGACCTTGTGCTAACTTTCTGTGCTGAAGCCAGAGCCTCCAAAGGTAAAATGACATAGATATAGTTCAGTTTCATATCTT
This sequence comes from Leopardus geoffroyi, assembly GCF_018350155.1. NCBI lineage: Eukaryota > Metazoa > Chordata > Mammalia > Carnivora > Felidae > Leopardus > Leopardus geoffroyi. Next base: position 10,985,938 of record NC_059343.1, read on the forward strand.
ATTTGTGATAATGGCGCCTGTATTTTCACTAGATTAAATGTATCAGATGCATTTCCTTAGTCCTTGAGACGGAAGACCATTTTGCATGACAAAGCCATCCCTTGAAGGAACACTGATTGTAAAAATGGGTAATTCTCTCTGAGCAAAATTTGTACAGAACTTTGGAATGCTACCCTCCCATCCTGGTCTCATTTTCTTTTGGCTCATTGAGATAGGAGATTAGAAGGAGCTATTTGAGGGGTGCCTGGGCAGCTCAGTCGGTTGAGCGTCTGACTTCATAATCAGATCATGATCTCATGGTTTGTGAGTTCGAGCCCCGTGTCGGGCTCTGTGCTGACAGTTCAGAGTCTGGAGCCTGCTTCAGATTCTGTGTCTCCCTCTCTCTCTGCTCCTCCCCTGCTCACACTCTGTCTCTCTCTCTCTCAAAACTAAATAAACGATTTAAAAAAATTAAAAAAAAAGAAGGAGCTATTTGGAGCTTCTCATTTTGAGTATTGGTCACCATTTGTGGGGGTCTTAGTGGCCTACTGACTTTCTCATCTTTGGGACCATCACCAGGAAACATGTCACTTACCCCAGTTGGGCCACCTCAGTTTCTTAGGGCTTGGTCACCTGTACTTATTCTGAAAAGTCTCCAAAAGAAGATAATGATACAATTTTTTCTTTTTTTTTAAATTTTATTTATTTTTGGGAGAGAGCGAGAGAGAGCACAGTGGGGGCAGGACAGAAAGGGAGGGGGAACAGAAGATCTGAAGTAGGCTCTGAGCTGACAGCAGTGAGCCTGACACGGGGCTCAAACTCACACACCATGAGACCATGACCTGAGCCAAAATCAGATGCTCAACCAACTGAGCCACCCAGGTGCTCCATGATATAATTTTTCTTCATGCAAGGAGGAGGACAGGTGTGTAGGTGTCCTCAACAGCTCTACACTCATTACCTTCCCTGGCTTTTAAGGATGACCTAGGTCTTTTAGGAATAAAGGTAATCTGGAAAACTCACTCATCATAAAAGGCTAAGATTCTCAAGGGTTGACATCCTGGGGCCATTTGCATATGGAGGGCAGTGCTTTCCATTCATTTGTATAACACAAAATTGAGGCTTTTTGTGCCAGGCGCTATGCCATTGACTGCAAATACACTGGTAAACAAGGCATTGTATGGTCCCTGACTACATGGGAGTGGCATTCTGATGTACCTTTCATTACAAAAAAGGATTGAATTATTAAGCTCAGAATTTCAAGCATTTATAGAGAAAGTTTTGAATCATCTTGGATTTCCTTGTATCATCATATACAGGATACCAAATACTCTGCTGGCAGTAAGCTTGGCCCTATAGTTCTCTTTTTTGCACAATCTGAGTGATGTTTATATAAATGTATTTGTGCACACACACACACACAATTGTGTTGGAATACTACTTAAATTGCAGACCAAATACTTACTGAAAGCTTATTACAAAGCAAGTACTACTTGAACAGACAAGGGAAAATGACTTTTAAGACAAAGAACATCTTGTTTAAAAAATTACTACCAACACCTTCAGCTCTCATTCTCTTGTTTTTCTGTCACTCGGGTATGTAGCTAAGCCTGTAGAAAGAAGAATCATAGAGGCCCCTGCCTATATTTGCTTTCGCTAGAGCCTTAAGGCATTGAACCTCTGGTGTTCAGCACACTCCAGGCAGTTTGACTCAAGAGACGGTTAATAAGTTTTTGAAGAAAACAAATCTTAGCAGGCTACAGAAGGGGAAAAATGAGAGACAACGAGTGCAGCATCACTGGAGTGGCGTTGGTGGACCAAGGGCGGGCTGCGCCCCATTGTACCCAGGCATGGATTAACACTTTGAAGAGTCACTCATGTTTATCATTTAGTAGGATTATTGCCTGACATTTCAAGACTTCCTCTATGGCATAAATTGTATTGTTTCCTTCTTCCCCGTGCCTTATTTGTTTTTCTTAATCTTTGAGAAGATGAAGTTTTACTAAATACATTTTTTTATGTTGTACTTGGTTTTAACTCTCAGCATGAATGCTATCTAAAATCATGCACTTAAGATAGATTATATTGTGTTACTAAGGAGAAAATTTTTTAATAAAACAGGAATCATTTGGGAGAATGAAAACAATCTTGAGGTAGTTGTAGAACCTTAATAATTTCATCTGTGTACTTTTATTTATCTGTTATCATCTATCAGTTTATTTCCTTTAGCATATATATCTTTATGCTTAGTATAACCAGGAATTATGTCAGATGAATAACCTTCTTCTCTGGTCTTCATTGTTATATAGCCCGGTCTTAGACCTAATAATTACCAGATGTGTTTTTCGTGATGGTGACTTAAAGGCAGTTCCTGACCTGTAGGATGCACACAGTAGTAGGTGATGACAACTTAAGGACTCTTTTCTAAAGTCAGCAAAAGCAGTGCTGCCTGGGACAGCTCTTATATGTCCCTCTGGATAGTGGAGCTCAGTGACACCATAAGAGCTAATTAGCCACTCTAGGCAAGCCCCTCACCAAGTGTGTTTTAAGGGATGGATGAATAATACTCCCTCCTATTTATTTATTTACAGAGTGTGCACATGCATGTGCAAGGGAGGGGCAGAGATAGACAGAAGGCGAGAGAAAATCCCAAGCAGGTCCTGTGCTGTCAGCACGGAGCCCAACAAGGGGGTTTAATTTCATGAACGCTGAGACCATGACCCTAGCTGAAATCAAGAGTCGGATGCCCAACCAACTAAGCCACCCAGATGCTGCCTCCCTCCCATGTCTAAAAGAACTTACAATCCAGAGGGAGGAGACAAATGGATAGTAGAGGGGACAGGCACGGCCCCAAGCACACTTAGCCAGGTGAGTCTGAATGATGCAGAGGGATGTACTTGGGATCTTGGAAGCTGAGTAGGGGATAGATAGGTGCAGAGGAGCTGTAATGCATTCTAATCTGAGCACATGGTTGCCATGGAAAGCTTGAGAACCAGAATTTCCCCTGGGCCCTGTGGCTGACAACATAACAACTGGCACCAGGCCACACTGTAATATCAGACACCTGCTCCTCCTCCCTGTTGAGGTCAGCAAACTTCTTCAAGATAAGAGGCCAGAGAGTCAGTATTTCTGCTACGTGCTTTGTGGAGCACGTAGTCTCTGTTGCAACTACCTAAATCTGCTGCATTAGTGAAAGCAGCAATAGACAATATGTAAACGGATGGGCATGGCTGTATTCCAATAAAACTTTATGTACAAAAACAGGTGGCAAGCTAGATTTGCACTGTGGACTTTCATTTGCTCACCCCTATTCTATTCTGCAAATCTACTATTCAATTGTCCCCCTTTTCCTTTGTATTCTATGGTAATAAAGCAGCCATATTCTAAATGGAAATGTAACAAGAAATGAAAACCAAATAGCCCATATAAGTCAGCTTGGAAGATGAATGTTAGAGAACAAATCATGAACCAAACAGAATCCATAGATGAGCTTGTCTCTAGTTCACTTGTCCCTTTCTTGGCTCTAACTCCATCTTAACAAACTCCAGTTTCCAGATTACTTACAATGATGAAATGATTTTGGGCTTGGTGAATGGATAGAAGTTGTCTGACTTACCCATGTTCTGTCTGAGCTAGGGGGGCAAGTCCGAGCTAGGGGGGAATTCCCTTAGAGTCACCAAATTGCATCTCTGCAGCATATGCTATTGTAAACATGCAGTGAATTCTTATTCATTAATTCCCAGCAAGAGTAGAAGAAGCATTTCCTTAGAAGTCATGATCTATATTATGTACAGTGACATAGCCCATTCTTTTATATAGTGCGTAAACAAGATGTTATTAATGATATGTAGGTAGATTATGTTAGAGAGAGCATAGTATCTTCAGATTTAACATTCTATTTCCCACACAACAGTATGAATCCATCAATCCTTATGGAATACAAGGTACAATGATACTTTCTGATTCCTAAGCCCTTAATAGACCATAGTTCTTCACACACAGGAGATAGAAATAGCACCAATGATATTAACAGAGACAGTTTACTATAAATAATATTCTTAGGCACTGGAAAACTAAAAGGGCAAAAAGGGAGCATGTATCATGGAGGTAGCAACTGTGGGAAATACTATCACCACAATGGCCCAGCAAGAAGAAGAAGAAGAAGAAGAAGAAGAAGAAGAAGAAGAAGAAGAAGAAGAAGAAGAAAGAGGAACAGAAGGAGGAAGAAGGAGAAGAAAGAGGAGAAGGACAATGAGAAGGAGGAAGAGAAGAGGTTGACATTATTGAAACTTGGAAGCTTGAAGGAGGGGCCCACAGAAGTGGGACTCAGGCTTCCTGGGAGATAGATGGCAACGCCTGGTTGGTGTTGGGGTCTCTGAGCTCAAAGAAGGGGCATGTGGAGCTGGGGCCTAGACCTCTAGCAAAAATACTTCTCCAGTGAGCGATAGCTCCAAGATTACACTATGAGGCTGGTTCTGAGAATGTCAGCCAAACTCCAAAGTAGAATCAACTGGTGCTACTGGTAGGACAGAGAAGCATCACTAGGATGATGCTGACAGAAGTAAAAGCAAACAGGAAGGAGCAATTCCCTTTCTCCTCTTCTGGGCTTGAAATGTTCCTCTGGTATCTCCCATTGGCAAAGCCCAACAAAGCCGCTGGTAAGCTCAAATGCATTTGCAGAGTCCCAGCCCCAGCATTACAGAGCTGAAAATGGAAGGGTGAGTTTGGGGCTGAGAGTCAAGGCCTTACAACTGCTTTGCCCTTTAAGAGCATGCTTCTGAAAAGTTGCATGTGAATAAAATTTTATTTAATGGAAGAATTTTTTTTTAGAGAGAGAGTGTGAGTTGGGGAGAGGGGCAGAGGGAGAGAGAGAGAGAATCTTAAGCAGGCTCCATGCTCAGCACGGAGCCCAATGTCATGACTGTGGGATCATGACCTGAGCTGAAATCAAGAGTCAGTCACTCAAATGACCAAGCCACCCAGGCTCCCCAAATGGAATAAATTTTTTTCACCAGCTGTCAGAATGATTTCAACAGCTGCCTTATCCATATTCTGAAAAAAAGCAAAGCAAAGCTGCAGACACTTGATTGCTAGTCATTTTGAGTTTTCTACATCTCTCCTTTCTTTTTTTTTTTTTTTTCAATGTTTATTTATTTTTGGGACAGAGAGAGACAGAGCATGAACGGGGGAGGGGCAGAGAGAGAGGGAGACACAGAATCGGAAACAGGCTCCAGGCTCTGAGCCATCAGCCCAGAGCCAGACGCGGGGCTCGAACTCACGGACCGCGAGATCGTGACCTGGCTGAAGTCGGACGCTTAACCGACTGCGCCACCCAGGCGCCCCGATCTCTCCTTTCTTTAGACCAGAGGACGGCAACCTTTTTCTGTAAAGAGCCAGATAGTAAATATTTTCAGCTCTGTGGGGCCATATGGTCTCTGTCACACTACTCAACTATGCACTTGTTGCGTGAAATCAGATATAGACAATACATGGAAATGGCTGTGTTTCAATAAAACTTTATTAACAAAAACAAGTTGCCAGTAGGATTTGGCCTTCTCTTGCTCTAGTGCAGTATTTCTCAACCTTGAATGCACAATTTAGATTAATCCCGGAAAACTTTAAAAATACCTATGACTAATTCCAACTTCCAGAGACTATTATTCCACTGGTTTGAACGGGACCTGGGCATTATGGTTTAAAAGCTCCCTAAGTGATTTGAATGTGCAACCAGAGCTGAGAACCACAGCCTTAGACTCCCTGTAATCCTTTAATCAAGTGATCAATCATCAATAATTCTTAAATGCCCTAAGGGGATTCACTATTTGAAGGAACCCAGAGGTGATTTTTTTCATGAAAATTTTTTAGAATCCCAGCAACATCAAATCCTCATTTATCTTTCATGAATTCAGACTTCCATGTATTAATTTTTAAAAAGTAGGAAGCAAGTGTATATATACAAAGAGGGCACTTATGCATTTGTTGGTTTGGTGTAACAAGATCTATAACAAGACACTGGTGTCTTATTCATCTTTGTGTTTCTGGCATGCAGTGAATGGTCAAAAAATATTTGTTGATGGAATAGATAAACAAGGGCATGAAGAAAGGAAGGAAGGCATTACCTTAGAAATCTTAATCATCATTCAATGGAGATTATGCCAAGCCTTAAGTGACAACTGCTATAAGGCCACCATTGAAAATCTGTCATGGATATAATAGCCTTTACTGCTGTACATAGATTCATTTATTTCAGGATACTGGTAAAAAGCAAGTTACATGACACTCTTATGACATGGCAAGACCCAATGGCCACTTCATTTCCTTAGGTCACACTTGTAAAATTCTCACTATTTTTATTTACAGTCTCACATGTAGAGTCCTCAAAAACGCAACAGTGTTTTGGATGGTGTTAGACTTTCCATGGCAATGTGTTTATGGTATCCCTAGTGTTATTAGAAAGGGAAAAGGGGGAGATATAAATACTTAAGATGGTAATATTGTTTCCCTTTGTCTTATTGGACTGCTCCAGGCACCAAGACTGATGGCTTGGGTAAAATGGGGAACAGTGGCTATGACTGCAGTAGGGATTATATCTGAAGTCATTTAGAAATCAGCACTGCCAGGGGCACCTAGATGGCTCAATCAGTTAAGCCTCCAACTCTTGATTTCGGCTCAGGTCATGATCTCATGGTTGTGGTACTGAGCTGGGCACAGAGCCTGCTTGCGATTCTCTCTCTCCCACTCTCTCAAAATAAAAAATAAACTTAAAAAAAAAAATAAATTAGCACTGCCAAAGCTTTATAGTGTAAGGCTTCCCTATTACCTTACATTGAATCCCTTAATTACCAACAAGCCCCCCTCTTTTGGAAATGCTCAGCTATTTAGTCCCTCTTTTAAATAACGGGATTTTAAAGTATTTTGAATAGTTTAGACATTTTAAAATTGAAGTCAAAAGTGGAAAGAAGCCATTATAACTTGTTATTGTATCAAGTAAGAAATTGCTGCGGCTGAGGGTCAGAGAGGTTTTTTCCTGCTTTCTCCTCTAGGGTTTTGATGGTTTCCTGTCTCACATTCAGGTCTTTCATCCATTTTGAGTTTATCTTTGTGAATGGTGTAAGAAAGTGGTCTAGTTTCATTCTTCTGCATGTTGCTATCCTGTTCTCCCAGCACCATTTGTTAAAGAGACTGTCTTTTTTCCACTGGATATTCTTTCCTGCTTTGCCAAAGATTAGTTGGCCATACTTTTGTGGGTCCAATTCTGGAGTCTCTATTCTATTCCATTGGTCTATGTGTCTGTTTTTGTGCCAATACCATGCTGTCTTGATGATTACAGCTTTGTAGTAGGGGCTAAAGTCTGGGATTGTGATGCTTCCCGCTTTAGTCTTCTTCAATATTACTTTGGCTATTTGGGGTTTTTTGTGGTTCCATATAAATTTTAGGATTGCTTATTCTAGCTTCGAGAACAATGCTGGTGCAATTTTGATTGGGATTGCATTGAATGTGTAGGTTGCTTTGGGTAGTATTGACATTTTAACAATATTTATTCTTCCAATCCATGAGAATGGAATGTTTTTCCATTTCTTTGTATCTTCTTCAATTTCCATCATAAGCTTTATATAGTTACTTGATACATCTCCAAAGGCAAGGGAATTAAAAGCAAAAATGAACTATTGGGACCTCATGAAGATAAAAAGCTTCTGCACTGCAAAGGAAACAACCAACAAAACTAAAAGGCAACTAACAGAATGGGAAAAGATATTTGCAAATGACATATCGGACAAAAGGCTAGTATCCAAAATCTATAAAGAACTCACCAAACTCCACACCTGAAAAACAAATAATCCAGTGAAGAAATGGGCAGAAAACATGAATAGACACTCCTCTAAAGAAGACATCCAGATGGCCAACAGGCACATGAAAAGATGCTCAACGTCACTCCTCATCAGGGAAATACAAATCAAAACCATACTCAGATATCACCTCACGCCAGTCAGAGTGGCTAAAATGAACAAATCAGGAGACTATAGCTGCTGGCGAGGCTGTGGAGAAATGGGAACCCTCTTGCACTGTTGATGGGAATGCAAACTGGTGCAGCCACTCTGGAAAACAGTGTGGAGGTTCCTCAAAAAGTTAAAAATAGACCTACCCTATGACCCAGCAATAGCACTGCTAGGAATTTACCCAAGGGATACAGGAGTGCTGATGCATAGGGGAACCTGTACCCCAATGTTTATAGCAGCACTTTCAATAATAGCCAAATTATGGAAAGAGCCTAAATGTCCATCAACTGATGAATGGATAAAGAAGTTGTGGTTTATATATAACTTGGCAATGAGAAAGAATGAAACATGGCCTTTTGTAGCAGCGTGGATGGAACTGGAGAGTGTTATGCTAAGTGGAATAAGTCATACAGAGAAAGACAGATATCATATGTTTTCACTCTTATGTGGATCCTGAGAAACTTAACAGAAGACCATGGGGGAGGGGAAGGGGAAAAAAACAGTTAGGGAGGGAGCCAAACCATAAGAGACTCTTAAAAACTGAGAATAAACTGAGGGGGTGGGAGGGAGGGGAAAGTGGGTGATGGGCATTGAGGAGGGCACCTGTTGGGATGAGCACTGGGTGTTGTATGGAAACCAATTTGACAATATATTTCATATTAAAAAATATGTTTGGAGAGAATTGGCAAAAAATAACTTGCTAATGTATTTTCCCCATTAAAATGATTCTGTAGGTATTATCAGACCATAGAACAGCTGCCAAATAAGATGCCAATTTCTATGAATATTGTATGTTTTACATATACATTTGCACAGCTAAGTAAGGGCTCCTAGTGACATTTTTTATTCTTTTGTGGGATTTCCAGACTTCCAGTCTCTTAGCCAGTTCTGACATTGGAGAGTTAAAGATGTGTAACTTACTACACACTACTCATCTGTTCTCAGCCTTGATTTAACATTGTTAACACCTGGGGAGCTTGGACAATCACTGGTGATGAGGTACTACCCACAGATGATTTAACTGGTCTAGAGGGTCTGTTGGTAAGTTTTCCCAGATAATTAAAAAAATTTTTTTAAACCTTTATTCACCTTTGAGAGATAGAGCACAAGTAGAGGAGGGGCAGACAGACTCTGAAGCAGGCTCCAGGCTCCAAGCTGTCAGCACAGAGCCCCACACGGGGCTCAAACCCACAAACCGTGAGATCATGACCAGAGCCAAAGTCAGCCACTTAACCGACTGAGCCACCCAGGCAACCTGTTTTCACCACTTAATTCTAATGTGTAGTCAATGCTAAGAACTTTTATGTTATGTCGTGTGCTGATAACCTGTTTTTCTAATTCAAACTATTTTGTTCCCCATCCCCTCCATATCAAAGGTCTTTCTGGGACTGGGACCTTGTCTTTTCTGAAGACCAGAGAACTATCTTTGTGTGGCCTTGGAGCGAGGCTGCTTACTTGCTTGTTGACCTTTATTCTATCTGCTTACAATTTGAGTTTGAGCTCTTTGCGGAGACTTTGCTAGGCCTTCCTATTACAATGCACATTTATTATTTTGCCTATTATCAGCACACACAGGCTTTCACACTCTGCCTCCCAGCCCTTGCCTACCTTCCCAGCGCCCTTTGCACCCCAGAGGACAGATCTCATTTATTCGAAGCACCTGCCTTTCTCAGCCTATCTCATTACGTTGCAGTTTCCTGGGCTGTAGCTGATTGTGTCCAAAGATATGGAAAACCATACATAATTTACATAAGCCTATATATTTCATATAAAAATACTTTTGCTCAAAGAACTCAGGTATGTGTAAAAGATGTCAGAATTCTTAAGTCTCTTCAAGTCACATGGTTTGAAAAAGAAGTAAAGTTTTCTTCAAGTTCTTTAGAAAGAAAGGGAATTCACTTGAAAGAAATAGACAAGAGTCAGTTTTAAACCAAAGCAATCAGAAATCTTATAAAGAAATTTATTTTATTGACCTCTTTCTTTTCTTTACTCTCCATTCCTGTAGTGGTGACAAGACTATCTATCTAACAAGTTCAACAAACTCTGTTTTATTTTCTTCTTCCTGGGCAGACAGGAAGACTCATTTCCCTGGCTTCCTCATACTTGAGACCACAAAACTGGGTTCTGTCCACTGGGTTGTTGGTGAGAGCTGTCTAAGCCATTCCCAAACCAAGTCTTTAAAAGCATCTACCCAGTTGTTCAGTCTTCTCTTCTGCTGCTGTACCCTTGGAGGCCAGATGCAGCTATAAGATGATAGAGTCTCTACCATCATGTATCCCTATAGATGACAAGACCCTCTTTGACCATCTACATTGGACTTTTAATGAGAGAGAAATATACCCTGGTTGAACCATTGTGTGTTTTGGTCACCATACAATAACCTATCTATGCAATTAATACATTTCATTTCTATTTTTTTCTCATTTTTTGCTTCAAGATATAATTGAGAGAAAAGTGCAAAGTTTGATGTAGAACCACTTGCTGAAGACAAGTGATCAAAATCTTTTACCATGGCAGGAAGACAGTAATAATCTATGAAGTATTTTTATTACCATAGGAATTTATTGTATTTATTTCTAATATTTCTACAGTAAATGAGTAAATATTTATAATATTTCTACAGTAAATAGTAAATGGCCTATTTTATGCCATACATACATATAGCAAATTCTTACTAATACAAATTCACACAGAACAGAAATCTGTTTCATGTAGGTTTCCATACATCCATAGTGTCATGAGGCCCCAAGATGTAAGTTGCTACAATATCAATCACACCCTTCTCCTTGAAAATTTTTTTTTGGTTTCTAGGACACCACCTACTTCTGGTTTTCCTCCAATCTCAATATCTATTCATTGTGAGTCTCTTTTACTGGTTTCTTCTTGTCTCCTTGAACTCTGAAGGTTTTGCTGCCCCAGGCCACAGTCCTTGGATTTGTTCTTTTTTTTTTTTTTTTTTTACATAAAATCCTCACTTAATTTTCTAAATTATTTTCATGGCTATAAATACTATATATACATCAAGAACTCCAAAATTCATATTTCCAGTTTTGATTCTCCCCTGAACTTTAGATTTGTATAGATAGCTGACTTCTTGACATCTCTATTTGGATGTCTAACAGACATGTCAAATTTGGCATAAGCAAAACTGAACTCATGATTTCTCCTGGAAACCTACTCCTCCTAAAATTTTTCTTGTTTCAGTAAAAGGCAATTCATTTTACCAGGTGCTCAGACTAAAATTTTGGGAGTCATCTTTGACTTCTCTCTCATCTTACACATTTCCAGACTGACTGTATGGAGAAGAGCCTCCTTGACCATTGACAGTGGAATCAGTTACACTCTGTCAACAAATACAGAATCCAGCTACTTATTTCTCCACTGTTTTCACTATATTCTCTGTTCAGATTATTGCCTTCTAACTGCATTACCATAATCTATTCTCAACACAGAAGCTAGAGTAATCTTACTAAAATGTAAGTCAAGGCATGTTATTTCCTTGGTAAAATCCTTCGGCTGGCTTCCTACTACACTTTTTTTTTTTTTAATTTTTTTTAAGTTTATTTATTTTTGAGACAGAGAGAGACAGAGAATGAACAGGGGAGGGTCAGAGAGAGAGGGAGACACAGAATCGGAAGCAGGCTCCGGGCTCTGAGCCATCAGCCCAGAGCCCGACGCGGGGCTCAAACTCACAGACCACGAGATCGTGACCTCAGCTGAAGTCGGACGCTTAACCGACTGAGCCACCCAGGCGCCCCCCTACCACACTCTTAATAAAAGCCAAAGTCTTTATTTATTTTTTTTTTAATTTTTTTTTCAACGTTTATTTATTTTTGGGACAGAGAGAGACAGAGCATGAACGGGGGAGGGGCAGAGAGAGAGGGAGACACAGAATCGGAAACAGGCTCCAGGCTCTGAGCCATCAGCCCAGAGCCTGACACGGGGCTCGAACTCACGGACCGCGAGATCATGACCTGGCTGAAGTCGGACGCTTAACCGACTGCGCCACCCAGGCGCCCCTAAAAGCCAAAGTCTTTATAATGGCATACAAAGTGTTAAAGGATGGATCCTACATTGCCTCTCTGACATTCTTTCTTACAGCTCTTTCCCTGGAATCAAGTCAGCCTGGTTGGTCTCCTTCCTGTTCTTTGAACAAACCAGGCATCTTCCCAACCCAAGGCCTTGAAAGGGAAGTCTTGCCATTGTTCTGCATGGAACAATTTTTCCTCCAGATATTCACATACCTTCTCATTCATCTCCTTTGGGAGTTTGTTGACGTGTTACTTTTACAGGGAAGTCTTTCCTGACCAGCCCATTAAAAAATGTACCCCCAGGGGTGCCTGGGTGGCTCAGTCAGTTGACTGTCCGACTTCAGCTCAGGTCATGATCTCATGGCTCGTGGATTCCAGCCCCGCATCGGGCTCTGTGCTGACAGCTTGGAGCCTGGAGCCTGCTTCAGATTCTGTGTCTCCCTCTCTCTCTGCCCCTCCCCCTCTCATGCTCACTCTCTCTCTCTCTCTCGAAAATAAATAAACATTCCAAAATTTTTTTTTAAAAATGTACCCCCAAACCCAGACTTCTTAAAAAAAAATCTTTTTAATGTCTTTACTTTCGAGACACACACACACACACACACACACACACACACACACACACACACAGAATCCGAAGCAGGCTCCAGGCTCTGAGCTGTCAGCACAGAACCTGATTCAGGGCTTGAACCCACGAACTGTGAGATCATGACCTGAGCTGAAGTTAGACACTCAACCAACTGAGCCACCCAGGGGCCCCAAACCTAGCCCTCTTTATCTTCCCTCTATTCTTTAAATTTCTCCACATCACTATTCACCATCCAACACTTACATTTGTAGTACTTATTTACCTCCAGTAAAATACAAACTCTGTGATTATTAAGATTTTTGTATATGTTCTTTACTATTATATTGCCAGCACCTAGAGTAGTGCCTGGCACAAATTAAGTGATAAATGATTATTAAATGAATAAATGAATAATGAAAGGAAGAAATGATGAAATGGATTTTCCTCCAGGATTTAAGTGGCACTGGCCTTAAACCATTTCAGAAAGATGCTTAAAATATTATTGCAGGGTGGCCACTCATTTAGTGGATTCCAATTAAATCCCGTTACTAACAGGATATACATGCTGATGTTACAGCTTTCATTGTGTGTGAGTTATTTATATCTGACCTGCTGAGGTTTAAAGAGATTTCTATTCCTTGCTCAGTGAAGATGGATAAACTAATTATAATGCTTCATATGATCATATTATCCAGGGTCTAGTAAAAAAAAAAAGAAATCATACTCGGTACTTCAACTAAAGACACTTAAGGCAGAGAACTAATTCCACGGTATTGGAGGTTAGACAGAATGAAAGGGAACATGGAGGTCATCTAGTGATTATATGTGAAGGGAGGAGTTGCTACTCCTGGGGTTGTGGGAATACAATAAAGAGACAGAGATGACCAGAATTAAGAATCTTAGAAAGTATATGACCCAGTAATTCCACTTTTTGATATATACCCAAGAGAAATGGACACATAAGTCTACACAAATGTTCATAGTACAAATATTCATAATAGCAAAAAAGTTGTTTGTTTGTTTGTTTGTTTGTTTGTTTTGCTATTGCACCCAGTTGCGCCTGGGTATCTCAGTTGGTTAAGCGTCCGACCGTTGATTTTGGCTCAGGTCATGATCTCACGGTTGGTGAGATCGAGCCCCACATTGGGCTCTGTGCTGTCAGCATGGAGCCTGCTTGGGATGCTCTCTCTACCTCCCTTGTTGCCCCTCCCCCACTCTCTCTCTCTTAAAATAAATAAACATTTATAAAAAAAAGTAGAAGCAACCCAAATGTCTACCGACTGATGAAGAGCTGAACAAAAGGTGGTATATTCATACAATGGAATACTATTCAGCCATAAGGAATGAAATACATGCTACAACATGGGTGAATTTAACAAAAAATATGCTAAGGGAAGGAAACCAGTCACAAAAGGCTGTAAGTGGTACAAATTCGTTTATGTGGAATGTCCAAAGTTGGCAAATCCATAGGCGCGGTAAGTAGAGTAATGGTTGCCTAGGGCTGGAGGAGATGTGGAAAATGACCACTCACAGATACTGGGTTTCTTTTGGGGATGGTGAAAATGTTCTAATTTTAATGTGTTTTTTTTTTTTTTATTTTTAAAGTAGGCTCCTCACCCAATGTGAGGCTTGAACTCAAGACCCTGAGATCAAGAGTCACATGCTCTACTGGCCGAGATGACCAGGTGTCCGGAAAATGCTCTAAAATCAGATTGTGCTGATGGCTGCACAACCCCGTGAATATACAAAAAGCCACTGAAATGTATACTTTACATGGGCACATTTAATGGTATGTGAATTATATCCTGATAAAGCTGTTAAAAAAAAAAGAAGCTGGGCAGAGAGGCTCTGTGGATCAGACCACTGATGAAGGGCCCAATCTGACTGCTTCTGGTACCTCTGAGGTAACATGATAAAGCTGGTTTGGGGATAGAAATAAAAGTTGGAGGCTGGAACCAATGCCACTGCTGTGATAAAGGTCTATTGCTGTTGAGATGACACAGAAATAGCAAGGAGAAAGGTGTTCTTTGGTTTTTTTTTTTTTTTTCTCCTCCAGCCTTTTCATCTCTGTCTAGCTCCCCCTACCATCTGAACTTCACGGGACGCCGTTGGCAAAGGAGAAATGTAGTTTGCTGAGATCCGGTCCCAAAGCAGAGTAGAGGCGGGTGTATTGGAGGTATCAATGGCATAATAAGTGACAGAATGCAGACCCATGGTATCGCAGGATCTAAACACACTCTTGCACGTATTTTAAATTTTATTAAACTAAAGCCACACATTTATTATTGTGCCTAACAATACACAATGATCCCTTGCATAAACAAAGATGCTCTCATATTCTCTTCAAAAAGGGGGGAGACTAAGCCCCCACTATCATGATAGTCATCTGCAGTTGGCAGTCACTATTTCTCTTTTTGGATAATTTTATCCCTCCTTGAGTTTAGTCACAATCACACTTGAATATTCTGGAAGCTAAAGGCTAAACTATGACAATTTTTGCAATTTCTAAACGAATCTAAAATTACCTCAAAGTAAAAGAAAGACTAAATGTTGTAGTTAACTTCAACATGAACAATACTTACATAAAAAAAAGGAGGAGAGAGGAAAAAAGGAATTGGTATCATGTACACACACATCCATGCATACACACACATGTGCACACACACAGCAGGAGGCAAGGAAGAAAATACAACCGAAGCCTTCATTTATATAACCTAAGACTATAACCATCCGCAATGCCATCACTGATACTTATAACAGCCTTTTTCTGGTAGCCATTTCATGTTCCCTTTTTTCCTGGGGCAGCCAGTTGCTATTCTATTCTTTTACCTGGTTGAGTGGTTCTGCCTTTTCTTCTTCTTCTCCTTCTCCTTCTCCTTCTTCTTTTTTGCAGGGGCCAGGGGAGGGTTAATGCTGCTACCATTAACTTTTACTCTTGGACATTAAAAGTACCAGAAAGATTCCCAGAGAATCCCTTGGAATCCAACATAATCTACTCTAACTCCACTGAGCAGCAGCAACTCAATCTCCCCTTGGTAATCCAGATCAATCGTCTCAACCAGGATAGGTCTTCACCCTTCTTCGACTTTGGATTTGGGGGCACCAGGAGTACAAAATGGCCAGTGCCAGTCTCAACTACCAATTTAATGAAATCATGGTCATGTTCCCTGCTTGGAACTAAGGCCTCTAAACCAGCAGAACCCAAGGAATGGGTTTTAAATGAAATATTTTGTGAGTAGGATGTTAGGTGTAATGGTGAAAGGAACCACTCCCAGTTCCTTCCTTTGATTCTTGGTCCCATGATTTCTGCCTATGGGAACTAGACACAGATATTTGTTGCTAATTCAAAGCATACTCTGCCTCCTGTGAAATAGTTGCCAATCTTTTTTTGTTTTGCTTATCTCCCAACTGGTCATAACTAAACCTTTGGTCAGGCTTTCCTTTCTTCTATTGGACCAGCTGCTTCTGGATGATGAAGTACATGGTAAGATCAGTGAATTCCATGGGCATGCAGTCATTGCCACACGTTTTTCCCTGTGAACTGAGCTTCTGGTCAGAAGCAATGATCTCTGGGCCATCGTGGTGGTGAATAAAGCATTCCGTGTGTGCACAGAAGGCAAATCAATATCCAGAAATCATGTTGCTCAAGCAAAGAGAGCACACTGCTTGGTGGGTTGCAGAAGGGATTCAGTGTTAATTAACCTGCCAGCAGGTGGCTGGTGTGTCCCTGGGGAGAATGTGACCATATTAGAGACTTAGTGTTGGTTTCTGCTATTAGTAGTTTAGGCACTCAGCAGTGGCAGTTGCTGGATCAGCTGGATCAGGAAGAGCTAGCTTACAGGAAGAAGGAACTCCCCCTCTCCTCCTCCTGCTGGTCAACCTTTCTCTAGTGCCTCCTATTGGCAAACCCACACAGGAAGCTAACTGGTAAAGGAGAAAGGTAGGTCAACCGAGTCCCCACCACAGCTTCATGAAGCAGAAAAAAGACTGGTGGATATCGTTGTGAGAGACAGTAGCTTAATAACCATTCATATTTGGTAAATGTAACTCTCCCCTTCCTTGGCAGAAGACACAGCATGGTGAGGCTGAACCTTTTCGATTTGAACCGAGAATCATGAAGGCATGAGAGAATGAGCACGAGCTCTGTTGCCAAATCTCCACTCTACCACAGAACAGTTATGTGGGAAGTCGGGCCAATCACCTGATTCCTCGGAGTCTCTGTTTTCCCATCCGTGAACGGGTAATAAAAACTATCTCATAGACCTGTTGTGAAAATTACATGAAATATGTGAGGTAATATCTGTCAAAGCACTTATTGCTCAATCAATATTGTTTCCTGTCCCCCATATGCTCCCAGTTTGAATCTATGGTCACTAATCTCGAGTATGGAATTACTCATCACCTTTTAGCAGCGGTTCTCAACAGGAGTGATTTTGACCCCCTCCCCGCCCCCCCCCCGCCCCCCCCCCCCCCCCGCCAGGGTTCACTTGGAAATGTCTAGAGAGATTTTTGGTTGTCACAACTAGAGTAGGGGTAATAATGGCACCTAGTGGGTAGAGGCCAGGGATGCTGCAAACATCCTACAATGTACAACCCTCCACAACAACAACACACATCAGCCTTCACACGTCAGTAGGGCTGGGGTTGGGAAACTCTGCCCTACAGCCAGGGCCACTATGATCATTATACGCTAATGCCACTTTCTCAGATGGGAAGCCCAAATGGAAGTAACTGCAAAAGTGGCTGAACTGAATTAATGGACTCCTTGCCACATTGCCTTGATTTAGCTCCAAGCCTTGCTCCCAAATGGGTTCATAATGGCGCTTTTAGATTATATTGCAATGGAAGAGCGGGAGAGCACTTACGGAAGATAAACAGCGGCCAAACTGGCCACAGACGAGCCATCTTTCTTTCTAAATTTATAGCAGTCTGTTCTTTTGCTTCATGGAGCAGGGGATGAGCCAGCCACATAATCTCTTCCCCAGGTTAAACAACAGTGACATCTAGGACAGCTTCAGTAGCAGCACTGGCCGCTATGCTAAACACTTCCCATGCATTATCTCATTTTGCTTTTCTTCAGAGGTTCTACTTTTTGGTTTTTCTTTCACACTCAGCCATCCTATCAGAGCAGACCAAAGTGTTAACCCTTTAAATGGTACTGCAAGGACATTCACAGGGCCCAGGCATTAACTGTCCAAAATGGTAAGTGCTACTGTTGGTGGGAATGTAAACTGGGGCAGCCACTGTGGAAACCAGTATGGAGGCTCCTCAAAAAGTTAACAATAGAACTACCCTACGATCCAGTAATTGTGCTACTATTTACCCCC
Organism: Leopardus geoffroyi; assembly: GCF_018350155.1. Lineage (NCBI taxonomy): Eukaryota > Metazoa > Chordata > Mammalia > Carnivora > Felidae > Leopardus > Leopardus geoffroyi. The sequence continues at coordinate 11,003,840 of NC_059343.1, forward strand.
AAAATACAAAAGCACTAATACAAAGGGATCCGTGTACCCCTTATGTTTATAGCACCATTATTTACAACAGCCAAAGTATGGAAACAGCTCAAGTGTCCATCGATGGGTGATTGGATAAAGATGATGTGGTATACATATGCAATGGAATATTAATCAGCCATAAAAAACAATGAAATCTTGCCATTTACAAAGACATGGATGGAGCTAGAGAGTATAATGCTAAGTGACATAAGTCGGTCCTCTTAAATGGAACTTAAGAAACAAAACAAACAAGCAAAGGGGAAAAGAAAAGAGACAGACAAGCCCAGAGACTCTTAACGATTGAGAACAAACTGATGGTCACCAGAGGGGAGGTGGGTGGGGGGGATGGGTGAAATAGGTGACGGGGACTAAGGAGGGCACTTGCTGTGATGAGCACCGGGTAATGCATGGAACTGTTGAATCACAATGTTGTACACCTGAAACTAATACAACACTATATGTTAACGATACTGGAATTAAAATTAAAAAAAAAAAACCCAAATGGTAAGTGCTATGTACGCATTATGCTTTTAGCATTCTCCTTCCCTGAGAGACAAACTAGCTGAAGAGAGAAATAAATCAATGACTTTCAGACAATCAGTTTGATGCAAGGGCTGTCTACATATAACTCAGTGGAAAAACAAGATCTCACAATTTTCAATGTAGGAAATTATTTTGCACTTGTCTTTTGCCTTCAAGATTACAATAAACCGAAAGAAAATAACATCACAAATCTTGCATAGGAAGGCTCAAAGCACGGTGATTTTTGTGTAAGATGAAGAAATTTTCCATAAATTTTGATCACTAAATATTTGGCTTTGTTAATCAATAACAAAAGACTATTTCTGAAAGCGTGACGTGACAGGTCTCTTCCTTGAGGACAACAAAATTGAGAATCAAATTCTAGGAGAGTGGCAACTCACACGTACATGTTCTTGGGTTTGCTGTTAATGATTTTCCACGTTAAAGAAATGCTTATCCAGTGCTGGGAAAAGTCCTTGGTTGGAGTCAGACAGATCTTTTATGACTTTAGGTGAGCTACAGAATTTTAAGAGACTCAATAAAATGCGGATAATGAGACTTACTTTACAGAGTCTTTAAGATTATGGAAAGAACAAAGGCAGTGTGCCTAGTATATAGTTGATGCCTTAAAATATTATTTGCACTCTCCTTCTGCAGCATTAAAATGGCATTTCTAAGAGATCAAGGTAAACATCACCAAGTAATAAGACGTATCAACATCATAAAACCCTCGATTTGATATCCTCTTGCCAAAAACACATAACTTCACTCCAGCTGTTAGAAATATCAGACAAACCCTAAATGAGGGATGTTCCTCAAAATAACTGCTCAGTACTTTTCAAAAGTTTCAAGGTCATAAAAGGGAAAAACCAAGAAACGGTTACAGATTGGAGGAGACCAAGGGGGAAATAAAAACTACACACAGAGTGGGATCTTGGCTAAAATCCTGAAATAGAAAAGGTACGTTAGGGTAATAACTTGTGCAACTTGAATAAGTTCTGCAGTTTGGTTAAAAATATGCTAATGTTAATTTTCTGTTCTTGATGATTGTGCTACGGTGTGATATAAACATCAGGAAGAGTGGGCGAGGGATCCATGGGGACTTTGTCTTATTTCTGAACTTTTATGTAAGTCTGTAATTAGTTCAGAGTAAAAGAAGGCAGATCCAATAATTTGCTGGAGTTAAATAAATACATTCATAACTTGTGTTACTTATGTGTTAATTGTATTATATTAATTGTGAAGAAGTTTCAAAAACACTTTTTTTCTTCCCTAACGACTAAACGCACATTCTTTTTCACACACTCACATACACATATATACAAATGCACATATGTTTGCAGGACAATTTGGAAATATATACCAAATGCTGTAAAATATGCATACATTTTGACTCTGCTACTCCACAGCTAGAAATTCATCCCAAGGAGATCATACTACTCTTTTATAATAGGTGCTCAATAAATATTAGCTAAATAACTGAATGGATTGAAGTATATAAATAAATATGGCTTTCACATGGTCATTTATCACAATAGAGAGAAGAATACAGCCTCAATCTATGTCAAAAAGGAATTGATTAAATAATGGTAGCCTCCGTACAATGGAATAGCTTTTAATTGTTAAAAATGTTGATGTACAGATTTATTGACATGGGAAGATGCTTAGAATATATTGTTAATTGAAAAAAATTCAGGTTACAAAATAACTTCAGTTTTGTTAAGAAAAATATACTTTTTGGGGCGCCTGGGTGGCGCAGTCGGTTAAGCGTCCGACTTCAGCCAGGTCACGATCTCGCGGTCCGGGAGTTCGAGCCCCGCGTCGGGCTCTGGGCTGATGGCTCAGAGCCTGGAGCCTGTTTCCGATTCTGTGTCTCCCTCTCTCTCTGCCCCTCCCCCGTTCATGCTCTGTTTCTCTCTGTCCCCAAAAAAATAAATAAACGTTGAAAAAAAAAATTAAAAAAAAAAAATGTTGATGTACAGATTTATTGACATGGGAAGATGCTTAGAATATATTGTTAATTGAAAAAAATTCAGGTTACAAAATAACTTCAGTTTTGTTAAGAAAAATATACTTTTTGGGGCGCCTGGGTGGCGCAGTCGGTTAAGCGTCCGACTTCAGCCAGGTCACGATCTCGCGGTCCGTGAGTTCGAGCCCCGCGTCAGGCTCTGGGCTGATGGCTCAGAGCCTGGAGCCTGTTTCCGATTCTGTGTCTCCCTCTCTCTCTGCCCCTCCCCCGTTCATGCTCTGTCTCTCTCTTTCCCAAAAATAAATAAACGTTGAAAAAAAAAATTAAAAAAAAAAAAAAAGAAAAATATACTTTTTATATATAAAAGCATATATACCCAAATGTTTTCAGAGATTGTCTCTGGACGATAGAGTTTTGCATGTATAACTATGTTAAGATGAAAGTTTCAAGCCAGACAAGAAATTACAACAGAAATTACAATAGATATGAAAGTACCAAATCAGTCAGCACAAGCATCATAAAAGTGATTTGAAAGGAAATGAGTCCAAGATCTTGTTCTAGGACTCCTGAATCCCTCAGCCCTGTCAAGGCTATAAAAAGGCATCAGAGAGAGGACTTAGTCAAGGAGATAGTAAAAGAAATTTCTCTGCAGAGGACTGCTGCCGAGCTATGGGGTGTCGTTGCATTTAGAGGTGGTCTGGGAAGGGGCTGCCTTCTAGTCCCACCCCAGGCAGGGGGCCAAAGCACCGAGAGAGTCTGAAATGCATCACCTGCTGTTGGGAGATCCGGGGACTCTTGTCTGAGAAAGCTTCAGAGGCCTGAGGACTGAAGTCAGACTCCTGCCCAAGCAATGAAAATGAGGGTTCAGGAAGGGCCAAGAATCAACTTCATTTCCAGAGCCAAGAGGGGGCTTCTGTATGTGGATGGCCTGAATTTCCAGTTTGTGGATATCACATATGCAACTAGGAGTCTTCTCTGGGGAGTGGAGGGAGGGAGCAGAGGCAACAGAGGTGTGCCGTGAAATATCCAAGGTCTAAGGGAGAAATCAAAAGGAACTCAGTACAGAGTAGACCAGCAGGCAAACGCAGAACAGGACCTCACATGTCCCAGGAGACAGCTGTAAACATCTTTGAAGATCGCAAGCACAACAAACAACATCTTCTGCTGTTATAAGATCACATACAAGCATCCTCCCCTTCCCCTCCCCGCTCCCCACATCCAGCTAGTCTAAAGGAGTCATAGGGTGTAGTATAGCCAGCGGGGATTACAATGTGCATTTATGCAAAGAGTGACAACAGGCCAAAACTCAAATGGAATAACAGAATTTTGCAAAAGATCACAATCAAATTGAGGCCCCAGTTAGGAGCTTGGGTGTTCAAGTGTTTGTGGGCCTTTTTCTTGTCAATTATCTCGGGTTATGTCAGTGCTAAAGACAGTGTGAAATGGGATGCTCCATATCTTCAGGAAAGAATGGGCATAGCATCTATCCGGGAGCAGTGAAGGTTTAGTGGGGATGTATGACAAGTACTGAAAGGGAGGCTAAAAGCCACTTGCACTTTTTTCCTGAGAACAGAGTAGACAAGTATGAATCCCAGAGGAAGTTCATATTCTACTAGCGAGATCTAGGAAGATATATACAAATAATTTAAACATATGGATTAGTTTTTCACCCATACTGTGCTCATTGGAGAAGATAAAAGCATTGGAATTTAATCATTGAGGAGGTGACACGTTTGTTTCGGGAAACATGGCAATGCTTTTGTTGAGACTACCCTTCTTTTTCTTCTCCCCTAATTCCCTTTTGGCTGTCTCCACTACATTTTGACTATATTTTCATGATGATTATGCTCCAATCAGCTTGACATTCCTTCAACAGCTGTACTAATTTCCATCCATAAAACTCAATCCACTGCTGTTCCAAGCAGAGCATGCCCATGCTTGTGCTGGACCACCGATGCCTCCCGGGAAGATTCAATATGTACCTCCTAGATCATGGGCTAACTCGTTTGAACTGGGCTTTTATCTTTGTTGAGGAAGAAAATGACAACTATATTTCTTTAGAGGCATGCTGTCGCTTTAAACATAGGAAATGCAAGTCCACTAACTTCTTTCAACAAAAAGATGGAAAATCCTCATACTACTTTCCCTCCCCACATCCCGTTCAAGCACCGGAAGGCTGTGGTCAGAAAGCAGGAAACTCCACTCAACTCCCAACTGATTGCTGGATTAACATGAATAGACACTACCTTCCTTCTATGGAAGGTGGCGACTGATGCCCACTGCCCAGGGATTACTTCCGTACAGAAGGATAGTCTCGTTTACAGCCCCCTCAACACACACACACACACACACACACAAACACACCTGTTCCCACCATTAAGTTCTGTGATTATCAAGTGTTCACTGCATTTGCTTTTAAACCTATTTGTGCCACTTTTCTTTGTCATAGCAATTACACAATTTACTAAGGAAGAAAACTGCTATTTTAAGATTGGGTGCTTTGGCAAAACACTTGTAAAGGCAAGTTTTTCAAACAGTGCTGTCAAAAATTGTGTGTGTGTGGGGGCACAACTATAAAAGATCCAGGAGGTTTGTAAAAACTGGAAGCATTCTGCACCTTGAATAAATTTCCAAGCAGCAGCTTCAAATTCTCAATCCTGTTAAGACTAAACTGAACTATAAACTTTAGTCTGGGGAGCCTCGGTGACTCAGTCGGTTAAGCATCCGACTTTGGCTCAGGTCACAATCTCCCAGTTCATGAGCTTGAGCCCCTCGAGCTGACAGCTCAGAGCCTGGAGCCTGCTTCAAATTCTGTGTCTCCCTCTCTCTCTGCCCCTCCCCTGCTTGCATGCACTCTCTCTCTCAAAAATAAATAAGTCTTAAAAAATTTTTTTTAAAGAAAAGAAATTTTAGTCCAAGCGCTAAGGAAGGCCACCTGAAATCTAATTGGCACACTTTTGCTAAAATAAAAAGTCATGGAACTAGAGTGTATTATGTTAAGTGAAATAAGTCAGCAGAGGAAGACAAATACCATATGATTTCACTTATATGTGAAATTCAAGAAACAAAACAGATGAATGAACATAGGGGAAGGGAAGGGAAAATAAGATAAAAACAGAGAGGGAGGCAAACCATAAGAGACTTAATTATAGAGAACAAACTGAGGGTTGCTGGCAGGGAGGTGGGTGGAGGATGGGCTAGATGTGTGATGGGCATTAAAGAGGCAGTTGTTGGGATAAGCACTGGGTGTCGTTAAGTGATGAATCGCTGAATTCTACTCCTGAAACCAATACTCCACTCTATGTTAACTAATTTGAATTGAAATAAAAACTAGGATGAAAAATAAATAAGTACATTAAAAGTCATGGTTCTATATGGAAAGAACTGGTAAGGAAATATATATTGATCTGTTATTAAAGTAGTTTACTAAAAATAAGTATTATTATTTTGATGATTCTTGACTTTAACTGACTTTTTCAATGTAACCACCAACTAATTGGAGAAATTCTACCCTATGACCAAGAGCAGGGGTTAGCAAACCACAGCCCCAGGGTCAAATCCAGCCCACTTCCGGTTTCCAGAGGACCCGGGAGCTAAGAATATTTTTACATTCCTAAATGGTTGAAAAATACTACAAGAAAAATATTTTGAGATATATGAAATTACATAAAACTCACACTTCTGTGTCTGTTAATAAAGTTTTAATGGAACCCGGACACGCCCATTCTGTTGAGTAGTGCCTATGACTGCTTTCCAGCCACAATGGCAGAGCAGAGTCATTGCACCAGAGGCATTATGGGTCGCAAAGCTGAACATATTGACTATCTGGTGTTTACAGAAGAAGTTTGCCGACCTCTGTCCTGGGGCATTATTGAGCACTTTGTTCTTTACTTCCCTCCTGTTTGTTCGGGGTGTGGCAGGAGGCGCCTGCACCCCACAAGGCTGTCTGGATTACTGCTGCCTTTCTGTGCTCTAGGATTCACACCATGACAAAACACTCTTCTTGGCGATCAGACATTTTTCTGTGTCAGAACCGAGTGAAAAGAATCAAGAGTGACCTTTTAATGGACGTTATTTACTCACAGGAAGGCTTTATTTAAGTACAGACAACTCCGAGTTCATCTTTTCTCTTCTGCTTCCTTTGGGCCAGGTTGTCTGAAAGAACAAAGCAATTCTTTTGCTTTGTTTCTATTCTGAAGGAATGATGTAGGTGAACGACCTGGAGAAAATTGATTTTTTTTTTTTTTTTTTCTGCTTGTGCATCTTGGTTTGATTTTCCTTTTGGAGTTGACAGATAATCCTCTTTTCTGATTTACTGGAAAATACTGGTATTCAGAGTTAGGTATTGGACGGCCAAATCTATGATTTAAAAGGGGAAAAATAAAACTAAAAACCACATCGATTTCTCCCTTTTTTGGCAGGAAGCAATCAGAGGCAAAAGACAAAACAGGGAGGGTCTAGAATTGCAAGCTTTGTTTTGAGGCAAAGCAATACCTTGTTGACTATTAAAAAGCGTTCCAGGGGACTTCATTATTGTTCTGGTGGAAGAGGGCTAAGATAATATAGGGTGATAAGCGTCTGGCGTAACTGGAACTTTTGACTGAGGAACCGGGGTACAACATGGAGCTGTCTTAGACTGCATTCCCTAGAAACAGAGCCCAAGCCACGGAGTGTGATGTAAAAGAACGCTGAGAGGAAAAGTCCGTAAAGGAGTGGAGAAAGCAGCAGAAGGAAGGGGAGAGAGATTCGGCAAGAATGTGGCTTCAGGGGAAGTGTAGCCTCGGCTTGAAACTTTGGGGAGCTTTGGAGCCTGAATAGTACCTTGGGGTCTGCTCCGCCCTGGTCATCAGGACAGTCCTGAGGCATCTCCGGTGGGGCAGTGAAACCCCCAGGTACCCCCAGCAAGGCCACTCCAGCTGCCAAGGGGAAGGTTCTACAGCTGGAGAGGGCTGCAAAGGCGTGAGCGGCGACCTTCAAAGCAGCGGGTCAAATGAGCCAGGGGACCCACGCCCATCACACAGCTCTTGGAAAGAGTAAACAATTCTGAATCCTCTCAGCCTCACTAGGAAGTTACAGGTGATCGGGGGAATCTTCACCTGAAGGAGAGAGCCAGCGAGGTGCTTTTATTTTATCATACAACGGACCAGACCCCGGAGAGGGGAACAAGAGACTTCCAACGAAGATTGAAGGGTTCATTATTATGTGGGACTGAACACTGATTGGAGACTGTGTTCTGAGATTTAAAGTGACCACAGACTTTGTATTACAGAGGACTAAATGGAAGAGTAATTGCATTTCCCAGTTTGAATCCTGGGGCAAGGGAAAATCGAGCCCTACCTGGGGGAATTTAAAGAGGGCAATGGGAGGGGGGGGGCGGTGCCTGCGTGGCTCAGTCGGTTGAGAGTCTCACTTGATTTCCGCTCGTGTTATGATCCCAGGGTTGTGGGATTGAGCCCCGCGTGGGGCAGTGGGAGACCAAAAACATGTACTTGCTTTGTGGCAGCTTCCTGCCAGTCTTGTGGAAACAAGGTATCACTATATGTGGAAGACAAATTATCAATTTAAAATGTGAGGGCTGGAATTGTATCTAGAATTGATCAGAACGGTCAAATCCAAGGAAAATGACTTTTCATGTTTTTTAAAAATTTGTGTCTTAGAATCCTCTTTTGATTTTAAAACATCAAATTTAGAGATACATAGGTAGAGAGAGGCACAAGGAAGTGCCACTGGCAGTTTTCCATTTCCCGGTTTTGATCTTCAGTGGGCTCCAAGAGATACACTAGTGTCCTAGTAAACTTCTGCTTGGCTGGCTTAAATGGGCTTCTGACACTTAAACCCCAAAACTTTGTCTTGTTACATGGAGGGTCTTAGAAGTGGTGATCTAGTTCTATGTGGGCTAGAGGAAGGGAAGGAGAAGAGTTTAAGGATTTGGCCTGAAGCTTTGTTTTCAGGGCAATCACGCTATTTTTAGTTTATCTTTGCCTGTGGTGGCTTTGGGGGTGGGCGGTTAATGGAAATAATGGAAGTCCTCAGGGTACACTTCTCAAGCCATCCTTGGGAGGTCGCGTCATGGAATAAGAGACCCCGAAATTCAAATCAATCGCCAAAGATCACATGGTGGCCAAGTGGCGAGGCTTGGAAGCCGAGCCTGTCTGCCACCAGGGAGGGTCCTTGACTCCTTCCCAGCATGGCGGAAAAGACCCAGCTTTGGGGCGGAGTCAGTTTGAATGCACCTGCCCTGTGCATCGAACATGCATCTGCCGTGTGCATCGAATGAAGCTTTTGTTTGGGAAGATTTGAAAGGCTTTGGAGGAAGGTTATTTGTTTCTGTTCATGTAATGCAATTAGCCTGTTGAATGTGAGATGAGAATGAAATGTTTTTCTCGGCTCAGTCTATCCATTTTAGAAAGAGAACCAAATCTACCGATGCTGACACTAATGTGCGTGGGGGAGCTCACCAGAAATGAAAACACTAATTTATCTCAGTCTAGTTAGTACTTTGGTTCTTTCCTTCCCTCGGAGTGTAAATTGCTAAGAACGTGAGACTATGTCCTGAATGGAGGTTTGTTATCATGTTGCTTAATTAAATAACATTCTCCAAGGCATGGAAGTGTAATTATTTCCTCCCTTTCTTATGCCCATTAGTTGAAATCCTCACATTTATTTATAAAACAGGGTAGGTTTTTCTTCCTCTTACTGCTGCTGCCAGCATGGTAGATATTTCTTGTTCTTTGATTTTCACCGTATTGGAACAGATTTTCATTAAACTTTATGGCAATTACTTGTATAACATTTACGGGACTCATCTTTTCTCTATAGATGGCAAGATTCTCAACTTGGGCAATTTTCTCTGGAAGAGATTTTGATCATGTAATTTAAAAATTCTATAAAATGAAAAGAAAGGAAATTATTATAAAGGCTTTTTTTTTAAACCAAGCAGCTGGTTTCATTATCATTTTTCCTCCTGAGTATATGTTGAGGCAAATTGTAAGCTTTTGCATTGAAGAAAGTAATAGTTTTATGTACAAGGCTCATCAGAGAAACTAAGAGTAATAGCATCACTATCATGGGCATATTCCACTTGAGATTAATTTCTTTGGACAAATTCAACATCAAAATCTTGGGCAATGAAATCCCTTCTATTAAGTTTCTTATAAAGCATCAAAGTTATTTTTTTCAATGTAGAAAATCCAAAAATAATACTTAATAATAGTAGTAAGTATGTCTGACCCTGTGCCAAGTGTTTTACGTGCACTATTCCATTTTTTATTTATATATTTAAAACCACTTAATTGAGATATAATTGACATGTCAAAAGCCGTATTTAATGCATACAACTCGATGAGTTTGGGGTCAAGTACACACTTAGAAAGTCATCATCACCATCAAGGACATAAACATATCCATCGCTTCCCAAAGTTTTTTCCTGTGCCAATTATTATTATTATTACTATTACAATTATTATTATTTTGACATGTACTATTCTAATGTCTAATCTAAAAATCCCTATGATTTAGGTGTTATTATTAATATTTCTATTTTACAGTTGAGGGAACTGAAGCTTGCAGATTGCTCTAAGTCTCATGCCTTTTAATAGACAGAAATGGGATTTCAACTTTTACCTGGTATGAGAGGGGATTCTAGGGAGTTAAATTTGGAACCAGAAACCTTTCCTATGGTGTTATCCAATTAGAGAGTGGGCTAAAAGGGGGTAGGCAAAGAACCAGTTCGAGTTGCTTTATTTGGGAGAGGCTCTACAAGTGCCAATAATTTAATGAGAGAGAAGTTCTCGAGGTTAAATTTTTCTAATCCAGAAATAGGTTACAAATGGTAACATCATGCGTGTTGCCATTTTCGGGCCTTTGTCCTAGCTGTTCCTCTGCCTGAATATTTTTTTTCTTCATTTATATTGATATGTTTATTCTCTTCTTTTTTTCTCTGCATTTCCTTTTTTTTCTTTAAAGTATTTTAATCCAAGTTAGTCAATATATAGTGTTATATTAGTTTCAGGTGTATAATTCAGTGATTCAACACTTCCCTACAAGGCCTGCTCATCACAGGTGCTCCCCTTAACCTATTTCCCCCTCTCCCTCCCCCCTCCCCTCTGGGAACCATCAGTGCGTTCTCTATAGCTTCCTTCTCTCTCTCTCTTTTTTCCTTTGCTCGTCTGTTTTGTTTCTTAAATTCCACATATGAGTGAAATCATATGGTACTCATCTTTCTCTGACTGACCTATTTTGCCTAGCGTTATACTTCAGCTCCATCCATGTCATTGCAAGTGTCTGCCTGAATATTCTCTGCTAAGTTATCAACATGGCAAACGCCTTTACCTCCTTGAAGTCTTTGCTCAAATGTCAACCTCTGAATGGGCCTAACCTGACTCCCCTATTTAAAATTAGAAGCCCCAAGCCCCAGAACTTCTGAACCCCCTTTGCTTTGTTTTTAAGTAGTGCTTCTCACCTCTTAACACACTACCTAATTGACTTAACTATTGTCTACTGTTTATATCTACCTTTCTCAACTGGAATATAAAAGAGATCCAAAAAAAGAGATCTTTGTCTATTTCATTCACTGATGGACCCCAAATTTTTAATCTTTTTACTGTTTATTAATTTTTGAGAGAGAGAGAGAGAGAGAGAGAGAGCAAGCAGGGGAGGGACAGAGAGACAGGGAGACATACAATCCGAAGCAGGCGCCAGGCTCTGAGCTGTCAGCACAGAGCCCGATGCGGAGCTTGAAACCACAAACTGTGAGATCGTGACCTGAGCCAAAGTCGGATGCTCAACTGACTGAGCCACCCAGGCACCCCTGGACCCCAAGATTTTAGAACTGTACCTGGCATACAGTAGATACTAAATAAACTTAGTTTGATGAGTAAACCAGGAAGACATCTCCCCAGGAATTATAAACAAGCAATTGAGAAATTGAGATATCATGGAGGTCAAGCTCACAGCTTTCATAAATGTCAAAGCAGAAAGTCTGTTCTTGGTTGAATTCTCTGTCTCTCTGTCTCTCTCTCTCTCTCTCTCTCTCACACACACACACACACACACACACACACCTTCCCGTGCAAGGTAAGGCCATCAGAGTATTTTAGAGGTAGCAATTCATTTTAAAGAGATCACATTTACATTTCTCTGGGAAAATGAACACAAAAGTCTTTTTCTCTGCTCTTTAACAAAACTGTAAGATGCCCAGTTGCTCTAGTAATCCCTGTTAGCCTACACACCAAATGACCAAAGTGGGGAAGGATGAGCAACAAAGAACGAGAAATGGTCTTCTTATCAGGAAATCCTGCTCACTGTGAAATGACCGGCTCTTCCAGAGCAAAGAGTAATTTCTTTCACTCTCAGAACGGCTCTCTCAGCCAACACCATTGATTATACCTAATGCACAATACACAGCATCTAATAAAGACATCTGGGAGGTAAATGGATTATAGGAAGGTGTTAAGAGCTTATAAGTAAAGTAAACCCAAGAGATTTGGGGCAGAAGGTGAAAGACAGATGGAGGAAAGGTTAGAAGGGGAACAGGGCATGAGCAGAAAGTGAAAAAATAGGGGGCACCTGGGTGGCTCAGTCAGTTGAGCGTCCGACTTCAGCTCGGGTCATGATCTCACAGTCTGTGGGTTGGAGGCCCGCATCGGGATCTGTGCTGACAGCTCGGAGCCTGGAGCCTGCTTCGGATTCTGTCTCCCTCTCTCTCTGCCCCTCCCCTGCTCATGTTCTGTCTCTCTCTGTCTCAAAAAATAAATAAATAAAAACATTAAAAAGAAGAAAGTGAAAAAATAGGGCACCACTTACAAGTACCTGCAACAGGTCTTTGAAAGTCAACCACTTAGAACAGGGACTGACAAACTATAGCCCTTTGGCCAAATCTGGCTTGCCTTTTGTATGGTCTACAAGCTAAGAATGGTTTTATATTTTTAAGTAGTTAACAAACAAAAGAAAGTTAATATTTTGTAACACCTGAAAATTATATGAAATTCAAATTTCAGTGTCCATGAGAAAAGCTTTGTTGGAACATAGTCATACTCTGTTTCCATATTGTCTATGGCTACTTTTGTGTTACACTGATAGAGTGGAGTATTTGTGACAGAGACGGTATAGACCACAGAGTGTAACAGACTTATGATCTGCCCCTTCCAGAAAATGTTTGCCTGCTCCTGACATAGAACTTCAGTTACTTTGCTATGTTTTTGTATTAGAGATGCAGTAGGGTTTCTTTCCTACAGATACTTTTTCTTAATAAATCTTACAACAATATGTTTATTATATTGTTACAATATATCTTATACTTTTTCTAATTTTGCCGCTGCAGAGCCTTGTAGGTTGCACATCATCTGAGAGCCATGTATCTGGCACCGAGTAATAAGCATTGTTCATTAATTTAAGTAAGATTCCAATCTTATTGAGTTTTCCTTCAAATTGTTTTCAATTTAATAAAATCAAACTGTACCTAATAGAGAATTAAATTCTGTATTTGACTCAAATGTCACAGTCGACAATCTCATCCAGACTTTCATTAGGGTGTGCTAGGGTTTCTTTTCCTAAGCCAGCAAGGGTATATCTGCAATAAGAGTCTTCTGAACGGCTCTGAACTTTTTGGATTGCTGCTGTGTGGCGGGGTGGGGGTGGGGGTGGGGTGGGGGTGGAAATCGTGGGTTCCATTCTGAGGCTACAACAATCAAAAGATCTTAGCCTTTTTTTTAATTTAATTTTTTTAAAATTTACACCCAAATTAGTTAGCATATAGTGCAACAATGATTTCAGGAGTAGATTCCTTAGTGCCCCTTACCATTTAGCCCTTCCCCCCTCCCACACCCCATCCAGTAACCCTCAGTTTGTTCTCAATGAGTCTCTTCTGTTTTGTCCCCCTCCCTGTTTTTATATTATTTTTGTTTCCCTTCCCTTATGTTCATCTGTTTTGTCTCTTAAAGTCCTCATATGAGTGAAGTCATACGATTTTTGTCTTTCTCTGACTCATTTCACGTAGCATAATACCCACCAGTTCCATCCACAAAGTTGCAAATGGCAAACTTTCATTCTTTTTGATTGCCGAGGAATACTCCATTGTGTATATATATACACCACATCTTCTTTATGCATGCATCCATTGATGGACATTTGGGCTCTTTCCATACTCTGGCTATTGCTGATAGTGCTGCTATAAACATGGGGGTGCATGTGTCCCTTTGAAACAGCACACCTGTATCCTGTGGATAAATGCCTAGTAGTGCCATTGCTGGGTCGTAGGGTCGTTCTATTTTTAGTTTTTTGAGGAACCTCCATCCTGTTTTCCAAAGTGGCTGCGCTAGCTTGCATTACCACCAACAATGCAAAAGAGATCCTCTTTCTCCGCATCCTCGCCAACATCTGTTGTTGCCTGAGTTGTTAATGTTAGCCCTTCTGACAGCTGTGAGGTGGTATCTCATTGTGGTTTTGATTTGTATTTCCCTGATGATGAGTGATGTGGAGTATTTTTTCATGTGTCGGTTGGCCATCTGGATGTCTTCTTTGGAGATGTGTCTATTCATGTCTTTTGCCCATTTCTTCACTGGATTACTTGTTTTTTGGCTGTTGAGTTTGATAAGTTCTTTATATATTTTGGATACTAACCCTTTATCTGATTTGTCGTTTGCAACTATCTTCTCCTGTTCTGTCGGTTGCCTTTTAGTTCTGCTGATGGTTTTCTTTGCTGTGCAGAAGTTTTTTTCTTATTTTGATGAGGTCCCAGTAGTTCATTTTTGCTTTTGTTTCCTTGCCTCTGGAGACATGTTGAGTAAGAAGTTGCTGTGGCTGAGGTCAAAGAGGTTTTTGCCTGCTTTCTCCTCGAGGATTTTGATGGCTTCCTGTCTTACATTGAGGTCTTTCATCCACTTTGAGTTTATTTTTGTGTATGGTGTAAGAAAGTGGTCCAGGCTCATTCTTCTGCATGTCGCTGTCCAGTTTTCCCAGCACCACTTGCTGAAAAGACTGTCTTTATTCCATTGGTTAGTCTTTCCTGCTTTGTTAAAAATTAGTTGGCCATACATTTGTGGGTCCATTTCTGGGTTCTCTATTTTGTTCCATTGATCTGAGTGTCTGTTCTTGTGCCAGTACCATACTGTCTTGATGATTACAGCTTTGTAGTATAGCTTGAAGTCTGGGATTGTGATGCCTTCTGCTTTGGTTTTCTTTTTCAAGATTGCTTTGGCTATTCGGGGTCTTTTCTGGTTCCATACAAATTTTAGGATTATTTGTTCCAGCTCTGTGAAGAATGCTGGTGTCACTTTGATAGGGATCGCGTTGAATATGTAGATTGCTTTGGGTAGTATCGACATTTTCACAATATTTGTTCTTCCTATCCAGGAGCATGGAATCTTTTTCCATTTTTTTGTGTCTTCTTCAATTTCTTTCATAAGCTTTCTATAGTTTTCAGTGTATAGATTTTTCACCTCTTTGGTTAGATTTATTCCTAGGTATTTTATCGTTTTTGGTGCAACTGCAAATGGGATCAATTCCTTGACTTCTCTTTCTGTCGCTTCATTGTTGGTAAAAGATCTTAGCCTTACGTGTAGCCATCAGTGCACGTGCATGTCTCCCCCTCTACCAGCTTGTGAGGACAAATACAGTCTTATTCATATTAACAACAGATACGGATCCATTAATATTAATACCAAATTCCCCTTAGCTCCCAGCTTCCATCTGCTTATACAGAAGTGCTAGTGCCTTGCAAATGTCCCCTCCCCAGGCATTTTGGGGATCCTCAGGGCTGCTTTGCAGATGCCTGTTTATGAGACTCAGTTCTGGCTCGCTGTGGCTGCCAGCCAGTGGGGGTCTCTGTGCATGCAGGTCCTAAACCTCCCAGGAGGGCTGGGCACTGGTGTCATTGCAGCAACCAGAGCTTCCCCTGCCACCTCAGTGTGGCTGAGCTGGAGGTGTGCTGCCCCTGTGGAACATTCCCCCCCGCCCCCCCGCCCCCCGCTCTGCTCCCCAAGCCACTCTGGTGTGACAGCCATGTGCAGGTGTGCGTCGCTGCTGCTCCCGGGAGAGGGAGGTGCAGCTGCTTGGATCACTTAATGTCGGCATCCAAACAACACCCTTCAAGGTGAAAAGGAGACTCGGTCTGGGGCTGTCCCACAGCTGGGCTGCTTGGGAACAAAAGTGCCACAAGATGTGGGTAACCCGCAGGTCCCACTCCCATGCCCACTCACCCTCATGCTCATGGCCTTTCTGCTTTCCTTGGGTCATCATACCACAAGCGTGGTGACTTCCCAGAAAAGCCAACCCGACCATCTCCTCCCACCATCAGGCCACACTATGGAGCTTGGCTGGTGGCTCCCGAGCTCATCTCTGCCGTGGTAAACTCACTCCCGGGGACTGGGCAGCCCTCCCCACGATCCAGCCTTCTTTGGGGCCTCACCAGCGTGTTGAACTTATCTACACATATCTCAACTTCTGTTGTGCTCAGGGTTAAATGTACTTTACCTCCACCTCCCAGTCCCCAAGTAAGTATGCAGAAACAAACAAATAAATGTGTGTGTGTGCCTGTGTGTGTGTGTGTGTCTGGTCTAGCACACTTCGAAATCTGACCCAGCCAGGGATCCCTTCTACAGAATATCAAAAGATTCTTTTGTGAACAGAAGGTTTGATTATGGTCTACTGTGAGAAATATTATACCTATCTTTTTATATAAGCCCTTTAGTTTGAGAAAATTATGTGGTTAATAGATGCTTTTGTGATGATTTTGATAGATGCTTTTGAATGCATGAAAAAAATGCTTTTTTCACTTGATTAGGTATGTTTTCAATTTTTATTCATTCACTTAAAAATATTTGTTTTGCATCTACTATGAGCCAGGCACGGGGAACAATGTGGACACACAAGGGCTCCCTTTCCTGGTGGATCTCATATCCTAGTGGGTGAGTGATAAACAAGAGATGAAATGCATGTATTATTTTCAAGTCATGACCATTTTCATAAGGCAAATTAAAGCAGGGTAAGAGGACAGAGAGTGACAGTGGGGGAACGCTACAGTAGAGAGACATCATGGAGAGAGAAGGCCTCTAGGAGGATGGAACTCTGAAGCTAAGACCTGAAGAAAATGAGGGAATGAGCTTCCTGCCACTCTTGGAGGAAACGTGCAGAAGAAAGGCATGTGCAAAGGCCCTGGGAGTAGGTTAAGAGGGAGGATGGGCAGAGCTCCTAGGCTAGCACAGACGGCCATTCCTTTAGGTCAACCTTCAACCTAATTACACTCTCCTCCCTCTTTCCCTTTGGAAAAGTTTAAGCATGCTGCCTGAAGCTAATGCAAAAGACACCCCCCCCCACAACAATAAAAAAAACCCACCATTTATGAAGATCTACTATGTTCCAGAGATTTTTACATAGGCCATTGACAAAATTTAAAATGATCCTGGGAGGCAGCCATTTTTATCCACACTGCAGATTAATCATGTGACCTGCCCAAGACCACACAGCTAGTAAGTAAGTGGTGGAACTCTAAAGCCTGGGCTATTTCCATCATTTATGAAGTTCTCAGTCTTCTCCAATCCCAGCCTCTTTCATCATATTTACTATCCTGCACTGGACGGCTTCTGAGCCTCAAATGAAGACCCATTTGGGAGGAACAAAGAGAATGGAAAAGGAAGGCTGTTGGGGCAGGGAGCTGGGTAGTTCTCAGCTGATCCTATTGCTTCCACCAACATTTGGAGGCTTCTTCCCAGGTTCTGACAGTGAATGCACTGTGGGAAGTCTCTCTGGAAGTAGGGGAAGCTCATCTGTG
This sequence comes from Leopardus geoffroyi, assembly GCF_018350155.1. Taxonomy (NCBI): domain Eukaryota; kingdom Metazoa; phylum Chordata; class Mammalia; order Carnivora; family Felidae; genus Leopardus; species Leopardus geoffroyi. The sequence continues at coordinate 11,021,119 of NC_059343.1, forward strand.
TCACCGGCCTGTTGGTATCCTGGAGTTAAGGGCCTGAGACTAAGCATCTCATGGCTTACAAAGAGGATTTCCCTGGAGCGGGCAAGTTATGATAGAGGAGAGCCTGTGCACTTACAGATCCCACAGGCTTTCTGCCTCTACTGATCAGGTTCTCTGCGTCACCTGTTCGGCCACACCCTCAGAGCGTTTACGGCAGTCACTAGCCAAGAGTGTTCCATCTATCGTAGTGAGTCCACCAGTACAAGCGAACTCAGTGTCTTGAGCTTGGACCAGAAGCTCTTCCCTACAGGCAGAGGGGTGCATCTCCCACAAGGAGTACCCTAGACACAGCTGGAGAATGGGACTTTTTCTTCCAGAATCTCTGCAGGGAGATTTTATGGTTGTGCACGTCTGGATGGACTCCTCAGGGATTATGGTTGGATGGAATCCAATATTCCCTTTTGTAAACCCAGCTTACACGGGTGGGGAGCACATTCCCTAGTGCCTGCCTGAGGATAGGAAGCTGTTTTGTATTTGTGAAATACCAGTCATGCTTTTGATGTCTCTCAAGTCATCTGCCTCCAAATGGGAATCCTAATTAGTTATGTACTCATTATTCAATGAATGTAATTGTTCACAAATCCAATCGTCTATTCATTACTCCTTTCATTCTTTTGCCCTTTGGGCCATCTCATTCAATTATCTAATCCAGAGAATGTAATGTAATAGTTCTCATCATCCGCACATGACCACACATAGCAGTATTAGAAATAAAAAACCACTTCATATGTGTGAAGATGAGTACAAGGCTAGAGTAACTGCTGTGACAAACCATCCCCAAATGTTAGCAGGTCAATGTAGTTAAAATGAGTGAGTCACTTACGTTAGAGAGGGTCATGTGTCCTCTCACTCAGACGGCTCCCCTGGAAGGTTGCTGTCCAGTTGCTGACTTAGGAACCCAGACTCCTGCCCAGTTGTGGCTCCATCTTCCTCTAAAGTCCTTGGAGTCCTCTCTACTCAACCAGCTAATGGAGAAAGAAAAGGAAAGGCCACATGCATGAGGATTGTGGAGGGTCTGCAAGGGGGCTTCTATCCCTTTGTCTCACATTCTTTTGGTCCAGACTTAATCATTTGGCTACATCACAGGCTGGAAAAACACAGCCTAGCTGGCTACCCTAGAGCAAAGGAAAGTTATTTGGTGAACAGCTGGCCATCCACTGTGAATCCATCGTCTCTAAAATCAACTAGGATCCTGACTGCCCAGTATCCTATGTTACCCCAGCCAGCTCTTTCTACTTTATCAGTTATTTCAAAATTTACTGTTTCCCGAATTTCTGCCTCTACCACAATTCCCACTATTATTTTTTAAAGATTTTTTTTTGTCTTAAGGAATCTCTACACCCCACGTGGGGCTCGAACCAATAACGCTGAGATCAAGAGTCACATGCTCTACCAATGGAGCCAGCCAGGTGCCCCTCCCATTATTCTTTTTTGAAATAAAAGATTTCAGACATATGAAAAAGGATAAGGAACAAAGTTCACTGTATATCTACCACCCACATAGGAGACAAAATATTGCAAAGACAGTTGAAGTTTTCTGTCTATCTATGATTCTTTCTCAGGAGGCGATCTTGTCTCCTATTAAACAAAGAAAATAGGAGCTCACAGTATCATAACTCCCTCAATGTTCTGCCACCAACAATACAAACATCCCTGCTTCCATCACCATTTCTTCTTGTTTTCTGTTGCCACAGGAGAAGGATGTCTCCCCTCTCCTTCATCTACTCCTTCCTCTTGCTCTCTCCCTTCTCCATTACTAGCGACCTCACTCTCTCACCCCATGTCTCTGTGTGTTCAGTTTCTTCCTTCTCATCAGCATTTAATGATTTTTAACTCTCTTCCAACTTACTTAAAATACGAAAGCAAAACCTCACAGCACAAGCTGACTTTGTATTTCCTTCTAGGCTCACTCTCCTCTTCATGAAAATTCTTTCTGAAATGGCTGTCCACTCACACTTTAAGCCACTGTAATCTGATTCCATCCCACTGCTCTGGGGAACCAATTCTATCCTAGGCCATTATGAGCATTCACTCAAACCAATGGATATTTCTCAGTCTTTATCCTCTTTCACCTCCCAGCACATTTGACCCCCCTGGATCTATCTCCCTTTCCTTCTTGAAACACTCCCTTTCCCTGGTTTCCCTAGAACTATGTTTTGCTTGGTCTCTTATTACTGTCCAGATCTTAGTACATTTGTCCTCTATATTCCCTTAAGTGACAATATTTCTTAAATGTTTTCTTCCTAGACCATCTTCTCTTTTCCTCTTATGGATTTTTCTTTAGTAATTCATTTCACTTTGTATTTTCCTTTTTTTCTTCCACATGTCATTTTCTACTGAATCCTTGTCAGCCCTAGGCCCAAATCTCTCTCACCAAAACCAACCAACTAAACAGAAAATGAACAACACCATCAACAACAAAGATCTGTCTATAAACCCTTGCTATAACATCCACCTACTTTGCTATCACTTCTTGGCCAAAATTCTTGATAATTATCTACAAACGTCCCTCCACTTCCTCACCTCCCACATTTCCTCAGCTCATTCTAACATCCTGCATTCTGCTCTCATCACTTCATCATGGTGGCTCTTGAGAAGGTTGTTGGTAACCTTTATATTGCTAAACCCAGTGGTCGTTTTTAGCCATCTTTCCCCTGACTTCTTAGTGGCCTAAATCCTATAGATGAGTGTTTGGATTCTGACACCAAACTTTCCCTTCCACCTCTTTGACTACTCCATCTATGCTATTCTGTGGACTCATCTCAAAATATCTGTCTTTTAAATACTGAGTTTTTCAAGCCTTGGTCTTAGGCATTTTTTCCCTTCAAAGTTTCCCTGCCCTTGACTTTAGTTACTATTTACATCTTGATGACCCACAAGTTTATTAAATGTCAGGTCAGATCTTCCTTCTGAGCTCCAAACCTGTGTATACAATGTTCTCCTTCACGTTGCCACTTGGATATTTTAAAGACTTCTCCAATTCAGTATTTCCAAAACTGGTATCTTGCATTTTTCTCTTTAAACCTTGTCCTAGCTCTCCGGTGTTTCCTGTTTTAGTGAATGGCATTATCATCTATTCAGATACACAAACAATTCCCACAAAATTACTTTCAATAATTTCTCCTCCATTTCTCCCTCTAATTCATCCTATTGTCAGTTTTGCCTCTCAAATATTTTCAAATCTCTCTCTTCCTATCCACATCTACCATAACTTCTCTCTATATATCTTGTAACAGTTTCCTTCTCTCCCTGTGATCCTAACACAGTGACTCTAGAGGCCTTTAATCTAGGCCTACTGCTTCTGTCCCCTTTTCTGGAACATTCTCTTTTTCTACTTTGTCTCTCCCTACTGACCTTGGAAACTCCTCTCATAATTTTTATCTCAGCTTAAGCATCCTTTTTTTTTTCAGGGAACTATCCCTTGATTCCTCAGACTGGATCAAGTTTCTTTGTTATATACTCTTATGGTTTACTGTTTATCTTTCTTTCACAGTACTTAAGACAGTATATTTATATTTGTGTGATTATTTGACCAAGGTTGAATCTTCTTCACTAGATTACATAGCCTAGTCTGTATTGCTAACCTCCATATTCTTGGCATATAGTACAGCACATGACACATATTTTAGGTGCTCAGTAAATGACTGAGTGGTTTCAAGTATTGACTAAAGGCTAAGAATTGCCAAAACTATCTCCAACCCAAGTTGCTTTCCTGGGCTTCAGATCTATATAACTAACTCTTTACTGGGAGTCTCTGATCGGAATCTTACTGGCATTGCAAACTTAACAAACCCCAAACTATGCTTTTTCCACCCCCATCCAAACCTCATTCTTCTCCTGAGTTTCTATCTCAGAGAATGATTCCCCCCAACCTTTCATCTGCCCAACTGAACACCAGGCATCAGCTCTGGACTTTCTGTCTCCCTCATCTTTCATTTTTGATAAAGCACCAACTCCTCCTCATTCTGTCTTTCAATTGTGCTTCCAATCTGTTCATTTCTACCCAACCTCATGGTCCCTATTCTAATTCAGGATATTATCAACTCTACTCTGGATCACTATAAATGTCACTTTACTGGTCTCCCTCCTTCTAGTGTGTGTTCCTCCTAGCCATCAACCTTTATATACAGTAATATATCTAAAATGAAAATCTGACCATACCTCTACTTTAAACCCCTAGGTAGTTCCCCATCACTCAAAAAGGCTTATAAAACTCTGAAGGAGCCAGTTTTTGCTTGGCTCTCCATCCTCCTCTTTTATTTCTCTCCATACTTCATCTTCTATCCATGCTAGATCACTTCCAGTTTATTGAATGGGCCCTGCTCTCTTTATCTTCATATTTTCTGTATTAGCAAGTTACTGCTGCATAACAAATTATTCCAAAGCATAATGTCTTATAGCAACAATAATTTATTACTTCCCATGGGCCTGTAGGTCAGCTGCGTAATTCCTCTGATTTGGGCCAGATTCATTCACCTCCATTGGACAAACTCATTTGTCTTTGCTCATTTAGCAGGTCAGCTGGGAGCTGGCTGGTCTAGAATGATCTAGCATGGCCTTATCGGGCTCTTTTCCACATGGTCTCTCATCCTTCAGGAGGAAAGCCCTGGTTTATTCTCATGGTGATAGCAGAGTTAGAAAGAAAGAAAGAAAAGAAAGAAAGAAAGAAAGAAAGAAAGAAAGAAAGAAAGAAAGAAAGAAAACATGCAAGGCCTCCTGATGCCTACACATGAAACTGACATGTAATCATTTCTGTTGCATTCTATTAGCCAAAGCAAGTCACAAGATGATCCCAGATTTAACAGATCAGAAATAGACTCCACCACTTGGAAGAGTTGTTGCAAAGGGCTGAGTACATAAATGGGTGGAGAATCTGGGCTATTTTTGCAGTCAGTCTAGCACATCTTTTACATTCATTTTGAAGAGAACACCTGTACCTCAGCCCTTCTCTTTAATAACTCATAATTATCTTTCTAGTCTCAATTTAGATGTCACTTCTGGGAAGCTTTTCTAGATTCCTCTAGATGCCTCTCCTTTGGACCTCATCATTATAGCACGTGCATAAAATACCTGACTATCTGATTCTCCAATTAGAACATAAGTTCTTAAAGACAGAGACTGTGTCTTATTTCGTCAGCTCCTTGCACAATGCCTGGCAACAGCAGGGGCTGTTATAGGTAAATTTAAATTTAAAATGCACAATAAAAATCAAGCAAGCAAGATCTTAATAAGTAAATTTAAATGTGAAATGCACAACAAAATCAATCAATATCAACATGTGCTTCCCTGCCACTTAAATCTCTGTTTTGGAATAACACAGCAGCAAATATGGTCACCAACTTGGCTTTCTCCCTGTCTTTTCCTTTCTTTTTTTCTTCTTTGGTAGAGGCAAGGGAGCAGGATTTGAACTTTACTGTGTGATTCTACTCATGCGGAGTGGCCACGAAAATACAATATCAACACAAGAACAATGGGCACGAATCTACCTTATTTTCTTGTATTTCTTTTGAGCCCCTCGCCCCCCCTTTTTTTTATGGCCCTGTTCTCTACTCATCACCCGTATGGTAAGGAGCCTTGCACTGCTTTATCTATAAATTGCTTTTTCTCAGGGCTCAGTGATTCTCATCGCTAGTCTCCTCCATGTCTCACAACAGAGCTAAATCTGGTATTCACGGTGCCGTCTCTAGAGCAGTGAGGCACAAGATGACTCCAACTTCCTTCACTCAGCTGGCTTCCTTGTTGCCATCTTATCACATTCACTTCCAAGTTGTTACTGCCTTTTCTTAATCGCCTCCTTCACTTTTTAATTGACTTTCCTCTTGCTGTAGCTGCTTCCTCCCCCACACCTTGCCTCCCCCCTACAGATTCTCAAGTGCTGCTGTACTGTCCTCTTGAGACATGGGAACCAACAGTTTCTAGTCACATTTCTTTTGCATTCCCATCCACATATTTTGTTCTCTTGCCAATTATCACTGTTTTAAGTATCTGAGCGGACCAGAAATGCTAACCCCCTCCCCTACGTAATTCATTTCAATAGCAAATTGTGATGACATGGGCAGTTCTCTCTTTCACTATTTTAAGCCCATCAGGGTTAATATCATCCTCTGCCAATATGTATCCACTCCTGTGGCTCCCATCTTTGCCATTGTAACACATTTTCTTGACCTTTCAAAAATTGCCCCTGAGGTTAACTACCATTTCTCACAAAAGAGAAGATTAGTAATGACAACAACCCACGGAAAAAGTATTACTCAGCAACTCCCAACAAAGAACACTAGTCAACTAGGGCTCTGATTCAGCAAGATCAGCCTTAGATTCTCAAAGTGACAGGATGAACTCTAAATGAGCCACTATTCCCAGCAGTAGGAGGTTCGGTATTCACAAGTTATGCCAAAGTAGCACCATTTACCTTTTTGACAAGTTTATAAGACTAGGACTTCAGTAAGATATTTGGCAAAGTTTCCTTGGCAGTCTTGAGAACTGTGAGGAGGAATATAGGTAGGATGATTCTGTGGCTGCATGATTATGTGGATGGAAAATCATTCCTACCCATAGAAAGTTGATTAATGGGGATGGAATTTTTTTTTAAATAAAGGGCTGGGTAGTAATTAGTTAGGCTTTGTGAGCTGAACTACTCAAGTCTGCCACTATAGCCGAAGAGTAGCCCTAGACAATATATAGAAAAAAATGTGCAGGGCTGTTTTGCAATAAAACCTTATTTATAAAATGGGCATGGGTTGGATTTGGCCCATGGCCACAGTTTGTTGACCCCTGTCTTTGGGTCTAAGCTACCAAGGGGCAGGACTATCTCATGCAAGTTTTAGTGACCCATACAGCAGAAAAATTCAAAACCTTCAATCTGCAACTGGACTGTCGTCTTTAATTACTCAACCCCATTGCACTCAGTTAGTGTTCACACCTGCTGATGCACCCATGTTCACACACAGGTGTGCAGTCACCACAGAAAGGTTTTCTTTTATTCTAGTTAATATCAGATATCCTCAGAGAGAAAAGAAGCACTGAGTCCTATTACTACAGAAATCAGTGCAGATTAAGAATTAATCTACACATAGATGAGCTCACAAAGGACATAAGAAAACATTAGCAGTTGATTGGAAATTAATGCTAAAATGCTAAATGAAGTTCTTAGATTGAAGCAGGTACATCACACTTGAATTGTTAATATGGCAATTAGCTCAGCCACCTACAAAGTGCTTGTTAATAAGTACTTCATAAAGACTTCTGTTAAATGAGAGCACACAGCAGGTTTATAAAATGTAAGTTTATATGGTCTTGAAAAATGTATTCAATATGTTTCTTTTTAAAAAGTCTAGTCATGGGGACTTCTTGAAAGAGTTTGTGCAGTAGCGAAATTTCAAATATTCTGTCCTTTCTGAAACTAAAGCCTGATAAGCTACAAAATGGTTCTCGAAGTGTGGTCTGCAACTAGCAGCATTGGTGTCACCAGGAAATCTGTTAGAGATGTCAATTCTTTTTTTAAATTTATTTCTATTCTTTTTTTTTTTTAAGAGAGAGAGAGCGAGAGAGCGAGAGCATGCACACAAGTGAGGGAGGGGCAGAGGGAGAGACAGAATCCCAAGCAGGCTCCATGCTGGGCTCAATCCCATGACCCTGGGATCATGACCTGAGCTGAAACCAAGAGTCAGATGCTTAACTGACTGATCCACCCAGGTGCACCGAGATGTCAATTCTCGGGCTTCACCCCAGACTTCCTGAATGAGACGCTGTGGAGTGGGGGCCAGAAATCTGTGTTTTGATAAGCGCTTCTAATAATTCTGATGTGGCTCAAGCTTGAGAACTACTGCTTTATAACACTGAGGATTAATTGCAAGTAAGGTTGAGCTGTGTGTCCTACTGTGTGCGTGGGGCAGTGAGTCCTACTTTGTGTTCGCATTTGCATTACTTGGGGTACTTCATAAATACTGTCCTACCCAGAGATTATGATTTAATTGGTTGGGGATATGCCTTGAAATGTTAAAAAAAATTCCCAGGTGAGGGAGGCCTGGGTGGCTTGGTCGGTTGGGCATCTAACTTTGGCTCAGGTCGTGATCTCACAGTTCATGGGTTTGAGCCCTGCATCGGGCTCTGTGCTGACAGCTCAGAGCCTGGGGCTTGCTTCAGATTCTGTGTCCCCCTCTCTGTGTGCCCCACCCCCGCTTGTAGTCTGTCTCTCTGTGTCTCAAAATAAGTAAACATTAAAAAAATTTTAAAAACCCAAACATTAAAAAAATTCCCAGATAATTCTTACCTGTAGACATGTTTAGTAAACACTAGAGTAGAAGAAGCCATACGCCAGTGCAAATATGGCAGAAAAAACTGTTTTGATGGTATGGAGGATGAATATCTACTTCTTAGTTTCCTTCAGGAAACTATCCCTTCAGGTTGGATTTAGCTCTATTTTGGTTAAAAAATAGTTTGTTTGCTGTATTTGTCTTTGGGAAATTCCTAGGGTCTTTGCATCAGCTTACACGTGATCTTTGTGATGTTGAAAAGAGTGGCATATAATTGTATGGATAGATCTATTCTTGTTTTGCATACATTAAAATATAGTTTCTTATGCTCAATATCAATAATCATCAGGGAAATACACATTAAGACCACAATGAGATATCACTTGACACCTGTCATAATGGCTAAAACCAAAACCACAAGAAATAACAAGTGTTGGCAAGGATGTGGAGAATAAGGAACCCCCATGCACTGCTCGTGGGAATGTAAATTGGTGCAGCCACAGTACGAAAAATATGGAGGTTCCTCATAAAGTTAAAAATAGAAATGCCATATGATCCAGTAATTCTACCACTGAGTATTTAAAGAATATGAAAACACTAATCCAAAAAGATAAATGCACTCCTATGTTTATTGAAGTGTTATTTGCAACAGCCCAGATATGGAAGCAACCCAAGTGTCCACTCATAGATTAATGGATAAAGAAGATGTGGTATATACATACAACTGAGTATTATTGAGCCATAAGAAAGAATGAAATTTGCCATTTGCAGCACCATGGACAGAGCTAGACAGTATTATGCTTAGTGAAGTAAGTCAGTCAGAGAAAGACAAGTACTGTATGGTTTCACTCATATGTGGATTCAAGAAGCAAAACAAATGAACAGACAACAAAAAAGAGAGAAAAACAAAAAGAGATTCTTACATACAGAGAACAAACTGGTGGGTGCCAGAGGGGAGAAGTGGGGGGATGGGTGAAATAGGTGATGGGGATTAAAAAGCACACTTATCATGATGAGCCCTGAGAAGTGTACAGAATTGTTGAATCATTATATTGTACATGTGAAACTAAAATAACACTGTATTTAATTATACTTAAATAAAAAACAAAAACAATAGTTTCTTCTATCCTTAAAATATCTACACACACACACACACACACACACACGCACGCACAGTTATCAGTTAGCTGGAAGTCAATGGTGGCATGTACACCATGCCCTTTGCATTAGTAAATGAAATCCTATGAACAAGGAGATGGTCTAGTTCTAAAGATAATGGGTATGAAGTAAACCAAAAATAAAGAACAAAACCAGAAACAGAAATTTCAAGAACTTAAAGATTTAAAACTACTACAACAAAATAACTAGTAAAATCAGCAAGTGTAGGACATCCAAAAATAATGATAATGTCAATTAGGCACATAGGATATGACCAATATTGTTTCCAGGCTGTACGTTACTTACTAGACAAACAAAAATAAAATAAGTGAATTTAGGGGTCAACTCCAGAAGCAAATAATAAGAAATACAAACCAAAGGAAAGCAGAAGAAATTCATTAATAAATATAGAAAGACAATAATAAATGAAAATACAGAAAAGATAGCATGTTTTCCTTAAAAATGAGAAAAAATAGATGAACCATTAACTGGTCTAGTGAAGAAAAAAAGATGAAACTCAGCAAACATAATTAGGAATAAAATAGGAAGAAATAGAAAAGACTTACATAAATACTGTACATATTTCTAAGCTAATACTTTTTAAAATTTGGATAAAATGGAAAAATTCCTAGGACGACATAGTTTTTATGAAGATGATCCGGAAGGGAGTAAAATACTTAAATAGATCAATAACTATAGGAGAAATTGAAAGAAAAAAGTGGTTTTTTAAATCTCAAGTTTCAGATATTCCTAAACTATTGAGACAGTTGCAGGGAATAGAGAAAAAAAGGACCATTTCATCTTTTTACAAAGCCAGAAACTAGAGTAAAGCCAACAAGCATATCTGAGAGCACAAGGGGGGAGATTGTGATTTCACAAGGACTTTGCAAAATGGCTCTAAGAAAAACTAAATTTTATTGGCTCAAGTGTGAGGCCAGGAAAAGACTTTGAGCCTTCTGGACCTTTCCATCATTCAAGAATGAATGGCCTGGGGGAATAAAGTATTTCCCTGATTCTAAATTTCTATCGCCTGTAAAACCATCCGTTTAATTATACACATTTTAGGGATAAAACAAAATACATTTAATGTACGTAAAACAAGAAAACATGCATTCATCTATTTATATACCATTTTCTCTTCGTTACCACAAGACTGCATCTAAGCCTTCTCCACACTGCAAAGTCTAAAAATTCCTGGGGCTCATTTCCAGCTGTTGCACTGACACACAGCACATAGTGATGGGCTGCTTTTCAAAGTCTGAGCTGCCAGACTTGACCTCTCCACCAGCTTTAGGATGACAGTCTGTTTGGTGGACTAAGAACTCCAAGGCTGGGCCTGCATTTCTTATTTGGTTAAACCCTAGTTTCATTTTTTTTCAATCAAATCATGCATTTGATTGAAGAGATTCAGCTTCCTCTGAAAGCTAGCCAGAAGCTTTAGGCTAATAGCTTTTTGGTGCCTGGGTGATAGTCCCCTGTCGCATGTGTATGAGCTACACCAACCATGCCTGGCTTTCAGAATCCTGTAGTTCCTTCTGAAATTTCTTATTTCTACTGCCTTTGATGGCATGTTCTGGTATTTCACAGGAAATCTTATATTTGCACAATGATACCTCTTTTGAGCGCAACACAAGAGTGAGACATTTTCTTTTTTTAATGTTTATCCGTCTATTTTGATAGAGAGCGAGCAAGCATTAGTGGGGGAGGAGAAGAGAGAGAGAGAGAGAGAGAGAGAGAGAGAGAGAGAGAGAGAGAAAATTCTAAGCAGGTCAATGCAGAGCCTGACGTGGGGCTCAGACCCACGAACCGTGAGATCGTGACCTGAGCCAAAATCAGGAGTTGGACACTTAACCGACTGAACCACCCAGGTGCCCCAAGAGTGGCACATTTTAAAAAACCATGTTAAAAGACAATTAAGGTACCTACTACCAAATCTTGGGCATTCTACAATAAAACCATCCTCCCATAAAAAGAACTAGGGCTCTTTGGACCAAGATTTGGTTCTAGGGCTGGGGCAGGAAATATGCAAGACAAGTCTGGAGTATCTTGTAGTGTCAGAAATAAAGTGCTAAAAGACCCCCACAATGTTGGGGGTATATCAAGGGATGCAAGAGTCAACTGAAAGAGCTCCAAATAGATAAAGCTGGAACAATTTGAGCAATAAAATAAAGTAGAATCGCATTATAATCCCAGGTATAGGATAAATATCCATGAGTTCATAGTGACATAAATCAATGATTTAATAACTAACTAGAGGAAAAGCAAATAATTTATGCAGATACTCTGCCCTCAGTGAGGTGATCAAGGTTAACCTCATCATGTTAAGTCATTTTGATAGTGTGAAAATTAATAAAGGGAAATCTCACTAAGGTGGACTGAGGATGCTAGAAGGGTAGGTTGGTAGGGGGAACTGTACCACTCAATGTCAATTATAGGAAGAACTGTCAATTACAAACCCCTGACAGAAGAATCTCATCAATTATGGGCCCCAACAGGGAAAGATGTACACCGGATCTCCTATAGGAAACCAACCACCCCTGCAACTCAGCCAATGAGAAACCGTCATCACCTTCAACTCTTGCTTTTCTTCCAGAGACTTTTGTTGAAAATAGCCCCTCCCAATTTCTCCTCCTCCATAACATCATGTTTGTTGGACTTAATGATGGCTTTGCTGTAGCTTGCTTACCCTAGATTTCAAGTCTCTGCTATGCCCAAATGAACCTGTTTTTGCTGGTAAAATAGGAGCAGTTTTATTTTTAAGGTTCACAACAACATGTGTGATATATTTAGAATGGCACTTTACCTCTGTGGTCTCCCTTCTTAAAACTCATAACCCTAATCTATTCATGAGACAAACATCAGACAAATTCCAATAGAGGGACACTCTACAAAATAGCTGACAAGTTCTCCTCAATCCTGTCAAGATCCTCAAAAGCGAGGACATTCTGAGCCAAGAAGAGTCTAAAGAGACATGACAAATAAATGCAATGTGGTATCCTGGATGAGCTTCTGGAAAAGAAAAGGGACATTAGGAAAAAACTAAGGAAATCTGATAGGGACTTTGGTTAGTAATAGTGTATCAATATTGGTTCATTAATTGTGACAAATGTATCAAACCAATGTAAGATGCCAATAAAAGGGGAAACGGGGGTATATGGAACTCTCTGTATTCAGCTTTTCTTTAAATGTAAAGCTATTCTAAAATAAAAAGTTGATTTGAGAAACAATCCAGGATGTAGATGTAAGTCTAAATTCAAGTATGTGTAGCCCTTTCAAAGCAAAGATCTCAAAGGAAATGGCAATCAGATGAACAGAGTCCTTTAATACATGTCCCAATTCAAATACTTAGGCCCTGACAACTCACTCAGCATTTACCTCTTTTCTAACACGATTTTTGAAAGTGCATGTTGATTTCACAGATATTAAAATTCGCAAAACAATTCCCTTAGAATGAGGGATACTTCTTTTTGTACTCATTAAGTTTAATTATTATTGATAATGGAAAAATAGTTTTTCCTATTGTTTCCAATGCTGTGAGCTCCTGGGTCCCATTTGCCTGTCTCCTCAGCACCTCACAACCCAGGCATTTGACTGTATTTGAAACATGCCAGGTTGGATGCATAATGGCATCAATTTATTGAGTGATAAGAGTGCCTGGCTCTGTTAACCAGGGGAATCACAAAAATGGAGAGGGAGTAATGAAGGGCACACACTCACCAACTCACACACACACTGTTTTTTAGGGCCCTTTATTCATGTGAGTAAACTCTTGCAGGCGTGTTCTTTAAGATGACACATGCTGATGTCAAATTGATTTTCTTATGGCTGTTCATTTGAGCTATTTTCATGTTCGACAAAATGATATTTGAGAACTATTTCACCAAAAGCATTTGCATTATATGTTTAAATAAAACACAGTGGGTGGAACCAAACAATCCAGAAACTTTACATTTCCTTGAAGACTTATTTGGAGAACAGTCACCAAATATCTGCTATGCATGTTGGAGGAAGTGCAGTTTCTGGAGACGATGATTCTAAACAACAGATAAGACGGAGAAGACTTTAGAATCTTCTGGCCTAATGGAGTGTCGTTAAATGATCACAGAAGGCTTTCCTCTTTTCTTGCAAGTTTTCTCTTTCGGTGATCCCATTTCCAGATATGCACTTTGATCCTCCCTGTTAACCCTTCCAGAAGCCCATGGTCCATCTGGACACTTCCTTTTGTGCATTTCAACAGCAAATTAATCACAACATCTTGCGCATTCTAAACCCAAAGCATCTCTTGAATTTGCCTACACTCTTGAATCTTGCCCCTTTTGTCCGAGCTACCACTCTTCTCTAATGGTTTCCTTTCTTTGACTCTTACTCCTTCTGATCCACTGCCGCCCAGGAGCCAAATGCGAATTTGATGATGTCATTCTAGATGACTTCCTGTTGTTCTTGTCATAAAGCTTAGAAACCTTCATGAAGCTTCTCCTCTGTAGTGAACACCGCAGCACAGTGCCTGGACCCTGGATCCTAGGATCTAGGCATCATCCCCCTGTTGGCTGCTGAGGGCTTACAGCTGTCTCTCCTGGGGAATCGCCCTTAACCAGGGGCAATTATCATCTGATGACTGGTCAAGGGTGGGTGAGGCCCCTTGCCTTAATTTCAGACCACACTGATGGGCCATCCTGGCTCCCCATGTTGTCTGCTGAGTCCTCTGCTACAACTACGCTGAGGTTCAAATTCCCCTTCTGCTCAGTCTTGCTTCACCCCGCCTCCTTTTGAGATGTTGTTTATTAGTTCATACCCTCACAAAACCCCCTGTAACTCAAATCTCCACCTGAGAGGCTATTTCTCAGGAACCCAGTTTAAGACACCACCACCTCTTTTGCCTCTTTTCTTTCTTTCTCTCTCTCCACGGAATGCATTCTCTGCCCCATCTCTGTGGCAACCTGGATTTCCGTCCTGCATCTGCACCAATTGCCAGAAGCAAGGCTCGTCATTTGACATGTTTATTCTTCCATGAAAGGAGAAGGCTTTTGTAGATCAGAAATTCTCAAACTTTAAGATGCCTACGAATCACATTGTGTTTGCTAAAAATGCACGTTTGGATTTTCTGAGATTCCGCATTTCTGATATCAGCTCCCAGGTGATCCCAGATGCAGTCTGTGGACCACGCTCCAGCATTAAGATTCTAGAAACTCTCTTAGATTCTTTGCATCTGTACTGGTTTGACAGCAGCACAGCATTTGGGATCAAAGATTCCGAAGTTGTACACAATTGGCTCTAAGTCCCCACTCAGCCTTCCCCAGCTGTGTGGCCTTGATCAAGGTGTTCTGTCCAGGTTTCCATTCCCCCATTTATAAAATGGGAGGAAACAGTACCAGCTCCTAGGAATTAGTGTGGAGACTGGATGACAGAACAGGCAGATCACTTACCACAGTGCCTGGCATACAGCCCTCAAAAGTTGTCAGCTTCATATAACTGCAAACCAGCATTCCATGTGGGAACATGAAGAGTGTTGTTGTTATGGGTCAGTCACTCGAGCCACATCCAGACACTCAGATGGGCCCTGATGGTAGATTCACCTCTGAAGTCTAAGTGGTACAGAGCCGCAGAGAGGGAAGTAGAACAGAACTGACTGTTCAGGTGCAGAGAGACGAAGCTTCATCAAACAGAAGAGCAAAAGCTAGGAAGTGAGATGGCACTCTTCCTGGAATTTTCCATGTTGTTTCACAGGTAAAGAAAGGCACCTAAGTCCCCAGCTGCTGGCTGTCCGGTGGTTCCTGGGCCAGATGACCTGGGAAGTGGGGAGCGGAATCCTCACAGAAGCAGAAGAGAACCTGTCATGTTAGTCCTCTCTTCTGCCCTTCGTGCTCAGTAACCTGTCCCAGAATACGCCCCTAAGACTCATGCTGGATTTAATCCTAGGAAGTATATGTATGATCAAAAAAAGCCAATAGTCCCCAGAGACAGCAAAAAAGGATTCCACAGCCTGAACATGTTACCTTTGATTCAGAGCAAAGGAGCTCTATCAACAGGAAACACTGTTGTTTCCTCTCAGTAGGGGTGGCTGAGTGTAGCAGCTGTTGTATGAGCCAGCGTGCTGACAAAGGGGACAAAGGGACACATCTTGGAGCTGTGCAAGACAGACAGGCAAAGAGCAAATGTCATTCATTCCATTTCAGCCAAGAGCAAGTGCAGATGGACCGGAGAGGCACGGACGGCCACACTTGAGGCAGCAAAGTCAGGGGTGGGGGCCTGGGAGGTGGGGAGGGAGTGGGTAGGAAGCCATCCAGGAAAAGTGCTGCACCCGTAAGTCCTTTGTGGTCCCCAACATAAGCAAACACACTGTCAGAGGAGGGGCAAAGCTAAGGCCTTTTACTCAAAGGCTGGGAGTAAAATCATCCTGGTTTTAACTGGCAAAAGGAACTTGACATAGAGAAGACACGTTTTGCAAAAGCCCTAAAACACCTCTCAAAACACAAAGGGAAAAAGGAACATGAAAGTTAATTCATCTAGTTGTAACTCAGTCCTGCTTGCTTTTTTAACAAATTCAGTCAATATTAATGTTTTAGTCATCTACTAAGAGCAGTGTGTGCACAGTTCTAAATGACTGAAGTTTTCCTATACTCACAACTCATTCATTCCTTCATTCAACTTCCTCTCTAGCTTCCTTTGCTGTTACATGTGGCTGGAGGACAGGGTTCTCAACAGCGAAGGGATATACTCCAAGTCTGGCCCATAAACCCTCTCTCCCACAGCCCTTGTTCTTTTTCTTCATTTGACTGCAGAACAGAGAAGATCTGGAGGATCTTCTGGAAGACTGATCGACAAGACAGGAGAGTGAGCCCTTGAATGATTGAATGAGTAGAGCACCAATGCTCAGCTGGTTCCACGGCCCCATTGTACACGTGAGAAATCAACGTTTGTTGCACTGATCCATTTACATTTTAGTGCTGTATGCTCCCACAGCGAATCTACCCAGACTAACAGGTGTGCATAAGGCAGTGAGGGCACAGACAATGAGTTACCTTAGTCCCAGGGAATCTGGAAAGGCACCGCAGATGTGAAAACACTCAATGGAGTGGAAGGAGGACTAGAAGTTTGATGAACAGGCAAGGGAGAAGGGAAGAGAATTCTGGGGGCAGGCAAGAAGAAATGTGACAGAAGACATCACTGAAGAGAACGGGTTATTTGGGAGACTGTTTTAGTGTGCTTGGAGTGACAGACGGCAGGGGAGACTTGGGAAACTGCAGACAAGTGAGGGGCAAGGGTGAGCAAGTGACGTTGTGGGCCAAATCCAGCCTGCTGCTTGCTTTTGTATAGTCCGTAGACTAACAATGGTTTTCACATGTTTAAATCGTTGGGAAAAAATCAAAAGAAGAATGATATGCTGTGACACACGAAAACTATATGAAATTCAAATTTCAGGGCTGATAAACTAAGTTTTATTGGAATACAGCCTTGCTCATTCATGTAGGTATTGTCTATGGCTGTTTTTACACTAAAATGGCAAATGGCGGAGATGAATAGTTGTGACAGCGACCATATGGCCCACCGAGCCTGAAATATTCACTATCTATCTCTACAGAAAAACTTTGCCAACCTCCAATTTAAAGTCTGGACTTTATCATGTGTGACAGACTACATTATGATTCCCATTCTTTACTTTTCCTTGAATCCATACTCTGTCACGTGACTTTGAATTTCATACCATGGAGTGGACTATATTTTTCTGCTTTATTGATGTGGTCTAGGTCAATGCTACTTGCTTTGGTCAGTGGAACATGGGAGAAAGTTCTAAGCCCTGGCAATAATAGAAATCATGTTTCTGCTGTTCCTTCTTGTACTTCTCTCATTGTCACTGGAAGGACACAGCCCTCAAAGCACAAGAATGAAAGGACTGTGGAGCAGAGCTACCACATCTAAACTCTGGCCCAAATCTGAAGCTGAGTCATTCCGGCCAATTCTCAGACCTATTAGAGCGTTAATAAATGTTTCTTGTTGTATGCCAATGGGCTTTGGAATCGTTTGTTAAGCAGCAATAGCTGATTGATACATCATGTAGCTGTTGTGGAGAGAAAGTTACTAGGTGCAAGCTTAGACACACTTCCTTATAACTAAATGTTAAGGAATATTAGCAAGTTAAGGTTGCTAAGGCCTAAGGCTAAAGCTGTTTTTTAGTGATCATATAGAAGCCTAGTATGAAAGCAAAATTATTGTGAATTTAGGCAGAAAACTCTTGGCTCTTTCTCCTTTTTTTGAGATCTGAATAAGGCCTCTGACATCCCTCCTCCAAAGTTAAATGGTCCTATATTTGCATAGAAGTTTTCCTTTTCTTCCCGTTACTGCTGCTTATATTTGTTTTGGCATACCCCTGCTATGTCCTCAATGGCTCTGTATTAGGGATATGGCCCTCTCCATGACCTGACCTGTATAATTTTAGAGCTTGAAAATCTCTAATTCATCTATCCCAGAAAATTCTAGAATATGAATTATTCTATGAAATGCCTAAGAAAGGAGACGAGGCAAAACACCAAAAGTGTCCCTTCCAGGTTTCTTGGCTAATGCCTATGTGGGTTGTCATGGTGACTGGAAAGTGATGGAGAAGAGAGAGGAGATTGGAGAAGATACTGTCATGTTGGGACCTATAGAGCCTTTGTGAACATTTGCTTCTTGGAAATTAACTCAGAAAATTACATCATTCACTAATTTGGTTTCCTGATTATAACAAGATAAATGAAATCCTTTCAAGACTCTATAAACTGGAGGGGCACCTGGGTGGCTCAGTCAAACATCTGACTCTTGATTTCAGCTCAGGTCATGATCTCACAGTTGTGAGTTCAAGGCTCGCATCAGGCTCTGCACTGATTGTGCAGAGCCTGCTTGGGATTCTCTCTCTTCTTCCCTCTTACTCTCCTTCTCTCTCTGCCCCTCCTCAGCTTGTGCTTTCTCTCTCTTTCTCAAAATAAATAAATAAACTAAAAAAAAAAGAGTCTATAAATGGGAATTTCTTCTTTCTCTTATCCCAGAGTCCAAGGGGCCATGGCTAGGAGAAGAAGCATCCTGAACATGGTAACATTAAAGTTTAAGCTTTTGAAATTTGCTTATCTATTTATTATGTTGAAGTCTCTCACTTGTTCCTTGCAGTTGCCACCTGCCGTCTCACCACCAAAATTAGGCAAATAAGATAGGCACAAAGCCTCAGTCACCCCCAAAACAATTAAATCACAGTCTCTAGGGGATGAGATGCAGGCACCAATATCTTTTGAAGCTCCTGGGTGATTCCAACAAGCAGATAAGTTTGACAACCAGAGTTCAAAGCCTTGTGCTTAGTAAAACAGTGTTCTACTCATCACAGGGGCACAAAGGGGACGTTTTAGCCAGATAACTACATGTATCAGGATATTTTCAGTTTCAGAATAACAGAAATCCTGACTCAAAGCAGTTCACAGTATTAAGACCACTGATAATGTCATGCAAATGGAAAGTTCAATAGCAGGATTCTTTTTGTCTCTCCACGCTGCCATCCATGGTGTCATCACAGGTGGTTCTAAGGTTCTAAGAAGCAGCTGCAGCTATATGCTTTCTCTTCAGGTTCAGCCCAAGAGAGAAAGCTTTCTTTCACTCAACTGGTAGACAGTATCTGTCCTTTGCCTTGGTTGGATCAACTTGGTTGGATCACCCCCCATCCACAATATTAACCATTTGTCTTCCTCTAGTTATAAGGTCACTAATCCCACAACAAGGGCATCACCTTCATGACCTACTCTAAACCTAATTCCCTCGCAAGGGTCCCCACATCCAACTATTATCACATGGGGAGTTATGGCATCAACATATACATTTTTGGGACATGGGTGGGCACAAACATTCAGCCCATAACACTCGCCATCTGGCCAGGAAACTCTCTTGTATTGATTGGCTTAGAGCCAGTTTACAACTTATCCCTGAACCAATTACTGCCAGAAAGCATTGCTGGCCCATAATAGGATATGAATGAGTCCCATTAGGAAGGAAGAAGTATGGAATAGGTACTGGTTAGGCAATAAACAAATATCCATTGAAGAGTAGAGACAAAGCAGAAGATGTTTTAGATTATTTTTTGGCTCTTCCATGTAGGAGAATAAAATTGGGTTTCTCCTAGGAAGAGGAAGCCCTTCTACACTTTTTTTCCCCAAGTCATAAGCCACGCAGAGAGATGATAAGCATTGCCAAAGTCTGATCACTCCTAAAGTTTTGGATTTCTTTCACCTTCTTAACCATTTTGGAAGAGGGGAGCAACATGGGTGTTTTCCACCCAGTCAGTCAAAATGTACCAAGGAGTCAGGAACTCCTCACTCATGAGCCCAAAAAAGTAGACTCTATTTCCTTATCTTAAAAGCAATGGCTACTCTTTACCCTGTTGGGAAGATACCCAGTTGTCCTCTGAATGTCCTTAGCAACCCCCAAGCCTCAGTAGAAGATGGCAGCTATTCTTCTTGTTTGATTGGACTAGCTCTCTGAGGAGTATGAAATCCAAAACCACTAGAGATTAGTCTCTTGGTTGAGGTAATCGCCAGTCAAAATGCAAATACTCTTTGTATTTGTCAAGGAAATCATTAATATCTATAAATCCTTTAGTGTTAACTGATAGATCAGAGAAAATCAATCCAATTGTCTCCTAAGAGTATTAAAGAGAAGGACTGGTTTTCAACCTTAGCTGCACATTAGGATTTCCACCAGATCAATTAAATAAGAATCTCTGAGAGAGACTCTGGTATCAATCTTTTCAAGCTTTAATAGGATTCCAATGTTTAGCTTAGACGGAGACTTGGTCTTGATGAGGGCTTTTGTGAGGCCTTGGCCCAGTGAAGCAACTGGAAGGCTTTGGGAGCTGGAGAGTAGAGTAGGTGGAGGTGAAAGTGAGATAGAAGCAAAGGGAGGGACAGTGGTGGATTTGGTAGGGTACCAAAAACAATCTATATCAAAAGAGCAAAAATCTCCATCTTCATCATTCAGCCTTGGTCTATTCATAGTCTGTATCTGAAGAAATGATATGCCCAATGCCCTGAGATTCTGCATTTCTACCAACCACTGAGGTTATGTTGCTGCTGATTTGTAGAGGAAATCTGAGTAACAATTATGTAGTATATTATAGGATGCTACCATTTCTCCTGCTCTAGAGGTACAGCCTAATTTTCTCCTATTAACTTATAAATCAAATAAGATATTAAAGTTCAGTATATTTCCTGTTTATTAAAGGTTGAACATGACCAGATGACACATTTACTTTGTGGGGGAGGAAAACGATGTTTCCTCTACTCATCTTAGGTTCTCATCTGGGTCTCTCTAACAAAGGATCAGATTAACAAGAGAAAAGCATACACATTGATTTAATATAATCTTTACATGGCATAGGAACCTTCATAAAGCAATGAAAATCTAAAGAAACGGTTAGATTCCCCTCAGTGCCCCTCCCTCCGCAGAGATGGGGATTCTCCTTCCTTCCAGGTATAGGGAGGGTACCTCTCACATGAAGAGGTAATGACCTGTCCCGCTATCTAGCCAGACATGACCATCTACAATGAATTTCCACAGTTCCATTTGCACCATCTAAGTCACGCTTCACTGTTAATTCAGCCTCTCTAATTCAGTAACGTGGAGTTCTGAATGTTCATATGTACAGAGATTGGAGCTCTGAAGTTAAGAAAGAACAGCCAGGGACACAATAAAATAAAGAAACTCTTTTAGAAGGTTGTCACATGTCCCCTTGGAACAAATGATCCATGCAATAAAAAGAAATGGGGTGCGGGTAGCATAGATTGAGGTCGAGTACCTTAAAGGCTCCAATAAAAGGAAAATACATCTGTAGAAAGCCGAATTAACCAGAAAGTTAACAGCAGGACTTGTAGTTTGCCTAGCAAAATGGACATACTGAATGAAACATTAACATCAAATTGATCCAGAGCTGGTGATGTAATGCTGAAATAAATGAGTTTTACATAAATCATATTCTTCTTAAGAAGGTTGGCTTCCTATTGCCATAGGCATTTTAGTCCAACTATCCTGTCTGGATCAAAAGGAACATTCACCTTTTTTTTTTTTTTTTTTTTTTTTAGGTAGCACTGAAGAAGTTTCAGATTTCTCCAAGGGCCATTTATAACCATAAATGGTGTGTTAAGCGCAGGTTAGCATTGCGTCCTTATTCAAAGACTATAATCTGAATTTGAATTGGATTTCAATAAAGCAGAATTTGGAGTGCAAATAGGAAAGTAATTAAGGTAACAAAAAAAGATGTAAAAGTCTATGATTCTCTGAATGCATCCTAAAACCTCTTTGATTTGAAGAACACCCCTAACTGGAGCCTATGCAGAATAAGTTGTGCTAATACAAAAGCAAGAAAGGAACTGGTTTTTGAAAAAATACTGTAGTCCTTTAATATTCTTTCAAATTAGCATGCTGTTAATGCACAAATCTTTGCCATTAAATGAGAGGATAAAAGCAATGCACCCATACTTATTCCAGAGAAACTTTTCCTGTGTGGATCAGCTCTCTTAGTCAATAAGCAGGGAATGCAGTAACACCGTAAGATAGCTGTGGGGTAACTGCTAACAGGATTTGGCCTCGCAACCTTTAAACACATAAAGAAGATGTGATCTGCTGTCTCACTGTTCACAACTATTCATTCCCTCGCTTCTTTGTAAGAGGACCCCTCTGCCACACTGATTCCGGACTTGGCCACATAACTTACCTGGCCAATGAAATATGAGGCAACGTGACGTAGACGAAGTTCAAACAAAAGATTTAAATATGGCTGGGTGGTTTGGCTGAGCCTCTCGCTCTTCCTTTCTGCAGATCCTAACTTAAGTGTTCCTTAAGTCTGTGTGCTAGAACAAGAAGACAAAGCAAAGCAGAGCCAATCAGAGCTGAGCAAAGCCACAGTCCATACAATTGACCCACAGCTGGCTTATTACTTCCAATGTGCAACATGAGTCAGAAATAAATGTTTATGACCATAAACCATGAACTTTTGGAGTTTGGGGGGACTGTTTATAACCGCAAGCAAAACTGACTAAGATAGAGATTGGTGTATGGAAAGGGCATGCTGCCACAACACTCTCTTCCCTCCGTTCTCTCTCTCTCTCTGTGCGCGCACACACACACACACACACACACACACACACACACACACACACCACATATATCTGAATGGCATGTGTGTGTTGTTTTAATTTTATTGGTTTAATTACCTTGTTCAGAAACAATTTAAAAACGTTTTCTTATTATCTGTAAGAAATAAACATTTATGAGGAGAATACAGGATAACGTCGTGGATCTGCAATGATCATGCCTATGTTTGAAAACTGGCTCCTATAAAATAGGGACTGTCAACAAACAAACTAACAAACAAAAACAAACGTACCCCACAGGCCCCAAACGGAGTCATTTGTGCTAGGCCAAGTCACCAAACTGGGGCTTAATACCTAACCTAATTGCAGTTGCAACCTTCCTTAGGAATGTAGTTTTAACTGGTCAGTCAGGAATCTTCTGGTCAGCATCAATGTGGTAATCTGTCACATGGACCCTTTCCATCCTCAAAGAAAGATGAAGTAATCGACCTAAGAAGGCCCCTTGCCCTTTACCCCAAGGGAAGATGGCCTGCCTAGACCAGTCCTTTCTTTTCTTTTGCTAATAACATCCTTGCCCCACCTTCCTTTCTATAAAAACCTTCTATTTCATACAACTCTTCAGAGCTCCCCATTACTGGCTAGATGGGATGCTGCCCAACTCATAAATCACTTAATAAAGCCAATTAAATCTTCAAATTTACACAGTTAACTTCTTGTTCATTAATAGGATAACAGTTTTTACATCATAAGATTTTTACGCATATAAAACAAGCTTAGTCACTGAAGTCCTTATAAGAATTCCTGGCTGTTACAGAGTACGCAATACAAGACCTATTCCTATGTTATGTTTTTGAATATTTATAACATTATGATAAAAATGTGTAGGGGTTCAGAATGAGTAGCCCCGAGATGTGCCACTTTGATATGCAGATTATTTCAAGCCAAAACAAGGCCCAAAAATACTCAGGAAAAAGCTTTGACATTCCCTCTAACAGTGTGAAAGAATTTAGGTAGAAGACCTGCTCCAGGAAGAGAGCCATCACCATCGATAACCACATTATGATATGAACTAGGTACAGTAGACAGGGAGGAATTTAGCAAGGCCTGTTTGATGAAATTCTTCTCTATGTTCCATTGTTTCTGGAAGGCTCAGCAAACATTTGTTTATCAAACACTTACTCTTTGCATTCTTCCTGTGAATTGTCTTCCTTCCCTTTGGAGCCCCAGACCTCTGAGCCCTTTGACATATATACCTTATTTTGCTTCACTGTCTTTGGAATCACAAGTTTATGTAAATTCCCCATAGCTATGTAATTAAATTGGATTGTCTCCTGTTAGTCTGTCTCATGTCAATGTGATTCTTAGGCCAGCCAGAAGAATTTTGGAGGGTAGAGGAAAACTTTTCCTCCCCAATGAATGTAAGTTAATACTGGAAGTCTGTAAGAATATTTTTCCTTTTATAAAGGTTGAACATCTCTCCGGCTAAAAAATGAAACTTTTAAGCTTGTCCTCAGCAGCTGTCTTGGCATGTGGCTGAAGGTGAAAAGAGATGATTTTAAGAACTGATGGAAGACAGGCAGTGCTGCAGAACAGTGTGTGTGTGTGTGTGTGTGTGTGTGTGTGTGTGTGTGTGTGTGTATGAAAGATAAAGAAGTCATAAGTGTGTGCCCACTGAGCATATGTGACTGGCAGGTCAGATGTTATAAATATTAATGCAATGGGTAAGGCAAAAGGAGGACTTAATGCTAGCAGGAAGGCAAAAAGAGCACTCAGAAACAAGAACAGTGACTGGCATAAAATGGGACTCCATGACGCAAGACTTCCTTTTCTTTTCTTTTCTTTTCTTTTCTTTTCTTTTCTTTTCTTTTCTTTTCTTTTCTTTTCTTTTCTTTTCTTTCCTTTCCTTTCTTTTCTTTTCTTTTCTTTTTTTTAAGTTTTTACTTAAATTCCAGTTAGCATGGAGTGTATTATTAGTTCAGGTGTACAATTTACTGATTCAACACTTTCATACAACACCTGGTGCTCATCACAAGTACACTCCTTAATTCCCATCACCTA
This sequence comes from Leopardus geoffroyi, assembly GCF_018350155.1. NCBI lineage: Eukaryota > Metazoa > Chordata > Mammalia > Carnivora > Felidae > Leopardus > Leopardus geoffroyi. The sequence continues at coordinate 11,045,726 of NC_059343.1, forward strand.
TTTCACCCATCCCCCCACCCACCTCCCCTCTGATAGCCATCAGTTCTCTGTAGTTAAGAGTCTGTTTCTTGGTTTGCCTCTCTCTTTTTTCCCCTATGATCCTCTGGTTTCCTTCTTCTTTTTAAATTTTTTTTTTCAGTTTAGAGAGAGAAAGAGATAGCATGAGAGGGGGAGAGGGGCAGAAGAAGAGAGAGACAGAATCTTAAGCAGACTCCATGCTCGGCATGGAGCCCCACTCAGAGCTCGATCCCATGACCCTGAGATCATGACCTAAGCTGAAATCAAGAATTGGATGGTGAACCAAATGAGCCACCCAGGTGCCCCTGTTTTGCTTCTTAAATTGCACACGTGAGTGAAATAATATGGTATTTGTCTTTCTCTGATTGACTTATTTTTGCTTTGCACAATACTGTCTAGCTCCATCCATGTCATTGCAAATGGCAAGTTTTCATTCTTTTTGATGGCTGAGTAATATTTCATTGTGTGTGTGTGTGTGCATATATATATATATACATATATATATATATATGTATACATATATATATGTATACATATATATATATATACATATATACATACATATATATATATATGTATACCACATCTTCTTTACTCATTCACCAGCTGATGGGCATGTGGGCTCTTTCCATAATTTGGCTATTGTAGCTAATGCTGGTATCAACATCAGGATGCATGTATCTCTTTGAATTACTACCTTTGTATTTGGGGGTAAATACCTAGTAGTGTAATTGCTAGATCATAAGGTAGTTCTATGTTTAACTTTTTGAGGAAACTCCATACTGTTTTCCAGAATGGCTATGGCAGTTTGCATTCCCACCAACAGTGCAGGAGGGTTCCTTTTTCTTCACATCCTCGCCAACACCTGTGGTTTCTTGTGTTGTTGATTTTAGCCATTCTGACAGGTGTGAGGTGATATCTCATTGTAGTTTTGATTTGTATTTCCCTGATGATGAGTGACGTTGAGCAAGTTTTCATATGTCTGTTGGCCATCTATATGTCTTCTTTGGAAAAGTCTATTCAGGGCAAGACCTCTTTTCTACATTACATAACTATCTACCTCCTCCAACTAAAGTCATCATTCCTAGTCAACTAAACATGACCCGCCTTTGGGTTTGCTCTCCACAATGAGATAACTCAAGCTCACGTGACTTAAACTGCAAGTATATTTATCCCCCATTACATTGCAATGTCAGGATTTTTATTTAAAAAAATTTTTTTAACATTTTTTAATTTATTTTTGAGAGACAGAGAGAGACAAAGCACAAGCAGGGGAGGGGCAGAGAAAGAGGGAGACACTGAATCTGAAGCAGGCTCCAGGCTCCCAGCTGTCAGCACAGAGCCCCATGCAGGGCTTGAACCCACAAACTGTGAGATCATGACCTGAGCTGAAGTCGGATGTTCAAACAACTGAGCCACCCAGGCACCCCTGCGATGTCAGGATTATGTGATATTTGATGTCAACTCACCCCAACACCAGAATTCATATTACTCTTCCAGAAATCTTCCATGAGGATGTGACAAATGATTAATGTTCTGACTTATTTATAATAACATTATTTGAAGTCTTACCTATAGTAGCATAACAAAGGAAACACTGTAATGATGAAGGAAGGGTTAACTAAATTATGGACCATTCATATTCTGAGATATTATGCAGATGTTTAAATTCCTGTTTTCAAAGTCCATTAAATGACAAAGAAATATATGATTATAATATATGTTGTCTTTTTTTATAAGATTACAGAATGACTTTCACAATATCCTGATTTTATTAAAATTTATATATATGCATTGACACAAAGTGAAAACTCAAAGGAAAAATATCAAAAAATAAGTGTTCATTGTGTCTAGTATTAGATTTATGAGGCACTTGCACTATCTTCTTACTTCTTTTATGGATTTCAAATGTTCTTCAATAAGCACATATCGCCTTAATAAGCCAAACAAATATACTGTCGCTAAATCAATTTTATTTCTTTAATGGGTTTTTAAACAATTTAAATTTTTATTGACAATTCATGTCAAAAACTGTTCAGTTAGGAAGTTGTGCTTTGGGACAACATTTCACAGGGTGATTTCCAGGGTACGGTTTCAAAAGGTGCAGAGATGAATGGAGTTACAGCTGCCACAGCCGATTCACAGCTAATGACTTGTAATGTGAGCAAGAAAAAAGTGTTTGTTCCTATGAACCACTAAATGAGGGGCAGTTTGTTACTGCAAGAGAGTTATGTCAGATGATAATCCGTGAAAGTTTCATGACCTTGTTAGTTTTTCTCTTTATTATGAATCTTCTCCTAATCAGACTCACATAATGTTAGACTAAAACACTTTGGGGAATCATCTTTCTCACCTTCCTATTTTTCAGATGAGTAAACTGAGGCTCAAACATGTAAAGCAACTAACCTAAAGACAGAGTGGTTTAATTATAAAACCAGGATGGAATTGTTTTTTGTCTAGGGCTGCCTCACTGTTTTTTTTTTTAATTAAAAAAAATTTTTTTTATTATGTATTTATTTTTGAAGGAAAGAGAGACAGAGCGTGAGTCGGGGAGGGGCAGAGAGAGAGGGCGACACAGAATCCAAAATGGGCTCCAGGCTCTGAGCTGTCAGCGCAGAGCCTGACACAGGGCTCAAACTCACAAACCATGAGATCATGACCTGAGCTGAAGTCGGTTGCTTAACCGACTGAGGCACCCAGGTGCTCCACCCCTCACTGTTTCTCTAGTGGATGGGACAACTGAGAATTTATTGGGAAGATCTTGTATGTTGGTGCCCCAACCATTGTCTACCTAGGTCCTTTTTTGTTTGTTTGTTTGTTTGTTTGTTTTTTTAAATCAGAGTGTTAATGAAGAACACAATTCCTGGCCCCTCTAATGTAGATTACAGGTCCAAACATAAAAGCTGTACAAAACCTATATATGTAAAATTTTGGGAACTTATTAAAACTTACTAAAGGACACCTAAACAAATATTTTTGGTCAGAAAATCCAAACAATGTAAATATACCACTTCTCTCCAAATTGGCCTATAGAATCAGTGCGAGTTCAATGAAAATCCCAATAGATTTATCCTTTAGAATTCCAAGGTTTATATGGACAAGAGTCAAACCTGTCTATATATTCATGAAGAAAAACAGCATGGGCTTATTTACTCTGGGGGAATATCATTATTTAATAAAGCCAAAGTAAGACAATTAGGACAGTGAAGAATTTATACTGGGATAGAACAAATAAAGCAACAAAACAGGAATGTCTAGAAACAGATACAAAGACAACATTCCAAATCAGTGGAGAATAGATGGGCTTCTCAATAAATAGTGGTCTGACAATTACTCAATCTATAAAGAAAAAAAAAACCCTTTAGTTCCTAATCACAGATTATCCACACAATCGGTTCTATATAATTTGGAAACTTAAGTGAGGAAAGCAAAACTTTAAAAATTCTTAAAAAAAAAATAGGAGACCATATTTACAAGTTAGGGGTAGAAAATAATTTTATAAACTACATATAAAGGTATGAGCTATTAATGAAACTATTGATAAATATGACTTCATTAAAAAAATTAACAACTCTTAGTAATCAAAATATGCTATAAAGAAATGGAAAAAGTAAGCCACAAACTGGGAGAACATATTTGCAATTTAGATGGCCAAAAAGAATTAGTATCTAAAATACACTAAGAAATTATAGTGAAATCTTGCCATTTGCAACTATGTGGATGGAACTGGAGGGTATTATGCTAATTAGTCAGAGAAAGACAAAAATCATATGACTTCACTCATATGAGGACTTTAAGAGAGAAAACAGATGAACATAGGGAAGGGAAACAAAAATAATATAAAAACAGGGAGGAGAACAAAACAGAAGAGACTCATAAATACGGAGAACAAACTGAGGGTTACTGGAGGGGTTGTGGGAGGGGGAATGGGCTAAATGGGTAAGGGGCACTAGGGTATCTACTCCTGAAATCACTGTTGCACTATATGCTAACTAATTTGGATGTAAATTAAACAAAAAAATTAAAAATAAAACAAGTTAAAATAAAAAAAAAAAGAAATTATAGGGGTCCCTGGGTGGTTCAGTCAGTTAAGCATCTGACTTTGGCTCAGGTCAGGATCTCACAGCTTGTGAGTTCAAGCCCCGCATTGGGCTCTGTGCTGACAGCTGGGAGCGTGGAGCCTGCTTCGGATTCTGTGTCTCTTTCCCTCTGCCCCTCCCCCACTTGTGCTCTCTCTCTCTCTCAAAAATAAACATAAAAAAATTTTAAAAATAAATGATAAAAATCCATGTAAATCCATATAAAGATAAGCAAACCAAGAAAAATGATCTAGAGACCTTTACAGAAAGAAGAAACCTCAATGACCAATAAACCTATAAAAACATGCTTGTGCTCATTCCACATCAGAGGGATGTAAAGGAAACTTACAATGAGATGTCTTTGCATTCCACCAGTGCTATGGACGGAACTGTGTCTCCCTGCACCCCCCCCCCCCCCCCGCCCAACAAATTTATATGTTGAAGTAATCCAGTGTGACTGTGTTTGGAGTAACAGAAGTAATTAAGGTTAAATAAATTATAAGGGTGAGGCCCTAATCTGGTAAAATTAGGGTCTTTATAAAAAGATGCATGGAGAGCTCTCTCTCTCTCTCTCCTTCTCTCATTCTCTCCCAGCTCCCCCCCCGCCCCCCACCACCAGGTGAGGACACAGTGACAAGGTGGCTATATGCAAGCCAGGAAGAGAGTCCGCACTAGAACCCTGATCTTGCACTTGAGGCCCCCAGAACCATGAGAAAATAAAGTTGTGCTGTTTGAGTCACTCAGTGTGTGGTATTTTGTTCTGGCACTCAAGCTAAGACAACCAGATGGGCAAAGCATTTTAAAGTCTGACAATACCAACTGGTATACGCATGAGTGAGAAGAAATCTTATAGATTCCTAGTGGAATCAGCACTTTGAAAAATTTTGGCACTGCTCAGTAATTTTAAAGATAATCTAATCTATAACCCAGATATTCTACTTCTTGCTATTACCCTAAACAATCTCTTCTATGGGCACACTGGAAACAAAATCTTCTTAGCTGCATTTTTTCAATAGAAGAAAACACAAAGCAAACAAAAACTAATAACAGCAACGACAGTGGGAAAAATAATATAAATGCCTGTTATAGGATAATGGTTAAGAACATTCTGGAAGAATAATAGTAGTGAAAATTAACTAGCTAGTACTAAATTCATCAAAATGTGTTAATCACAGAAACATAACACTGAATAAAAAGCAAATTGCATGCGTGCTGGGTGGCTCAGTCGGTTAAGTGTCCAACTCTTGATTTTGGCTCAGGTCATGATCTTACAGTTTGTGAAATCAAGACCCATATCGGGCTGTGCCCTTACATCCTGGAGCTTACTTGGGATTCTCTCTCTCCCTCTCTTTCTGCCCCTCTCCTTTTTGTGCAAGTGCATGCTCTCTCTCTCTCTCTCAAAATAAATAAATAAACTAAAAAAGCTGCAAATTGCAGAAGAACACCATTTATAAGAATTAAAAAAACAGTTTAACTAAACCATTTGCATCTTAAGAATGCATATGTATGTCCATATGTGCCACAAAACTCTTAAAGAGAAACAACATAATAATAACAAACACTAGATTTGCAGAATGACTACTTTGGAGCGATAAGGGAGAAGGAATCAAGAAAGGACAGAAAGAGGCATTCGGATTTTGGCAACATTAAGTTTTTCGGCTTGGTGACTGGTACACAGGAGCTTATTTGATTAATATTTTATACTATATATATATTGATTTATATTCGCCAAATATTTTATAATAAGTGACAAGATTAAAATTATTGACATGTGTATTTTGGCAATTAAATGTGATTTTCTTAATTAATGGGTACGTGTTCTTAAGTACTGCTAGACCACACTGGAAGAGTGTAAGTAAAGAAACAAGGTACATGACTCATGACAGGATTTGAATCTGACTAATTGGAATTAATTGCTGAGAGGCACCCTGTGAACGGTTCAATTTTATCATTAAGTTCAGGGAATGAGAATCCACCATGAAGAATCAATGAAACAACATCTCAAAATGTACCTTGCCTGATTATTCAATGATTATGTTTAGCTTCAATTAATTATGAAAATTAAGGAGTTCTTACTGTACTGGTAGCATTAACTCATTACATTAATTTGCTAACAAAAAAATTAGCCGGTGACCTGAACAGGGAACGCCTTTCTTGTGATATGTTAGCAGTTGAAAAGATACCATATGTTTTCACTCTTATATGGATCCTGAGAAACTTAACAGAAGACCATGGGGGAGGGGAAGGGGGAAAAATTTATGGAGAGGGAAGGAGGCAAACCAGAAGAGATTCTTAAAAACTGAGAACAAACTAAGGGTTGATGGGGAGTGGGAGGGAGGGGAGGGTGGGTGATGGCTATTGAGGAGGGCACCTGTTGGGATGAGCACTGGGTGTTGCATGGAAACCAATGTGACAATAAATTTCATATTAAAAAAATGATTTTCAGAAAAAGGTAAAATCATGGCTCCCATACAGCCATTAAAATGGAAGAAAAGAAAGAAAGGAAAGATGCCTCTTTTGAAGGGACAGATGTGTAGACTCGTTTTGTAAAATGAGTCATTTTTCTATTAAGTGATTTCATATCAGCTAATGTTATACGATAATAAATATTATATAATATAAAATACATTAAACCTGCAGGGAAAAAAAGTAATGAGGAGTTGGTTTCAAAATTAAGGAGTCTCTCCTTCCTTAATAAAATCCTTAGAAATGATAGAAAAGATAGGAGATAAATTGATGAGTGCATAATTAATCACAAAACTAAAAAGAGGAACCTTGGCAAGCCAGAAACTCTGAGAAAGTTCTGAAAGATAGAAAACCAAGGGGATTATATTGGAAAAGGAAACAACAGGCCCAAATACTTGGAATCGAACACCTGTATCAAACGGAGAGAACAACACCGCGAATTCCCCATTCCTGGATGTCCCTGAAACCAGCGGTACAAAGGGTCAGCTCCTGTGTGCTGGTTAGTGAGACACAGCAGCAAAGTTAGTCAGGGTTATTCTTGCATGAGCTGGGCCCCACGTTAGCAAAGGGGAATGGCTGTCCTTCTCCTGTGGGAGCAATGAGCAAGGGATATCGAGTCAAAGAATGAAGGAGCACTCCCGAGAGGGACAGGAAACCAATCATAGAAGACAAGCTGCTGCTGTTCAGTGCTGGGCTGCTCACCCGTCCGTCCTCTAGTTTGACTTAAAATGCACTGAAAATATAACCTGATGTGAAATGTTAGGGTCTGGGGGTGAACTGGGTGTTGTATGTAGCGATGAACCACGGGAACCTACCCCAAAAACCAAGAGCACAGTTTACACCCTGTATGTTAGCCAATTTGACAGTAAATTATATTAAAAAAAAAAAAAGAATCCTTGAGGTGTCTTTGGTGCAAAAAAGGTGGTTTTATTAAAGCACAGGGACAGGACCCGTGGGCAGAAAGAGCTGCACTGGGGTTGTGAGGAGTGACTGGTTATATACTCTTCAGTTGGGAGGGGGTTAGAGATAGCATAAGTCTCTAAGGAATTTGGAAGCAAGGCTTCCAGGACCTTGAGAGGCTAGCTGCTGTTGAGATAAGGTCATTTATTAGTGTCTAGTAAAAACCTCAATCATGAGACCCTTCAGATGTATATCAGTGAGGGCATATGCTTGGAGTATGATTGTCAATATATATCTTGGGGGGTAGAGATAAAGGAAGTTTCCAAAGGGATTTTTATAAGTTCAAGGAGATTTACAGGATCCTGGAGGTCGGGCATATGTCAAGCTAAGGTTGTCTTTTGCCTCTAGCAAAGTATTCACATGAAGACAGTTAAACTCCTGGAGGAAGGTCACTCTGCCTGTCTTAAGTACATGTCAGTGGGCTGCAAGTTGTAAGGAAATTTAATATTTTTTACATTTCTTTTGCCTTTGCTGTCTACATCATTGTTCACTGTAGCATCTCTTGTCTAACAAGAGATCTTGATGACAAAGTTGAGTATACAAGCCCAAATGTCGATATATTTAATGAAAGCCAATTATGAAAGGGAGACAACAAACCCAGCACATGAAAGAATTTACATCCAAGGAAATGGAATAAGAAGAGTAAAAAGGATTTGTACCTATGCAGAGGAACAGAATGTCATCAAAAAGTACTAAATTGCAATCTTAGATATTAAAAATAATAATTATAAAATAAAAATCTCAACAGAAGGACTATATAGCAGTTCCAGAAATTTCAATTATCCTTAAATATTTTTAGAGAGAGACAACAGACATAACGGAAGTACAATTCAATATGTGAGGAGTTTCCAAGGGCAAATCAAGAACAGTCTACAGATTAAATGGCCCAACCAATTGCTGAGCAAAATGAATTGAACAATACTCTCCCTCTGCACACGTGCGCGCACACACACACACACACACACTCACACACATACCCCACGTGCATGTACACATTTAGTCATATCATAATGAATTTTTAGGACATCAGCAATGAAGAGAAAATCCTGGATGATTGAGTAGATCAAAAAATACATGAAAGTATAAAAATGATATTGATACTGATGGAGCGAGCATAAGGCAAGCTGACACCCCACAAACGCCTCCCCCACCAAGTGGGATATGTGTGATATTCTTCAGGGACTTCCTGGCTGCCCAAGGACAAAGGAAAGGAATGAAAACCAATGGTTAACTGAGAGAGATCACCGTCATGCAGGACATGAGTCTCCCTCAGTTTACAAATGTCTTAGTAAATTATAAGAAAAAGGCAATCTTATCAATAGCCTAACTTCCAGAAACCCTTAGACTCAGTTTCCTGGAGCCCTAACATCACAGTTAGATGATAGGAGCAGACCCTTTGTACTGCTGTACTCCCAACTGTCTGGTCTTTCTAATGCCTTACTAGAGGGAAACCACCTTAGCTGGACAATAGTGAGGCCTCAGGTATCTTGTGAGTCTTCTTTAACATAGGAAAGTTCTTTTGGAAACTTCCCTTTTGTCTTTACCTCCCCCAACTCCATAGTCTGTAATCAGTCCCTCCTCACAACCCCAGCACAGCTCTTTCTGCCTATGGGTTGTGTCCCCGTGCTTTAATAAAATCACCCTTTTGCACCAAAGATGTCTTCAAGAATTCTTCTTGGCTGTCAACTCTGAACCTCACCTCTCCAAAACCCCATCAATATGAGAATAAACGTTAGAAATTGTGGGATCACAGTAATTGAGCAGTATCTTCAAAGTGCAGAGTAAAAGAGTCATTTTCACATTAGAAATTTCCATCAAGTTAAAATATCAGTGGCATGTGACAGCAAAAATAATATTGTGACTCAGAAACGCTACAGAAACTAATCCATTCTGAAACAATTAATAAAAAATGTATTCGAGCAAGAAGAAAAATGAATACGGGGGAGATAGTGTGGTTCAAAAGACAATGCTAAGCAGAGAAATTAGTGAGACTTCTCGTTAAGTCAAAATAAGCATTAATGATAGATTTCAAAAACATATTCCATAACACATCTCCACATCAAGGGGATGACAGAAGATAAATCTGAGCATGCTAATTCTTTTGGCTTATTCAGGGAAGGATATGTTACACTGATTTCCTTTAGGTCAGAGTAGGGCCAATAAAACTCAAACCAGCAAAGAGCCAGAAAGAAAAAGAGTATCAAAAAAGTAGCTATAGTAAAAAAAAAAAATGGCCATAGTATAGAATAGATCTGAATGTATTAGTATTGAAAACAAATGTGTCTACAAACTACGATCCAGATAAATAAACACATGACTAAAACAGATCAGGCACAATGCCACACAATGAAAGGACTTGAAAACTAAAATAAGAAACACAGAGTAGAGTTCTGTTCAGGCAATGGCAGGATCACTTATATCCAACCAGGAGTCCCATAGATAACAATTAAAACCTGGAAATACATATTTTAAGAAAAACTGTTTTGGAAGTATGGTGAGTGAAAGAAGCAGGAGGAAACTAGACAGAAATTGACCTTTGAAAGAAAACTGCACTGGGTTAAATTTGCATTTATATGCCTTTTTGCCCAAGGGCACTTTCAGCAGTCTCCAGCACAAAGCCACAGTCTCATCTGCTCAGGGAATTGGAGTTCTGAGCTTCTAGAGTAGTGGGAAAGTGAGGGGCCCTGGTCTAGGGGAGGGGGCCGAAGAAGGGGGAGAGTGAAACCTGCATATTAACTCCACCCAAATCCTGTGAACTGCACATGTGTGAGTGAGATCCCAAGATTCCCATGAAAAGCCAAGATCTGAGTAGGCTCAGTCCTGCTGACCACCAAGAGAGTTTTGTATTTGAGTCCAGTCAAATTAACTGCCTACTAGAATGAAAATCGTCCCTTTTCAGTGGAAGGTGATATAATCTATAGTCTCTACTATATTTTGTTTCTAAATTTTGTGAATTATTTTCACTCATTTATCTAAGAAGCTCACTGAACCCAAGAGAGGATGAGTACAAAGAAAACCATACCCAGGCATATCATATTCAAACTGCTGAAAACCAAAGATAAAAAGAAAATCTTGAAGGCAGTCAAAGACAAATGATACATGTAATACACTGCAATGATTCAAATGACTGATCTCTCATCAGAAATAGAGGCTAGAAGACATAGAATTGAAATCTTTAAAGCGATAAAAAAAAGTCAGTGCAGAATTCTATTTAAATATCCTTTTAAAATGAAAGCTATTTTCCCTTCCTTCCTGCCTGCCTTCCTTCTTTCCTGCCTTCCTGCCTGCCTTCCTTAATTGGAACCCATAGAGGTGAGAAGGACAATCATGTGGAGGAGGTGTGGTGCCCAGAGTGTGATGTCAGACCTTGAGTAAGTTAAGAAAATTGTCCTGGTGGGAGCAGAGGTTTTGAGGGGAGGATTGGTTATATACCAGAGAACTGATCCTATAAGCAAATACATTGAAATAACTGCAGCCAGGTTTCTCACTTTTGGATAAAGGAGGTATTAATATAGAGGGGGAAATTTAGGCTGTACTTTATTGTATTGGAATTGGTGTGTGTGAATTCAAATATATATAATCAGTAGAAATAAGCACGTGTAGTACCTACATCTTGGTTTTAAAATACAGTTCTCTGATAAAATGAACCAGGACTCCTTAGAGAAAAGGTTGGATGAAGGTCAGGACAGGAAAATACAAGATTAGCTTGAAATACCTCATTCATCAGGAAGTAACAAGTGCTTAAAACATTTATGGGATATTCCAAAAGGATATAGGTAGCAGTTTGAGGATGCTCCTACCAGTCAAATCTAGAATAATTTGAGCATCAAGATAAATGAAGAGATTAATGGATGGCTGATGGAATAAACTAAGAGTCCACGAGTCTATACTACTGGAAAACACTAAATGGATAAATAAATGATGGGGAAGAAAAAAAACTCTTCCTTACAGAAAAATGCCAACCAATAAATACAGAATGATGGAGTTACAAAATCATCAGTGGATGTTTAAACTGATGGTGAACATGTCACAAGGAAGTGTATCTACCCCATATTATTCATAATTATAAAGAAGAAAAGTAACTTCACAGTGGAGAGCCTGGGAGATTCCACCTTATTCAAGTTAAAGTTAACACCATCTATACTGGGGCAAACTAACCTCATGTGCCTTCTGATATCATACACCACGTAAGTGGTGTTCCTGCCGATAAAGAATAACCTGGAATTTACTCACAAGAAACATCATGAGGGGCATTCTCCAAGATCATTGGCTTGTATCTTCAATAATATCAGGAGTAAAAAGGGACAAAGAGGGGATACAGAGAACTGGAAAAAGTGTTGCTACTGTGCCTTTATACAATGACAAAAAGCTGGGTAAACTGTAAATTCATGAGTTTCTTGAGCCATTGGAAAGCTGAGTTTTTAGAGCAATGGTTGACCCAATAGCCATGAAGAGGCAGGCACTTTTAGGGCCAATAAGAAGCAAGCCCCGATTTATATGGGGTAGACCCAACCACACACCAGTAAGAAGAGTTCAACCAGGAGAGTTTGCAAATTTGCAGAGGTTTTGTGGGCACTGATGACAGAGTGTGAAGTGTCTAGAGACTGCATAATGTGGGGAGTCCAAACCCTCTTCAAGATTTTTCTCCACACCCTACCCCCAGGTGCACACACAATAGATTAGAGAAAGCATTAAGAAGATGTCCTTTGTGGAGCAGGTGGGGAGAGGGGACAACAGCAGCTGAGGGAGGGGCCCAGACCCTTGTCCTCTCTCTCTGTTCTCAATGGAATGAGATCCTGTCTTAGAAGTTATAGAACTGCCACTGAAGTTCACTTAGATCTTTTAAGGGGAAATGTGTATTGAAGCAAAATATCACACAGAAAAATGCATGACTAAGATACAACTTCAGGCATTTTCTTAAGATAAACACACCGGTGTATGCAGCAGCCACATTGAAAACAAACGCAGAACATTATCCAAAAGACTCGCAGAATCCTGCACCCCCATGACAGTCCCAGCTGCTTTTCTCCAGATATAACGACTGTCCTGAATTTTAACACCATAGATTAGTTCTGCTGACTTTTGAACTTTATATAAATGGAGTTATGCTGCATGGATGTGCAGTTAGTTTTAGCATGCCAGGAAAAGAAAGATAATAGACCATAAAATAAGCTTCAAATGCCAAATCCTTATTAACAATGTCTCTTGGGTCAGGTAGTAGTAGCCAATCAGCCAAAGACATCAGTGATTACTAGAAAAGTGGGTCATGTCTGTGTAGACAGCTCTGTTTTCAAACTTAATGATTTAAGTTTATAGCTGGAATCCTCATTAGAGAGTGTATGCCCATTAAAAAGTAACTTGAAAAGCTTGGAGAAGTTGTGATACACTTGCTAATGTTTAGCTGTTATAAATGTTGAAGGAGAAGCTGGGGACTTAGTGGAGGCACAGAAAAAGAAGCTGGTAACTGCAAAATACCAGCATAGGAGTGTCCACACCTGCCAGGCTGAGAAGAGTGGTCCTTTAGGGCATCGTTTTCCATTCTCAGCTTATGAAGCTTTCCACCCGTCTTCCCTGTAGTAGGTACCAGTGTTGGTGAGGAACACGATAGGGTTGCGTTTCCTGCCTCCTTGAGGCAGCCACGTAACTTGCTTCAGCCAACAAAATGTGATCAGAAGTAATCTGTGCCATTTCTAGCTGCCAGATTTAAAAGCCAGTGATTTGCCATCGTCCCGTCTCTGCTGTAGTGATTACAAAGTAAGTGCTCAGTGAGCACCATGAGCAGAGACCGCTGCTGACCCGTGTTACTCATATGCCATAAGTGAGAAATCATTTTTGGGTGTATTAAGCCATGAGGGTTTTAGGCTGTTAATGCAGCATAACCGAGCCCAGGCTTACGGAGTATGGGTTTCCATTTCTTTCTTGAGACAATTAAAAAATCAAATCATTATATGAATTTTTCCTCTGAAAGAGAAGTATTTGAGACTGCCTGAGTTTATAATGATGGTCGTAAATGATATTTTTACGTAGGACAATTAATGGAAAGTATATGGGCACACTCAATAGTGACTCAAATTAATCACTTACCTATAAAACTCGCAAGGAGCTTATCGGCATTATAAAGTTTCAAACTCTTTCTATTCTCAATTAAATATAATTTAATTTAATTTAATGACAGACTGATGGGAAAGGCAGGCTGTTGTTGAAACACAGGTCAGTGGGGGGCACGGAAGGGACCACACGCAGCTCTATGAGAGAGCCTGAAGACGACCTCTGTCGGAGCCATGAATTGCATCCATTTGGTCCAAATTCTCAATTTGCACATGAAGATGATTCTAGGATGCCCAAAGACAGTGTGAAAAATTAAGTGGTGAAAATTACACAACTGTGACTTTTCATTCATTGAGAATGAAGACCATCCATCCACACCTGCCAAGCATTGTTTGCACGCTTGCAATTGTGAAGCGTGGTGGCCGCCTCTGCTGGTTGTCACTTAGCAACAAGCCTCCGAGTCATACAAATAAGCACAGTGGGTGTTGAGATACAGAATGCAAGAATTCTAAATATCAGGCCATCAAAATGATTCTTACCTATTGTACACACCCTAACAGGTTGTTGAGTATTAATCTATGCTTTGTCTATTCAATCACCCAAATATTCATGTCACTTTTGAATTTAATGTGTTAGTAAATTGTACATTTTTCTTTAAAAATTAATTTAAAATACATCAAATGCCTGTATCACCCATAAGCAGTGAAAAGTAAAATTTGTCTTTAAGAATTATGATCATTACTATATTTTAATTAAACTTTATATTAAATTATTTGACAGTATAACGATCTTAAGTAAACTGTATGTGATCATTTTTCCTTAAAACTATTTCTTCAGAGGCGCCTGGGTGGCTCAGATGGTTAAGAGGCCGACTTCGGCTTTGGTCATGATCTCACGGTTTGTGGGTTTGAGCCCCGCGCCGGGCTCTGTGTTGACAACTCAGAACCTGGAGTCTGCTTTGGATTCTGTGTCTCCCTCTCTCTCTGCCCCACCCCTGCTCACAGTCTGTCTGTCTCTCTCTCAAAAATAAACATTAAAAAAAGTAAAAATAAAACAAACAACCCCCCCCCCAAACGATTTCTTTACCTCTTACCAGGCAAAAATGCCTAAGTGATTTAGAAAATGTCCCAAAGAGGTTTATGGGATTATTATATATTTTTATGGGAGAGGACCAGAAGTCAAGTGAGGTTTGTAAACAGTGTTTCAAGAAATCACTATTATTTTTATGAATATATTTCTAGAGTTGAAAATTCCATTAAATCAGTTGTCATATAATATTAACCCCTCCTAACAATTATAAAGCCATTTGCTGGCAAACAAATCACTTTACGTACTTTCTCATTTAATTTTTCTCAACAATTATCCACTTTGAACAAGAAAAAAGGCAGGAGGGTTGAAGAGTTAAAGGGACTTGCCTAAAGTTAGCAGTCTATTTAGTGTGGGATCCAGGATGAGTCTTCTATGAACTACTCACTCCACTAAACTAGGATCAGGGGGAAGTATACTCAAAAGTATTAATAAGGACGTAAATTGTATAAGAAAAATTAAAGAAGCCAAACATGTTTGGTCGAAAGAGAGAAGAAAAAAAAAAGAAGACTAAAGATTGTAAGATGAAGGGTGATGACTCTAAGATTTCCAGTAGTTTCAGGGGGTAAAGGAAGCTTATTTTTATAAATCGTCTTCTCACACAGAGGAAAAAAATCATAACGTCCATTTTTTGAACATCTTATATAAGCCAGGAGTCACAAATAGATCAGCTCATTTACATTTTGCAATACTTCTCAGATTGGGGTTTATCACTTCTATTTTAAAGACAGAGAAACTATGATGTGAGAGAGAGGGGGGCGGGGGGGGGGGAAGAGCCAGTAAATGCAGGAGCCAGGGAGAAAAATTGTTCTATATATTTCTACTGAAAACCCAACACTTAGCCACTGTGATCTATCGGACACGTGAAAATAAACAACAAGACACCGAGAAGATGAAGGGTTTTGCTGCTGCTTTTGTTGTTCTTGTTTTATTTTGTTGGTTTGTTTTAAAATTTCTGAGCTTCCAGACGAAAATCGCTGATTTGGGTGTGCTCCGACTAAGGCAGTCTTGGAAGTTCTAGTTGTAGCCTTGTTTGTGTGGGAAGACTCAGCCATGTCGCAGAACATTTTGAGATCACGTGCCTCAATGTTTTGCATTTCCCACATCCCTGGAGACTGTTTTCTTTAGTTTCAGCTTGGTCTTCTCTTTACGGAGCTGACACCACACCAGGAAAGAAGCCTTCCTGGGGACGCACAGTTTGTATTTCAGACAACATCACCATTTTGAAGCCAAAGCAGGGGAAGGATTTTTTTTTTTTTTCTCTGCTTTGGGCATTAAAAATGCTGTTACTTAATCAATCCCCTGACAATGTAAGTGAACACACTGAGAAAGCTTTCTGGCCCTCAAAAGATCCCCATACACATTAGTACTCAGTCTGTGTATTTTCCACACACAGATATTTTTACTTTATTATGAATATATGTGCAGACTCAACATACAAGAGTCCCTAATCGGCAAATGCTGTATAGTCTCGGTCCTCTAAAAGAGTGGTTGCTAACCAATTTGAAGTTGCAAAGGACTAATGTAATTTGATTTGATGACATCATTCTTTTCTCCTGAAAATGCCTTATAGTTTTATATATTAAAGCTAACCTTACTTTCTGGATTTCTTGTTTCTCAAGATAATTGGAGGTATCCTGTGGTACCAGAAAGCCAGGGTGGTAAGCACAAAAGAAGGTGCAAAAATTAAATTCTGGGATGTACTCAGTTAGCCAACAGGGCATGAAGTTGAACATAAGGTTTGTCTTACCTCCTGGAGGTGATGGGGGATGGGCAGAAACAAACTGTCCCCAGGGGAGGCCCTTCTGATGGAGAAAACTAGAAACCTGAAGGTCCAGAGCAAAACTGAGTTGCAAGGCAGGGATCATGACCAGGTATCACAGACAAGAAGAGGGTGTGGGAGAGGGTGGCTCAGCATAACTCACCAAATGGCTTGCCTGCCATCTTGGCTGGCCTTTGTTTAATCAGCCTAGTAGTCCATGTGGCATTTCTCTGGGGTACCTTAAAAATCCCATGTGGTCCCTGACACATAAATTATAAGTTAATGATGCTCTGCAGTGAACTTGAAACTTCTTTGGCACCAGAAAGTGCTGTCCCTGACCATGACATAAATAAAGCAGACTGATGGCAATAGATTCAAAAGCAGAAAGGAAGAGATTGGTGGCAGTGAAGCAGGGGAGAATTGAGGGAGTGTGCTGGGTACTGCAGGGAAGGGGTAAAGTGGAAGAGATAAAAAATAAGGCAACTAAGGGGGATGGTTGACATGGAACAGAGGCTGCCCCACGAAGGATACCTATCAGCTAGAGTTTCCTCCCATGTCTCCTCAGAACGAGGGCCTGATGAACAAGGGGGTATTCTTCGGAGGAAGGTGAGGAGCATTGCCGAGATAGACACCTATTGGGAGGTTGAAGAGGCTGCCGAGATAGACGCTTATTGGGAGGTAAAATAATACAAAGTCTCCCCAAGTCTTCCTCCCCCAGCCTGGTGCTGGCCCTATCACTAGAGAGAATGTCTTTCATTCACAGGCTCTGTGCTGTTTCTGGAAGTCACTTAATCTCCTTAAGCCTTAGCTTGTATACCTGTAAACTTTGAAGACAACAGTCCTTGCTTTATGTATTTCATGGATACGCAAATAAATAACATATGGTAAAACCACTTGGCTAATTGTCAAGTTCCTGAAAATGAGTTATTAGTTAACTATTATAAGATGCTCCTTGGGGGTATGAGTAACATGCTCCCCAAGAACTCAGAAAGAATGTATCTCAATGAGCATTAATCTAGTAACACACACACACACACACACACACACACAACTCACACGCAGAGAACATGCAGCAGTCAAGCTAGGGGTGAACCCGCATCTGAAATGTCAGATCTTAGAGTTGGACACACAATTTCAATTGCAGGGACCTGACTACACAGAGGCTGAGTGGGAAAGTGAGTGTAATTTAGGGACCAGAAACCTAATCCACTGTAATTCAACCTGTTTGGAGACAGGTTGTGGACATCGGATCATCAGGTTTGATCACAGTGCTTCTCAAACATTTTTAAATGACCAGTATTTTAAAATTGCAACAGGACAGAATAAACTAGAAAATATCTGAGGGCATCCTGTGTTGCAAGGGTGAAAATGTCTACCCCTGGACTCCAGCACCTTTCTCTCTGCTTCGGCATATGCTGTCATGGACCATAAAGTTTAGGCTGCTTCTTCTGACTCCCTGCTCATCTGACAAATTCCTGACAACTACTGGTTTTTGCATGAAGCTTCCCTGTGAGGAGAGAATGTTTGAATCTGCCACAGCCAGACTTCCAGTGGTATTTGGCTTTATGGGTCAGTTTCAGGGAACATGAATGGTGTGAGTCTTCCCTTAAGGTGGGGATACTTTCAGTGTGGGGAATAAAAAGCAAGTTTCTCAGCCTTGGCTGGGATGAATTCATCAGCTTAAATAACACAGTGGGAAACCTTTTAGTGAAACATGAATTTCTCTGGTGACCTCCAACCTTGACCACCTCCTTAACCAGCTGTCTCTGGAATGCCTGGGGCTGAGAAGGGCTCCCAGAACACATGATACTCAATATTCAAACTGAGATAGTGCCTGGAAAAACCAGCATTATGTGATCACTGTACCAGCACCATTTTGTTTGAACTGCAGCAGTGATCCTTACCCAGTTGTCAGGAAGAAGTAGTGATGTGAGGGACAGGAGGAAAAAGGAGACACTTTCTGCCCACAGGTGGGGACACATGGACACACAGAATGGGGGACCCAGCAGCTTCCCAGGGAAAAGGCTTCTGTGGCCTATGGCCCTCCATCAAGATCACTCGATTGAGGTTGTATTTCTTCACATCCTTGCAGAATTTCCGTTTCTCATTCTCCCAACTATTCTGGAGTCTTCGACCACATATCTGCCCAGGCACTGGCGCAAATAATTGGGAACAGGACCAACACACTGAGGCTCAGGCTAGCCTGGACGAATCAAAGGTCAGTGTCATGAGCAAGCTGCCCTCGTAGCAGTCCCAAACTTCAGACCTACCCAAAACCTATTTCTTTGCTCGTTACCCACAATTTGGTCTCATATTTATATTGTTCCACCCTATTGTTTTATTCCAGGATATTACCATCCTTTCACTCAGAGTCTGCAACCCTGTAGAGTATAACTCACGTCAGTTTTGACAAACCTCATCCTAGCCCTGGAGCAGACACTCCACAAAGAGTCACTCTATCTATGCTGTAGATCTCACTCTGCCTCAAGCTCTGGTGTTTTTTATTTTTATTTTTTTTTGAGGGGGTGGTGGTGGATACAAACATGATGTTTATTGGTCTTAAGAAGGCAAGTCAGAGGAAACTATCTTTTCATAAAAGGTTTATACTTATTTCCTGTCAAGTCCAAAGGTCAGAGCGACAACTGTGCTGCAGGGA